>NC_022021.1:6441600-6452758 GCF_000317375.1 Microtus ochrogaster
TAGCTCTTGTAGACCAGGCTGGCCTCGAACTCACAGAGATCCGCCTGCCTCTGCCTCCTGAGTGCTGGGATTAAAGGCGTGCGCCACCACCGCCCGGCTTATTGGTTGTTTTCTTGATGTTCTGGGTTTTTTGTTTTTTTGTTTGTTTTGAATTCTTTGACTATTCTAACCAGAAATCCTCTGTCAGATGTATAGTTGGTAAAGATTTTTCCCTCATTCTGCAAGGTGTTGCTTTGCATGAACGATGGTGTCCTTTGTTGTACAGAAGCTTTCCGGCATTACGAGGTTCCATTTATTAATTGTTGATCTCAATGAGGGTGCGACCAGTGTCCTGTTCAGAAAGTCGTTTCCTATGCCAACAAGTTCGAGTGTCTCACCCAGCCTTCTCTAGAGGAGCTTCTTGCAGTAGATGGGAAGTAATAGAGAGACCCCCAACTGGAGAGTGTGCAGAGGGCGAGAGACTTTGGAACACTCAGTCCTAAATGGGATTGTCTTATCACACTTCTACCCCGAGGCTCGGGACCTATGCTGAAGAGGAGGTGGGCACACTGGAAGAGCCAAAGGTGGTGAATAACTCCAAGGAGCTTCTCCCCTCGAGGCTTGGGACCTATGCTGAAGAGGAGGTGGGCACACTGGAAGAGCTAAAGGTGGTGAATAACTCCAAGGAAACAGAGTGTTCCAAACACAGCGTGGCTGATGCACATCTGAGCTCACAGACACTGCCCAAGCCAGACGGAATCCCAACACAGAGGGGAAGTGAGCACAGAGTCTTGCTACTTGTAACTGATACCTCATGGGAGAGGGGGAATCAGGATTCTCCAAAGGAACAACACTGTCTGTCAGCCCCCTCCAGGGCAGGCCTCAGGCTCAGGAGGAGGACACTGTGTCTGTCAGCCCCATCCAGGGCAGGCCTCACATTCAGGAGCAGTTGGCCAACTCAAAACAGACTCCATGGTTTTTTTGTTGTGGTGGTGGTGGTTGTTTATTACTGTTTGGTGTTTTCTTTATTGTTTTTGTTTGTTTTTTTGTTTTAAGTGAAAAGACGAAGTTGGGTGAGTAAGAAGGTGGGGAAGATCTGGGAGAGGTTTGGAGAAGACAAAGAATATGATAAAAAATATAGTGTATGAAAAATTTTGTAAATAATTAAAAATAAAATCAAATTTTGAGGGTGTTAGAACAATGGCTACATATCTGTGGAGTGTTCATCCACCAATGCAGTGTTCCTCCTACACACATCCACATGACAAGGGCCAGGGACCATGGAGGAAGAAGGGTGGAACACTCGGAAGAGCCAAAGGCTGGGGAGGACTGTACTGTACTGAACAGGAACACGGGACCTCTGCACTCATGGACTCAGCGCATCAGGGGACGCCCACACAAGATCTGAACAAGACCAAGCCAGTAGACACTCTAAGACACGACCCCTACCCCCTTGCTGAGGAGACAGTGGCTTCTGGGGGCAGGAGAGTCCGTTTTCTTTAAGGGTGTGGCCCCAAAGGTTAACCTTGTTCCAGGGGATGGCCCACACTCGTGAGCATATGGGCAATACAAATTATATATATATATATATATATATGTATGTATGTATGTATGTATGTATGTATGTATATATATATGAACATGAAATTGGGAGTGGGTGGGGAAGTGGGGATGGATCTAGGAAGATTTAGGGAGAAGAGTAGGAAGGTTAATGTAATAAAAACCCATTGTAAACATAGATGAAATTATCAAAGAATTAATGAAATGTGTCTTTCTTACAGTGAAAGTCAATGGGTGCAATACAGTAGATCATTCAAGGAAATTGAGCTATGCCAAATGAGCCCGGGCTCAGCTCCATTACTCTGTCATCTGTATGACTCTGGCCAAACCACACACGCTCTGAGCCGCCATTTCCCCACCTGTAATGGAACCTTCACTTCCTAGAGCACAGCAAGCATCCTAGGCACAGTGCCCAGCACACGGAAAGCTCTCAGTGAACGTCACTGTCACTCACAGGTTTTCACAGACCTCAACACTGATGTCTGCTGGTGCTCGCGTGAGGCGACAAGTCACCTGCCCACACGACCAGAACAGCCGTCTCGTTTCTCTTGGCACTGGAAGGCTGCAGTCTGCGTGTCCTGTTTACACTGGCTGAGGGCTTCCTGGTGACAGAGCAGTTACACGGGAACATGTATTTGTTTAGATCTTAGCATTCGCTGCTCCCAAATGTCTGTGGATTGATCTATGTGGATCTCAGAAACGCAATCGTTAGCTGCCCGGCTGAAGAGGTCTCTCTCTCTGTGTTTGTTTTTACTAGAAGGCAGGCCTCTGAACCTGTGGTTTGCAAACTTCCCTTTTAAGCATGGAACACTATTTATCAAACAGACTCTGACAGGCGTGCCTGGCTCTGCACACAAGGCAGATGGAAGCAGAGCTGGACCAATTTAAAAGCAGGGGGTTGCAAAGCGACCTCCGTCCCTAAACGCATTTTTACGTACCCCTGAAAAATACCCCTAGGACCTGGAACATTCTCTAGAACATGCTCAGAAAACACTAGTTTAAATCCGTTATCCAGCTTGAATCCCGTGGCCTGTAAACTCCACCCAGCCTGCACAGAAACTCTCCTTGCTTTATCAGTGACACAAAGCCGGAGACCCACAAACCGCAACGTCCTACTTCCTAAACATCTTGACATGACTGTGACATACACCAACAACCCCCCTTTTTTAAATTGACTACACACTGAGTAATGTCACCCCTCCACCAAGTTCTCCAGGATCAGTGTTAATGGTCACGCCACCTGTGTGGATGACTTGCTAGATCATCGTGATTGACAGCTCCTCATCAACACTAGGTAATGGCATATGAGCCAAGGTCAGCAGTCTATCCAAAGCTCCCAAAACAAATCCAAACAATTTTCCATAAAAACGCATCTTCCTGGTGGAAGGAGTCACTCCTGATGCTGGTGAAGTATCGACACAGTGCAGGCTCACACAGCGCAGGCTCCACACGTCTGAAGCGGAACAGGGACAGAAAATCAGACAGCAATTCAGAGCAGGGGCCAGAAAGCTGAAGCAGCTGGGGAAAGTCATTATTGCAGAAAACACAAGGCCAGGAAGCAGGCCCCTCCTCCTTCGCTTAATTGCGGCTCGCTCGGCGGAAGCAGGTCGTGGGTTTAAGTGTGGGAATCTAAGAGGTAGTGGACGGACTTGTTCAGGGTGGTCTGAGGGAGATCAGCCAGGAGTGATGGGGCTGGAGCCAACTGAGAAAAAAAAAATCCCAACCAATAGCGAGGAAAATATTTCCTTCTCAGAAAAGGCTGCTCTACTTCCCCAGGGACGGCTGGAAGACTCCCAGCCTGAGTCATTTGGAAACACATTTTACTAAGCGCTACAGGGGGATCCCAGGGGGGATGGTCTGGCCATTGACAGAAGAGGATTCAAGACCAAGTGAGCCTTTTCCAGTTCCAACTCCCATGATTCCTGGGTCTCTCTTACTTCTTCCCAGCTCTCCCCCAGCCAGCTTGGTCTGAGTACAACTTTCAGTATCCTCTGCCTTGATTGCTTCAGGGCCTGGCTATAACCCCTCATGGACCTCAGCTGAAGAGACTCAGCCATAGCCTGATTTCCTTGCTAGCCAGCTCCACCTGGCCTCAGGCACCAAGAAAAGCAGCAGAGGTCATGTCCAAAGACCTGGCGCTGCTGGCCCAGACCCTCATTAGCAAGGCTTGGCTACCCATCCATGCGTTCTCTTATCTCCAGCTCACCAGGTGCCTACGGAAAGCAGTCCTTCTGGAGACATCTGCTAATCAGCTCCGCTCCTCTGGAGTCAGGATAATAAAGCCTGCTCTTAGCGGGAAGAGGGGGAAGGCCTCGTATCCTACAGCTGGACAGAGGATGGGGTGGATTTCAGTGGGTCGGATGTCTGCTGATGTCCGATTATCAAGCTGTATGAATGAGCTGTAAATGACATTGGTGGCCCTCATAGGTAGCTCTCAGATAGGACTCGGGAAGTCCCCTCCCACCTTTTCCAGGCAGCATGAGTTCAGCTTTTCTGGGTCACTCGGTCTGGGTTTAAGTGGCATTTTCTTGCCTTGTTCATTACTTGCCAAACATATTATATCCTTGTTAACTATTCACTAGACTGAGGAAAATCCCTGTCTAGAAATTTAGTTTAGAGACAGAGAAGTCTAGAAAATATCAGATTTTATTTTTGAAACATGTTTTTTTCCTCTGTTTGATTTCAGAGATCTTGGTGGTTGGTTGGTTGTTAATTATATTAGGGTATCCATTAACTACTGTTGTATGGAAGGTACTGCTAGCCTTCGTGGCTTCAGGCAGCAATGATTTATCATGGTTCTCTTCGCTGGCTGCTGGTCTGACGTGGACTTGCTTGGGACCGGTAGGCAACCCACTGTGCTAGAAGGCCCATGGAAGCTTCAATCCTATATGCACTGGTCATCTGCTGTATGTACTCCTTGTCCTCCTGAGTCTAGGCCTGCTTCCATGTCACAGGGTCTCAGCTGTGACTCAAGAGGGCAAAGGCAGACCTTGTCAATGCCATTGAGACTGTAACTGTGGAACTCACACAGTACGTCTGTCACTTCTCATCCATGAAGTCCAAAGACCGGTCCCAACTGAAGTGACGGGGATGGGACATAGGACTAAGTAGCCTGAGATGGGAGGAGCTGGAGAAGAAACTGTAACCCTTTGAAAATCCATTATGTCAGTGTTCCCTGGCTATGTCCAAACGGCATGAGTTGTGGGATGTGGCCACAGTCCTTCTGAGACCAGAAGGATCTCAGGACAAAAACCAAGCCCTGTATTTGACCCTTAACGAGCCACTACACACATGAAATCCCTGCACAGTCCTGCAATAAAGACAAATTCCTCCCACTCTGTTCAATCGTTAACAGACATGCTTACAGCAGCAGAGAAAGCCATTCCCCTAGAACACCATTTTGGGAAGCGTGGTCAGGAACTCTAGACTCTCAGAGCAGTACCAGTTTCGCTGACTTTGCTTTGCTTGTTTGTAAAACATTATCAACATCACATGTGTGCTTAAAGTACCGTCTATCACAGGGAGGTGGCCCAGAATTGGGCAAGTCCTCAGCTGGATCACCGGATCACCACACGGGTCTCTCTCAGGTACTTAGGAAGAGAACGGTTGCCGAGTTTGCATTCACAATGACTCAGGGTCTTTTCTTTCTGATATACTGTTTCTAAAGCCGGAGAGAAGTACTGATTCTTACAGAGTGAATATTAAAACTCACAGTGGTTGACGCTCAACAAGTTTAAAAGCTCAAGGACAATCGTACAGCCAAGAGCAGAGCAGGAACCCAATGGCAGTTTTCCTGAAAGGGCTAACCAGTCACTGAAGGACCACTGTAGTCTTTCCCAGTCTGCTGGCTGCCAGCCTGGACCTCCCATGCATCTCACCCCCAAATGAAAAGGAAATCCTTGTCCATCCTCAGAACCAGCTTCTCGGTCGGTACCTCTCAGTAACCACCAGGCTGTCGGAAGCAATGATTATGGTGCCAGTCAGGAGACCATGGTAGAGAGAGTTAAATTAAATCAAGATTTGGGGTATTGTCATAAGAGCACTCAAGGCCAGAACAGAGAAGGGTAGTTACCTCAAACTCAAGGGCCACGTCCCTGTGCACGGAGGAGGCTGTCTGTACACAGCCAAAAAGCACACTGAATTATTAGGTGCCGAATCCAAGGCTGAGGAAGTATCATATTTACTTTGGCACTCACCCTTCTATTGGAGAGAGTGGCTGAGAATGGTATGGACAAGGGCCTCATCTCACCTGGCTGTTGGGACGATTTATTAGAATTAGCTATTCTCATCCACTCAAAGATGCAGTGGCCACATCGCTCAAAGCATTTTTCACATTGACTTCCTTTCTGATGGAAAATAGTTTCAAGACTTTAATCTTACATTGTGTAATCATCACGGAAATACATCCTGAAAGCCGAACTGCAATTTCAAAAGCTGGAAGAAAAGTGAATCTAAAGAGGAATGGGGAATTCCATGGGAAAGAAAAACACTCGGCCAATGATAACGGCGGAAACAGGGACTCCTAAGGGGGAAAACACCGCTGAGTGTGCTGGTCGGGCTGGGAAACAAACAAGGCGGCTGCTGGTTCTACAGCAGCTAAGTAAGCCCTATGCCATTGGGCTACAGCCCCCCGCCCCCCGGACCTTACGGGCAGTTTTTAATCTAAGTACCAAGAGTTCTGTCAACCCAAGGGTTGGAGTGATGGGACTTGACCTTCCCCCTCAGGGTGAAAAGGGATCTGGGGGTCACTTTCAGCTGCCTCTCCTCATCACTTCTGAGGGATGCCCCACATCATGGACACCATGCATTGAGTTTTGAACCCTAACATATCGCTGGGTAGGCAAATCTGAGGGACCGCTTGATGCCCAGTGCTTGGTTTTGATCCCTTCCTCAAGCCGTGCATTGTGAGATTCTAAGAGCACACTTGCCCCACAAGCACGGCCGACAGCACCAACATTAAGGGTGAAAGGCAACTACTGCTACAGACTTAAGAAAAATGAGTGATTAATCCTCTGTGCTATTAAGAACAGGTAACTCTGGGGCTGAGATGCTCAGACACTGAAAGTGTATTGTATGCGGTTCTTGCCGAGAACTCGAGTTCCGTTCCTAGCGCCTGTGTCAGGTGGCTCACAACAGCCTGTAATTCCAGTTTCAGGGGATCTAACAGCCTCTTCAGGTTTCTGCACACATGTGGTACCTGAAAACTCATGCAGGGTAATATACATACATACACATCTAGAAAAAAATCGATCTTTAAATATAACTGAAGACTAGCAAAATGTCCAACAGCTGAGACAGAGTCACATGAGGAATGTCCACTGTGATAGTTTATATGTAATATTGACTACCTTTATGAACACGCCTTCAGGAAGGGCCACAGCTGTACAGATCACTCGCCAGCCAGCAGGTACAAAATGTGCCAGTACCGAAGTTCTCATGGGAAGCCCCAGTGGATTGCGGGGAGCCCCAGTGGATCGAGGGGAGCCCCAGTGGATACTCGAAGCACCACCATCGCCGTTCACCTAAGTTGTCATGGCAAGGGCAAAATATCTGCCAGTGCCTTGCTGTCCATCCACACAAATAGTCCAGCCACAAACAGTACCCATATTTAAGTATTTATGGGAGAGAGGGTCAAAGCAGGGCCACAGTGCTTGGGACAATCACAACTGACTTCACCTGCCTCCCTACACCTCCAGGCGATGTCCCCCCAAACCCTGACTCCTTGTCACACTCTGAACTTCCACCCCTCTTGACCGGCCAACCTCACTCATCTCTACCTGACATCTCCTAGTGAAATCGTCAAGATCCAGTTGGTACGTCACAGGTCTGGGTGACCTCGAGCAGCTGGTAGAGTGCACTGTTCTGTCCTGTCTCCAATATAACTAGCTCGCCACAGTGACATCTCTGCTCACCCATGCTTGGCTGGATCCGCTCTTTAAGGACAAGGACACTGTCCTGTTGTCTGTTACCCCAGCATCACACCACGGGCTAAAATGACTAGACCTCTACAGCCTCAGTCTTACCCTTGTCCTCTACGTAACAGGATAGAAAGTGACCAACACTGCCTATGTGAAAACGCATCTACAAGGCCCACACATTGGCACAACAGCAAGGAGTAGAAAAATACAGCCAGGGGATCCCTCTTAAGGTCCACGAACAGCACTGTTCCTCCTCTGCTCCCTAGGAACTCCCCCGAGTAATCACGTCTGTGTTGAGACTTGGCTGGCCACACATTTCCGACAGATTTTTGTTTTCTTCCAGATCTGAGTGCTTGGAAAAATGTTGTAATTTCCTTGCGGGTCTCATTATATCTCTGATTAGGGCTGAGGAAACACCAACCCCCACATCAGCCCTGTCACTTCCAGCTTTCTGCGTGTTAGTTTTGGGCTGTGTCCCCATGTGCTACTGAGGCACAGTTGCCATTGAGAACATCTTTTGGAGAACATCCCTTAGATCTTCTCCTTGTACTACTATCCTTCCTCATTTCAGGACCAGGAAACTTTGGTGCAAGGAACTCAAGCTTCTTGATACAGGAGAGGAGGCAGCTTGCAAGATACCCCACCCTGAGGCGCAGAAAAGAGTCCCACTCATGAAAACTGCCATGCCATGTTCCCTCGGAGGGACCTTTCTGTGCCACCATTTTAATGATCCTGGCGGCATTAAGAAGAGAACTGAACTGTCTCAAATCTCTGGGAATGAGCCTGCTATGTGTGTTCTAAAACAGATTGGATTTCAGGAGCTGTTTCCAACTTCATGGTATTAAATTTCCTTTTATTCTTTCCAGCCCCAGATTTCCAATAAGCCCTTTAAAAATCACAAAGACCTTCACCCCGGGGAGGGATATTTCTTTATCTCAATAAAGTCTTCCAATCCTTAGGAGACAAGCCACCATATTTTCAGTCTCAAAACTATTAATTTTATTTCCTCCAAGAATCTTATGAAAATATTTGTATTTCTTGCCTGAGATCCCTGGGAGGCAAACTGAAAAAAACTAGCTAATAAGGGATAATTCCAATATGACCAAAACAATACATACTGGAATATGGAAATAATTAAGACCCAAAGGAAAAAAACTGTTAAGCCCTCAATGCAAAAAAAAAAAAAAAAAAAAAGCCTTCTAACCAGAAAGTGCTGTGATGGCTCTCACTTCACTAATGTGCACCAGATACAATTCAGGGTGTATTCTGTTTTAAACTAAACAAGTCGCTTAAAAAAGTCAAGTTTCTATAAATGGTAAATTAGTAGTTAAGGGTTTATTTCACATGAAGATTTCATAACTAAGGCCTGGGGCAGGATGACTCAGTCTGTGAAGCACTTGCCACTCAACGTGAAGATCTGAGTGCGACCTGATCACCAGGGCTCACCAAGAAGCCGGGTGTGGCAGTGTACTCCCATAACCCAACACTGAGGACGTGCAGACGAAGAACTCTGGAGGCTTGCCAGTCATCTAACCTCTCCACGTCAACGAGTTCCAATTCATTGAGAGGTCCTGTCTCAAAAACCTAAGGCAGGATAAGATCAATGAAGACACCCAACATCTAACCATCTTCCATACACCAACACACATGCACTACAAATCCACAGAGTCCATTGAAATCACACAACTTGCAAGATTCCAAGTTTAGTGTATGTTGGAGAAGTCTGATTTACTTGCTTGGTTAGGATACCTTTAATTGGTAGCACGTGTGTTCATTCGTCCTGAGGATGAAGCGGAGTGGAAGAATGGGGTTGCAGGTAGAGGAGGGAGAAGGTTAATTTGGGGGCACACGGCATTAGAAGAGGCAGTGGGATACTGGGGAACAGAACAAACACAGTCGGCTTTATACATCTGGAGTCGGGGAGAGCCAGACTGTGGTGGCAGTTCAAGCCACACGGGCGGGGGGCATCAGAGGGTGCAAGGGGACCATAGAGAGAAAGGACCATGGAGCCATCCAAGCCAACTGAAGAGAGAAATCAGAAGAAAATCTGAAAGGGCTTTAAAGTCTAAGAACACTAGCATGTGGGATTTATTTAGTTCCACCCATCTGCCTGGAGATAGAAGTCACAAATACGAGGGCAGGTGACCTAGGATCGGGCACTCATGAGGACTGGGAGATGGGACAGGGGTGCTTCCCAGTGCTAGCAGCTACAACCAAGAAGTCACACAAGAACGTTCACTCCGCTCCCTTTATCCTGTCCACGCCAGAGTTCTCCCTAAATACAGGACTATTTTATATGCAAGCAACAATTTCTGAGCAGACAAGATAAGTCAAGCTATGCATCTGAGGAAAATACAATCGGGCCATAAGCAACACAATTATAACTATCACAAACGACAACAGCACATGGCGGAAGGAACAAGAGCCACTATTAACAAGAGAGGAAATACAAGTGACTCTTCAGCTTAGGAAAAACAAACCAAACACTGGACTTCATTAAGAAAACAAAAGTTTGTGAGAGTGTTGAAACTGGAAGCCAGTGAGCCAGGTGAAGAGAGAGGTGCTAACGACGGCATCCTCTCGTTCTCCAGCATCCCGCCCCCCTGCCACCTGCTACCCAACAGCGCTTTGCCAATTACGGCGTATGGGCCAGACCCAGATGTTGCCTATTTTGAACATAGTTTTATTAAAAGTAGACAAGGAAAAATTAAAATACCATTCTCAGCTTATATCCAAGGTTTTATTGATCAGTGTGTCATAAAACAAACCTTCTTTCATACTACTAACACCTAATTTTCCTAGAAACATTTTTATAACTGAACAATCTATTTTTAAAAGAATATTCAAAACTTAAAATTAATGGATAAAAAGTAAAAAAAAGTACAAATATCAAAAGGAAGCTTAAATTGATTTAAATCTATAGGATGAAATAGTAAACTAGTAAAAAATTATTTATTTATTTATTTTGGGTTTTTCAAGACAAGATTTCTCTATGTAACCACCCCGACTGTCCTAGAATTTGTTCTGTAGACAAGACTAACAGAGATTTGCCTGCTTCTGCCTCCCGAGTGCTAGAATCTAAGGTGTGCACCACCATCACCCAGCGTAAAACACTTTTTAAAAAAAATAAGAAACTTTTTATGATACAGAGAAACACTAACAATGTACCCAAAAAAGGAACCAAATATACAATTGTATGAGTAAGGGCTGAGGTACGTGACTACCTGAGTTTGGGTCACTATGGCTACGGTGAAGCACCATGACCAAATACAACTTGGAGACAAGGGTTTGGAGACAAGGGTTTCTCTGGCTTTCACTTCCACATCAGAGTTCATCACTGAAGGAAGCCAGGACAAGAATTCAAACAAGGCAGGAACCTGGAGGCAGGAGCTGATGCAGAGGACACGGAGGAGTGCTGCTTACTCGCTTGCCTCCCCTGGCTTACTCAGCCTGCTTTCTTATAGAACCCAGATCACCATCCCAGGGATGGCCCCACCCACCATGGGATGAGCCCTCCCCCATCAGTCACTAATTAAGAAAATGCCCTATGGTAGAGTTTTTGGGGTCTCTTATGTATACTATCATATCATCTGCAAATAACGAAAGTTTAACTTCTTCCTTTCCAATACGAATCCCCTTGATCCCCTTATGTTGTCTTATTGCTATTGTTAGAACTTCAAGCACTATATTGAAGAGGTATG
>NC_022021.1:6453817-6457479 GCF_000317375.1 Microtus ochrogaster
AATTAATAAAAAATAAAATAAAAACAAAAAAAAAGAAAATGCCCTACAGGCTTGCCTACAGCCTCATTTTATGGAAATATTTTTCTTAATGGAGGTTCCCTCTTCTAAGATGACTTTAGCTTATGTCAAGCTGACATAAACTATCCAGCACAGTGACAAAGAGAGTTAAGTTAGAGAGGAGACTCAGGCTGGAGACCTGGCTTGGGTGTGAAGAGAGCTTCCTGCTCTGTTAGAGGACCTGAGTTCAGTTCCCTGCACAAATGTTGGCAACTCCAGCTCCAGGGCATCTGACACCCTTTCTGAGAACCTCAGTGGACACTGCATTTGTGTGCATATACCCACACAATGCACACATAATTAAAAATCAGAATAATTTCAGAAAAACAAAAGGAGATATTCTTAGGCACTCGACCATTAGCAGCAATCCCTAAATACCAGGTGATCTTGCCCCCCATGCTCTTCCTTTTCTTCATGAACACAGGTGGTCTGGAAAGGTGGGGAGGGACACACACACACAAATATCTTCTGCCAGTTCTGGTCCAACCATAATGGTAACAGTATAAGGCTGCTGCTTGGCTTCCAGAGTGAACCTCAGTATTCTGTGGCCCCAAAGGAGACTGAAGTGTGACCCTTGGGCAGGTTATATTTATCTTTACCTCGAGATGTAGAAATGTTATAAATATACAGTAACACTACACAGAAAAAAAAATCACAGTAGCTAGAAAGCAATGTATCTGGGTGGGGTTTGCCACATGATTTTTCTCTGCAATGGCCCCTTTCACCCAAATGCTTAGTAATATCCAGATGGAGCCATCAAAATACCCGATAGAGGTGAATGACCCCTATACTGGGGGCTCTGATTGAATGATGAGGAGTCTGTGGAATCATGTGACCACTTGTCTTTCCAATCACAGACACTCCATAAATATTAAGAAAAAAAACGGACTGGATTTCACTCTCCTGTATCAGTGAAACAGTCTGAGCATAGATAGCACCTCTAAGTTCCAGAGACAACAAGGTGTTGTTAGCTATTTGATCATACTGTGAAACCTGAGATGTCGTCGTTTACCTGCTTCTAGCTGTGGTGTGGCTCAGTCCTAGAACAAATCTTTAATCCAAGAGCTTTCTGCTTGAACACTGTAAATGGGATTAAATAAAGTCAAAAGTAGGTTTAGAGGCAGAGCAAGCAACCAGCTGACCAGAAGTAAACTAAAGTTTATTAAGAAAAAAAACATAGAGAGTAAGAAGGTGTCAGGAGGACAGCGGTGGGGGGTGGAGGAGGTGGAGACACACAGGAAGTAGAACAGAGGGCCATCCAGTTGGAGGAGTTGATGGAGTAGGAGAAATCTCCGAGACAACACAAAGGAAGGTCAACCAGTTGCCTGTTCTGCCTCCATGAGCTAGCAGGTTTTCACCCCAGCATCTGGCTCCTGGGTCTTTGTTGATAAAACAGAACAATAGAGACTCAGTTAAAAATAACAGCAAGGGGACCAGCTCTTTTACAGGAACCACACTGGATTTCTAACATGGAGAGCTAAGATGGGGTTATGAAATGGATGTGTTGGATGTTTGCCATAACTTGGCTGTGTACAGAATAACTTGCATCAAAATCAGGTAATCCTAATGGTGTACCCAAGATCATCAATTGGCTTGAAGGGTTTTCCTTACAGTGTTTAACGCCCTTGCTTGTGTCGTGCAGCCAGTGCTGGTCTGTGGCTTGGGGAATGCTGGGCCTGTCGGGAAAGACAGTACCAGAAAATGACTTGTGGTCCACCCAGCATGGAGCCATAGAGAGGGAAAGATTATGAAAACATTACTGTGGTTATGGAACTGGCTCAAACGGGGATGCAGGTGAGATCAATATTTAATTCACAAGAAGTCAGTTTCACTTAGGGAATCACTACAAATTCCCAGTGAGCAGAGAGGGGATTTATGGGGCAGGATCTAGGAACTTCAGAGGCATGCTCTTGCCCTCTGTAGTGGTGAAAGGAGACGGCTGTGGTTTGGCATTAAAAAACGTGTTTTTTCCTTAAAGAAAAAATAATAGCAGCAGATATAGAGACACCACTATGTCTTTCCAGTCTCTGGCCACAAATTAAGAATCTGGCAATGGTAAGCGTTTTCATATAAAATCATTCATATGTTTTATGGTCACCCTGAGAGGGTGGCTCTACCCGGTCCCTGTGTGGGTTCACTCAGCGCAGTCTGGTTTTCTCCTTCTGTTATGTTTGGATTTGAAGTGTCCCCAGCAGGCCCGTGTTTTGAGTGCCTGATCCTCAGCTGGCAGCACCATCTGGAGGGTGGGGCCTGGTGACGGGAGGTCAGTCACTGAAAGGGGTCTGAAGGACACACCTGCCCCAGAAGACTCCAGCCTGCTTTCTCTGCGTTTTGTTTCCCGGCTGTAAATCAATTTCTGCGATACCAACATTGCCAAGTCTTCCCCACCACCCTGGACTGAAATAAAGAGCCTTCGTTCCTTTAGGTTGCTCCTGTTAGTACTCAGGCACCTGTACTGGCCTGCCCTTCGGGTTCTGGCAGTAAAACGGCCTCAGCTGTAGCCACTAAAAGCACCTCCTGTGGAGGATCACTGTGTTCCCTTTTAAAAGGTTTGAGAGGACCTCTATGGCTTCCCAAGTTTTAAGTGGGTCATTCTCTAAAACCCATTTTATAGGGCTGGGGAGCCAGGTCCTTTGGCATCTCCTTCATATGCACAAAGCCCTCCATTTGATTCTCGGCACAATACAAACAAAGCAAAACTCATTAATTGGAACTTACATTGTCCACATGCACCCCTCTGTCTCCCAGCATTCACTGAGCACATATTATACATCAGGAAATAACGCTGGGTACCCCACAATGTACAGATACCACATCCCGCCATCATTCAGCTGCCATTAGTCAGGTACCTAACTTGGACCATCATCAAGGATATCCTAAAATGGCCTTTCTCAACCCATGAGTGTGACCCCTTTGGGGGTCAACTGCCCCCTTCACAGGGGTCACCTATCAGATATCCTTCACACCAAAAATTTATATGATTAATAACAGTAGCAAAATTACAGTTATGAAGTAGCAAGAAAAATAATTTTATGGTTGTGGTCACACAACATGAGGAACTGTATGTACTAAAGGGTCACAGCATAAGGAAAGCTGAGAGCCGCTGTAAAAGGTTCAGATCTTCCTCTTAAAAGTCACGGTTAGGTGAGGAGAAGAAGGTCATGGAAAGAAGGGGCAAGTCCCTAAGAATCTTTAGTAGCCAGAGGTCCTTATCAGAAGAAAAGCAAGCTATTAACGCAAATTAACAAAAGTTGGGGGCGGCTCACTGGAGAGACGGCTTAGCAGTTAAAAACACTGGCTTCTCTTCTAGAGGACCCAGGTTTGATAGCCAGCACCCAGATGGTGGCTCAAAAATGTGTGTAACTCCAATTCTAAGGACCCTGATGCCCACTTCCAGCTTCTTTGGGTACTAGGCACATATGTGGTGCCCAGATCTACAGGCAGTCAAAAAACCCATTCTTATAAAATAAGAAGAATTAAAAGAAATAAGAGAAATCAGAACTTTAAAGTGCCTATGTAATACTCTAATATGTATATATTCCATACTTTCTTCATCCATTCTTCCATTGAAGGGCATCTAGGTTGTTTCCAGGTTCTGGCTATTA
>NC_022021.1:6458444-6468069 GCF_000317375.1 Microtus ochrogaster
ATAAAAAAATATAAAAAATAAAAAAAATAAAGTGCCTATGTATTTCACAATTTTCACCGTGCTTTTCAAACCATGAGGAGGACTATCGTTGTCATGGAAATGATATATTTGGCTCAATTCATGCTCGGTAAAGGAAGGAAGCTGTCAAACCCTCTCTTACTAAATAAACACTTCTCTGCTCCTCTAACGACTTCCAGATTAATTATGTAAATGACTTCTACATTGTGCGGCTGCAAGTTTAGAACATCAGTAGCGTAAGCCAAAAGTACACAAGGAAGAGCCACTCTTCCAGCTAAGGAAACATTCGTCACCAAATTTTCAGTTGAGAAACCACCTCTGGTTTCCCAAGTTGGTCTCGAGGCACTGAAAGATTTTCCAATAAGAACCATCAGTGCTAACTTCTAAAATAATGAAAAGTGAATAAAATCAAACAATTCAGTGCCTCAGTGGCACTGGTACTTTCTCAAGGGCTCAGCTGAGTGTGCGGTGTGGCTACCATGGGGACCAGCCAGCGCCAGGCTGATCACTTGTACTCTGGTTCATTCAGTTCCAACCAGGAGGAAAACCCAGGAAGACCAAGTCTCACTGTGCCATCTACAGAGACAGCATCCTGCTGATCACCTCCTTCTATCCAGATTCTCTGCCCTGGGCCAAATGAACATAACCAGGTACTGCAAGGGACTTCAAACTGTGGAGACTTTGAGTCATGACTCTTCCCCCTTCCTGCGCCATGACACTGTTCTTAAGATTTACTAGGTGTCTGCTCTGTACACCCTGCTGGGCATACATACTGCACCTTACTGCCTTTCTAACAACAGCCTGAGACACAGGGAGAACTAGACAAGGTGTCAAGAACTCGGTCAAGGTTACACAGCTAATAATAAACAAGGATTCAAGCCCAGTAGGTATTAGGGACTGCAAACCATCAGACCCTGAATTCTCTGTGACCCCCTTCCTTGCCAGAGTAAACAACTTATTTTCCTGTGCTTGCAGCTGCTCTGAGCACGAGACCCTCATGAGTTCCTGATGGCAGGAGAGTGGTTTCTGGTGGGCTTGCAGCTGAAAAGTCCCGAAAGCTAGGGCATGGCCATTAGTCAAGGAGAAGCTCTAGATAAGCTGCCCTGGAACACAATAAAGGGGCATTCTTGTTTCAAGGATGAACCGTGTCTGTGTTTCAATCTGTGGCAGACACGCGGTACGGTACAGGAAGGTCTGCCTTTTGTTTTGTTTTGTTTTAAGGGCTGCCAATAGAAGTCCTCTGATGTTAGCCACATACTTGAACCTGCCCTCTTCAAAGCTTTCCCACAATTCCCTCAGGGTAGAAGCAGAGCAGAGTAGGGATACCTTGCCTCTCTATCAACGAGTATGAGAGGTGAGAAGTTTGTCCAAAGAGTCTCAGTGAGAGGCTGGAAATATTGGTTTTCAGATTCCATATTCAAACAACTCTCCATGATGTCAGGGAATCAGGTAGGGGACACTGGTTGACTTTCTCCATATACACGACTACCTATTTACTTCCAGTAACAATGAAGAAGCCTTTCCCAAGTACAGAGGTGGACTTCAGGAACCTGCCTACAGAGCCACCTAGCCCCTCAGCTGGGACTTCGGCCCATGTGTGTCCAGTACAGGGGCACATATGTTGAGGACAGTTGATGTCCAGAGTTGCCTCAAACTGCAATCGTCTTTTCTGCTCAAGAGAAACCTGCTGTCATGGAGACAGAATGTAGGAAGCAGGAAGTAAAACCACATTTCTCCTCAGTTTTGATATCCCTAGATCCGAACGACTGTTCTCATCTGACTGATGAAGTTTGCACTGCTGGTCTCTGATGAACTCACAATCAAAACTAACATAAAGGACACAGAGGCGGCTGGTTTAGAGGGGGAATCTCAAGGGCAACCACGACTTGGCCCCTCACGTTTCTGCCAAATGGAACTGGCTTTTCCCCGGGGCAGGATTAACCAGGCCATCCTGGCCGTGATCCAGGGTGACATCTCACAATGGGGAAACCAAACCACCAGCAGAACACATGGAAGATGTGGGGCACTTGGCCAGGGTTTTCAAATGACTCCTTGCGTGGTAGGCAGCACGGTCTGGCTCCTGTTGCTGGGAACTCACACAGATGGTCCCTCTGAACAGAGCGGAAACTTACTGGTTCCTCACAGCCCAGACCTCTCCTGTTGAGCATGTTCTCCCTGTAGAATGTTATGAGTGAACGCAGGCCTCACCGCCCATGCCCATCTTACTGCCATCACCTGACTGATGTGACACTCTGGATCTGAACAACGTGTGTGTGTGTGTGTGTGTGTGTGTGTGTGTGTGTGTGTGTGTGTGTGTGTGGTGTTTATACATATATTTGAGGAAGGCTTTAAGTAGCCAAGCTAGCTTCTAAGTCATCGTAGTCAAGAATGACCTTGAACTTTTCTTCTTCCCTGCCTCCACTTCCTGTGATTACAGGTATCTACTAACATGCCTGGTTTAATAATTTTTATTAATAGAAATTAATAATCAGCTTCTCCCATCTCCACTAAATCAATACGGAAGAGATATTTAAGGATTAGCAGTTTGATAAGGGGCAAACACTAACCCTGCCCAAGACACCACCTCGCCCTTGCTCTCCCATGAGCAGGCTGCTGCTCAAGCTGTTTCACAACCCACAAGTGTTTGCAGTTCTCATCACAAAGAGCCCCAGGCCCCTGAGCAGCACTACTGGCGGAAACTAATAGCACTCGAGAAGTCAGTACCCCAAAATGGAGCACGGGGAAATATTTCCGTTCTCAAAATCTGAAAGCCAGAGCAATGGCTTCCCTACAAGTGGGATAACATTTGTAGGAATGTCCCGTATGAACCCTGCGCATGCAGCGGACCCTACTGGACAGTCGTCGGCTGGACTGGAATCTGGATCATCCGCTGGCTGCTTTGATCTGAGCTCATTGCCAAGGTTATAACACTAACATGACCCCTAGAGAACAGAGGTCAACAGGTCGCTCCCATTTGAGAAACATAGCTGGATCAATCTTTAGCAAGTTATTCAACTACCAATTTCCTTGATATTCCTGAATGCGTACTGCATGGGGTTATAGTCAACCTCTACTGCTAATATTTTCCAAAGGTGACCTTTACAAATTAAAATCTACCCAATCATTAATCACCTGCGACCGAATCATTTCCAACTTTCTGGCAATCTCTCGGTGTGAGTGCTCATCAAGTAATAAATCTGGGTTATTTAAATTGGCCATGTCCACTTTGCCTTTCTGGGATACAGAAACTGAAACGGTCTACAGAGTGGGTAAAAGGGAAAGATTGTTCCCACAATGCAGATCTCTGAAGCTTGTTCCTCAGCAGGGACAGAACAAAGCAGATCCAAACTGGAGAAAACATTTGAATAATTAAATTCAATGCTGTTTATTCAACTTCAATAAGTGAGTTCTTGATAATGACTGAGGCTAACCAAGGGGTACACCAAGCCTAGTGCTTACTGGGCAGGGTGGTTTGAATGAGAATAAACACCCATTGACTCCTATGTTTGAATGCTGGTCCCTAGCTGGTGGAACTGTCTGGGAAGGATTAGGAGGCGTGGCTTTCATGCCAGGCTCATCCGTCTCCCTCTGCCTCTATGTGCAGATTGGGATGTACGTTCTCACTCATCGCTGCTGCCATGTCTTTGCTGCACCATCATGGACTCTAACCTTCTGAAACCGTAAGCCAAATAAACTCCCGTTTACAAGTCGCTTTGATCATGGCGCTTTATCACAGCAATACAAAAGTTACTAAGATAGCAGGCAAGGTTCCAAAATGTAAAAAGTTATTCCTTTCTCAAAATGTTTCCTGCCTGGAAAATACTTCCAACAACAACAGCATCAAGCCAGGACAATGGCCCCTACCTGCCATCCTAGAACACAAAGGACGGGGGCAGGAGGATTTCTGAGAGTTTCAAGACTACCTGGGTTACATAACTAAGAGGAAAAGAAAACAGACAGAAGCAAACAATGAGGACCTTTGATGTCATTTACCTATTTATTTCTGCAGCAATGCTGAGAAGCCCCGGTGAGCAACTTCAGAAAAGCAGCACCTGTAGAGACAAATGGAAAAAATTGAACAAAACATTAGATATTTGTTTAAAGTACCTCGCCATGCAATTTTATATTTCATTAAAATGTGTGCTGCTTCTTGAAATACTGATTCCCACATTAACAGTCAACTTGAATTGGAGCACAGCCCCTTCATCCTGGGGAGGGAAAATCACTAAGCCAAGGTACAGACCACAGGCGAAGAGAGGGCAGGGAGAGATGTGCAGTCCACCATACACCACTTCACATCCCTTCCTTTCTCCTCATAAAAGAGAACAGCTTCAAAACACATGCACAAATACCATCACTTTAGATGCCAGACAGGGAGTCCAGAAAGAAACTAAGGAATAGGAAATTATGAGTTACCTATCCTAACCAGCTACTCTAACTTATTTTAAAGCTAAATGCACAAAGATATTAAAAAGAAAAATAACAGGAAAATGGAAAATGAACACTAAAACCATAACAAAAATTACTGGGGAGGAATTATTTAGAATCAGAAGTCAAGTATTCCTTCTGGTCATTTCAATGTCTTTTAGGTAACCTTCAGAAAATGAGGTACCCAGGAAAACATAGATCCCCAATTGTCTGTCCAGCACTGCTTTGATACATTAAACATAAATGGACAAATTTTAAAATATCATAGACCTTGAAAATGTATTATACCTCTTACACTGTTACTATACTACAACCTTCCCAGGCTTGCCCACAACTATGCCCACTAACAAATGAGGAACCTGTTGTTAAAGCAGAGAGCTTTCCTGACTCTCACAGATCCAGGGTTAAGGAATAATGCCCTGGCACACACCGTTTTACTCTTTTTTTTTTTGTTGTTTTTTTAATTAATTTATTTATTTATTATATATACAATATTCTGTCTGTGTGTATGTCTGCAGGCCAGAAGAGGGCACCAGACCTCATTACAGATGGTTGTGAGCCACCATGTGGTTGCCGGGAATTGAACTCAGGACCTTTGGAAGAGCAGGCAATGCTCTTAACCACTGAGCCATCTCTCCAGCCCCCACCGTTTTACTCTTGATGGTTTCTTTCTACTCTGCAGAGCACAAGCATTACATCCCTAGAGAGAAACCTGGCATTTCTTAACGCAAAATCCCATAAAACCAAATGGCTAGCAGGTAACATCAATCTTTTTTCTTTGCAAATTTAAAGTTACTTCTTCATCTGAAAATAAAAAGGTTATGTAGGGACTGTCATATTGTATAAAAGTAAATATTTAGAAATTAAGAATTTATAGCTCAAAGGTATTTAATATAAAACTAGAAGTGAAGAAACACACCACGTTCCATATAAGGGTGATCAAACAAAATATTCCACAACTTCCACTGTACCACTAAACAGGGAAATGGGAAGTCCACATGCCCTCTATGATCAAATTTTCAAATGGAGTTGACAATGGAATTATGTAATAGCGGGCTATAAATTTATGCCTAGATTCAGCTGTAAATTAAGATCAGCAAAGCCCATGTTATTCCAAACTGTTCCTGAGCCTGAAGAGCCAGCAGTCACTCAGAGGCCTCTTTTCAGTGGACTGGAGCAATGAGTCAATAGTTAAATGTACTTGTTGCTCTTCTAGAGGACTGGGGTTGGTTCCCAGCACCCACATGGCAGCTCATAACTTCCTGTAACTCCAGTTCTAGGGGTTGCAGTGCCCTCTTCTGGTTTCTACAGACATGCACTGCACATACATACATGCATGTAAAACACACTCACATACAGAAAATGCAAATAACCGTTTTTTAAAAGGGGGAAATTAGCTTTAGCTAAGAAAAGAAGATACTGTGCAATAACCTGGATTTCACATAATAAAACAATAAATACAAAAAAGAATTTTGCATCTATAAAGTCCTTAGTTTTTTTCTTTGCTCAATGGTTCTTTGTGAGCTAATTGCTAGCAACATTCTAAGCATTCCCCATGACTTTATTAGGGGAAGTCACGGTAAGTCATCCTCAGTGTGTTTATCTGGATATGCCTTCCGTGAAACAAACCATTCTGAATGGGCCATTGATAAGGAGAGGCCTTCCTCAACATTTTATACTCCTTAAAACCTAAATGAGACACAGAAGTACTACAAGTTTAGCACCATTAAAGGTCAAATACATTTTTGGAATTCCCTCTTTTATATATGATACCAGTCAAGCTCTGGACAAAGTTTCAAGAAGACAATAGTACTGGAGAAGACTGGATGGGACACCAGTTCCCACCCACAGCTTCCCAAACTCCCAAGGCTGGGAAAGAACATTCCTAGAACAAATCCAGTCAACCCAAAGCTCCAAAGACAAAGAGATAATTCAGAGTCAGTCCTCGGGGTTATAACTAAACGTTCATGATAAAGTCATATTTTCAACCAGTCAAGAGGCTCAGAAATATTAGGCAAGCCAATTAATTCTCTAGGTTTCATTGATAAATAAGATGCTGATTGTATTTAAGAAGATGGTATAGGTGTGTGTGTGTGTGTGTGTGTGTGTGTGAGAGAGAGAGAGAGAGAGAGAGAGAGAGAGAATGTATGCCCTGTGTGACTACTTAATTGCCACATTTCTAAATGCATCTCTCTTTTTAAAAATATTTTATTCTAAGTTATGTGTGCATGTGTATTTCTGTGTGTAAGTTTCTGTGCACTGAATGCTGGGTCTCTTGAGGCTAAACAAGGGCATCCGGTCCCCTGGAGCTGAAGTTACAGGAGGCCATGAGCCTGCTCGGGGTGCTGGGAACTAAGCTCACTTCCTCTGCAAGAGTAATGCACGCTCTTAACTGACTAGCCACTCCTTCAGCTCCCTAAAGTCTTTAAAAATATGTTCTGAAAACAAAACAAAACTAGAAAAATACACAGGACACTAAAAACACACTGTTGTGTAGCCTTCAAACGCTCACAAAAGGTAATGAATGAACACTTAGGCATTAACTGTCCATCTGCATTCCACACGGGAGTTAACTCATTCACTCCTCACAAAACCTCTGAGAGAGGCACTAGCCCCTCTGCCTTCACGGTGAGGAATGGTGAGGCTTCGGGACCCTTCCAAAAGCCACATAACCCCAAGCAGCAGCACTAACACTCAGATCCAAACCGATTTTCACATTTAATCCTTAAACACTCACACAGGCAAGAGGAGAAAAATTTAGGCTCATTTTAAAGTGGAGGGAATAACGATTCTGAGTAACACAATCCTATCCTCCAAGTCACACTGCTGCCTGGCAACAAGAGTCAGAACAGACTGCAGGGCACTGTACACCGCAGCCAGGGCTGCCTCTCCAGCAGCTGACCTCTGGACATAGTCTAGGAATCAAGATGCAGCTCCATGTGGCAAGAATTTCATGCCGTAGCTCATGGAGAAGACACACTGAAACCCTCTCAAGTCTACAGTCACACCAAAGCACGGGAGACACTGAAACCCTCTCCCAGCCTACAGTCACACAAAGGCATGGAAGACACGCTGAAACCCTGTGTAAAAAAAGTGGAAATATCTGTCTTCATTAGTAACCAGTCTCTCACCTGCATTTTTATATGTTATTGGTCTGGTTGAGCATTTAAACTATTTATAGCCCAATAAACGTGGGCACTATTTATTCCAGGAGGCATTGTAAATAACATGAAAACCACTGCGGTTATTCACATTAAGAGTTAAAAGGTTGGTACTTCCATTCATCTCCATCTGGGCTGCATGGCCCCCTGTTCCACTTCCGGGCAGCAGGAGGAGAAACAATAGCTGCCCTTTGAACCCATGCACACACAGCTCTCGTGAGACAGGCAGCCACATTCACTGCCCACAGTGAACTGTGAGAGGCAGGAAGCAGAACCGTTAAGACCCCTTTCTCATTTACAGATTGCTAAGACTCGGCATGCCTCAATCCAGACTGCTTCGTGTTACTCTGTGAAACTGAGGAGGGAAACCCGCCCGGGCAGTCACAAGGATAGATTTCAGCCTAATGAGAAAGGAAATCGGGAATAAACAGAGCTGCCCACATTGGTCCGGCGTGTCTCAGAGGTGGT
This sequence comes from Microtus ochrogaster, assembly GCF_000317375.1. NCBI lineage: Eukaryota > Metazoa > Chordata > Mammalia > Rodentia > Cricetidae > Microtus > Microtus ochrogaster. The sequence continues at coordinate 6,466,520 of NC_022021.1, forward strand.
TACGAGGCAGCTGTTGGTGATCACAGAAGCCACAGAGAAGGAAGGTCTGAGTAACTGTCCTTGAACGGGGAGTCTTTTCCTGAAACCGGAGCTAGTTCACTCTAATCACCCAGGCGCGGGTGGGCATTCCACAGCAGATACTCAGGGCCCTGTCCAGTGCAGATTTTCATCTTAGCCATGCTACGCATAACGTAGTGTGGGTGAAAGCACACATCCATTTATTGTTCCCATCTTTCAGAGAAGGAAGGTGAGCAATTTAAACTGAGCCAGAAAATTATTATATTGAACAATATGGGCTTCAAAATAAGATATTCTCTTTACATAAAAAACTCTGTGTGTGTTTGTGTGTGTTTATGCGTGTACCACAATGCATATGTAGAAGTCCCATGACAACCTCAGGCGTCAGACCCCACCTTGATTTGGGGTCTCTCATCAACAGCTTGCCTGCAAAAAAACTCTGGATTACAGACATACACTGCCACGCCTGGCTTCCCATGGGCTCTGGGGTGTGAGTCAGGTCCTCACCCTGGCATAGCATGAGCTTTGCCCACTGACCCATCTCTCCAGCCCTCAATCTAGAACTTTCTGACTCCAAGCCTAGTCAATTTTCAGTGAGACAATTCTTCAATGATCAGGATGTGATATTTATTCATACATATTCATATGTCCTTGGAAGACACGAGGCGTGGAGGCAAATACTAAAGGCCTACATCACAACATGCTAAGGGCTCCTAAACGCTAACAGGCTACCCTTTCTCCCTAACAAAGAAGGGCTCATTCTATTCCCCGCTGCAAAGTTCTCTATGGTTCTGTTTACACAAGTCAACTCAAGGGATAATTACCCAGAGTCTACTTTACTGGGCTTTGTTGGTAAAACAAATGCCTGGAGAAGTTTCTCCACGTTTTAAGGGCAGTTCAGCATAACAAACACAGAGAACAGTGCCCCAGTTCTCTGTCCAAAGCATAAACCGTGGCTCAACGCTCAGCCTGGTAGTTATTAAAGGAGCCGGTAGAGGAGGTGCTGAAGTTCGTTCTGTGACTATTCCACAACAACCTCACACTTGGGGCCGAGGAGGAGTGCTTTTTAAAAAAAGAAAAAAAATGGGTCAGTCACTGGAGGGATGCTGAAACTTGCAGGGTTTTCAAAGAAAGACAGAAAGTGTCGAGTTTCAGGAACCTGTCTACCAAACACGCAGATGGCAGGCTGCCAAGGGCTGGCTGTGCTCACTCATGTGAAATGCTGGGAACTTGACCCTCCACAGTGCCTGCCCTACCACTCGGGCACAGTGCAGTATGACTCAATTTCACGACCTCGTGGACTCCAAGTCAAGCCTGGAAATCATGAACACTTCCTTTTACTCTTCGGGACGGGACAGTTCCTTGGAGCAAACAAGGCAATGTCAGCATGGAGCTGCTAGGGAGTATGTCTGCCATTGAGTATCAGTATGAAGTGGATAGAGAGTATGCCTGCCACTGAGTATCAGTATGGAGCTGCTAGAGAGTATGCCTGCCACTGAGTATCAGCGTGGAGCTGCTAGAGAGTATGCCTG
>NC_022021.1:6468304-6475876 GCF_000317375.1 Microtus ochrogaster
GCTGCTAGAGAGTATGCCTGCCACTGAGTATCAGTATGGAGCTGCTAGAGAGTATGCCTGCCACTGAGTATCAGCGTGGAGCTGCTAGAGAGTATCTCTGCATTCAGTGTCTGGATGCCCCAGGACAGCCTACCCACGTGCCAGCAACAAGTGAGACTCAATCAGACTGAGGCTTAGCCGATCAGGTTTGGGCGTCAGACCACAGTTGGCAGTTGTTTACACACAGGTGGGATTATATTCGCACACATGGCCGTGACTCTTTTCCTAATACTTAGCTATAAATTCGTGGGAATAAAACAAGTCAGACTTATTTCTCTGCTTCTTGCATGCAATACAGCACAGAACAGAAAGTTCATGAATTGAACCTATTTAATCTATGGACTGGTTTCCAGAGACCATGCTGCCTGCATGGTTCCTCCTGTAAGTCTGAGATCTTTCCCCAAGGGAAGTTCATTCAAGGGCATAACTACTGAGATACACCATCACCACCACCGAGACACACCAGCTCCCATCTGAGAAATACCTTACCCTTTGACTGCCTTCTGAAAACAAAGGAAAGAAACCAAAGAGGGATGCAGAGACGCTGGGCAGGCCTGAGGACCGAACTTTGATCCCCAGGAGCCACATAAAAAGGCCAGGAGTTGCTGCCATGCACCTATAACCCCAGTGCTGGGGAGACAGAGGCAGGAAAACTGAATTTCTAGGGCTTGCTGGCCAACCAGTTTTATCTACCTAGTGAGCTCCAGGTTCAGTGAAAATCTCAAAAAATAAAATAGAGGGTGATTAATGAAGACAAGGGACATCCACCCATCCCTAAACCAACAGGAAAAGAAAGGGGAAGGAGGCAAAGAAGCCAACATCAAGAACCCTAGGTGGGGTGAGGTTACTGCATCTGCGCAAGCCTGGACGTGATGATGAAAAAGATGCGTGTGTTGGTTACCACCCTTCACCTACTTAAATTCCTCGTTACTGCCCACATGCACAGACACACTCATCTGTGTATTCGCCTCCCGTCAAAAAGTATCAACTGGGGACATTTCCTTGCCAGGCACAAAAGACATCAAGACACTCTGTTCTACCCATGAAATGGTTTGCGCCCTGCCCCCTTTCTCACACATGCTTGGTCCTCTGTACTCTGGGACCTTCTGTACTCCCTCCCTCTCTAGGGCCTCCAGAGCACTGAGATGTAGCAGCTGTTACTGCAGGACAAGGTATGGAAGCCAATGCTGTCTCTTCCAGGGGTAATTTATGCTAATTGGCCTACACAATCAACAGCTTCAAGCTTTTCCAAAAAGTTGACATTGGTAAGCCCGGGAGGATATGAAGCCACACAGTGGAGGACCGACAGGGCCTGCACACCGTGAGAACAGCTTGGGCATGACTCTCTGGAGGAGTAAATCCCTCTGCACACCACTGGCTCGCGAGCACTATGACTAAGTTTTTACCATGTTCAGAAGCAGAAAGCTCAGAAAATGCATACACAGGGGCTTAGGGTATGGCTCAAAGGCATAGGGCTTGCCTAGCATGCACAAAGCCCTAGGTCTGACTCCCCCAACACCACATAAGCAAGACCTGGCAACACACAACTGTAATCCCAACACTGGGAAGATAGAGACAGGACAGAACACACTCCCACCGCCTCATCCCCCACTCTCCCCCCCGTGATACAGGGAACACCGCCTCCAACAAATAAAGTATAAAGGTCCTGCATCAGAACAGAACAAAGGGCCTCTGAACCTTTCTACAGTATAATGAAGCCTATGACAGTGTTTTTACCAATAACATTCACTATATTTTATTAATAAAAATAAATCCTGAAACTCATTCTAACCATGAAGCCCTTATGGTGACTTCCACTTTTATGCACAGGTACACCCTAAGAAAACAACACAAATCTGTCACCCCCTTTAAAAAGACACAACAAAGTGAAGATTTACTCAGAAAGTCTTCTGGAACAACTTCACCAGCCTTACCAGGAATATCATGCCAAAGCAATAGCACAGAGCAGAACTGCAGTGAACCATCGTATTTATAGTCTGCTGTGGAAACATAGGGAGGATGCTGTGTCAAATTAGAGAAAGTGAGGGCAAGCAGACTAAAATTAAAGTTGCACCCAAGGGGCACATGGATGTTACCAGAGCTTCCTGGAGAGTCCCTTGGTACACTGACTTCATCCCCAATTATTGTGTGACAAACATTCTACTGGAAGATGCAACACCCACATCTACTCACCCCAGACAGCAAACCCGTGACAGATCAAAGTACAGATGCCACCACAGTCCAACTTGGTGAACCAGTGCGTTTTACTGGTGTTACTTACAGAAGCAGAAACGACACAAAGACAGCTGTATGCCGGAGCCAACCCCAGCATGGCTGCCAGCTCATAGAGCTGCGAACCTGGAGCACACTGCACAGTCTGCAGTGGCTCAGCAGGCTGGAGAGTGTCCTCTCCAGGTGCCTCAGTTGGTCTAACCCTTTTCCAGGCAGCTCGGGAGGTTTCTGCTTCTTCCAGGAAGTGAGTGGGGCTTGTCTCGGAGTCCTCTTTGTAGCTTTTATTCCTCTTCAAAGCTCAGCTCTTAGTCTGAGAAAGATGCTCAGCTCTTATTGTTTACTCTGGCAGGGAGGGGCTTGGTGAGTCTGGTCAGTTTCAGGGACTTCCTGAACCTATTTTGAGTTGTTTATTTTCATTCCTAAAGAGCCTCCTGCAGGATAGAACGTTTCAGTCTCTGAGGAAACTGTTACACAACAGCAATGTTCGCCCACACTGTAGCACCCACCTCGGCCTTTTAAACCGATATCCCTTCACTTAACGGAGCCACAGAAAGTCCTTCCCACCCCTTCTTCAAGATTTCCAGGTCTTTGTCTTAGGTCAGGAGCACAGGCTAAAAGCCAACCTTTCCCCTTCAAATGTTCAGGCCTCCTGGCCAAGTCCCATGCTGACAGTATGACATGGTGCTGTTCTTTTCTAGAATGTGTGTCATGGCGGAGGCTTTGGAAGAGCTCTCAGAACACGGACCCTGGAGAAACTGTTTTCTATGATCAGAAAAGAGCACAGGGAGATGTGGAGAGGTCCCCAAGGAGGCAACGCAGGAAAGAGGAAACTGGGAAAATCCTTGGACTTCCTCTGTGTTTTCTTTCCCAAGGATGGGGTTTGTAGTCAGGCAAGCGAACCTGTCCTGCAGCATGCCTGTCCCCATTCACTGGTCTTGAGCTCTCTGGATGCTCCCCCAGTAGAAGCTACGGGGTTGCACTGTTTCCTGTTCTCTACTGTGTTGACAACACATCTAGCACCGTGTTCTCCTAACGTCAGGTTTGAGGGTCCAGGCCACTTCCTCCACGACTGCTTTCCTTCTACGTCTGTCCCAACTCCAGATGAGGAATTCTGCTTGAGACTCACGTTAGTGCTCGGCCCCTCCAAATCCCTGTACACTTCAAAGTCTCTTCCATGTGCGCCCTTGCAGGCCTCCTCTGAGCTCATGCAGCTTGGTGACATACCGCCCCACACAGCCTGTGCACAGAGAGATTGTACATACTCTGGACACAGCGCCATTCCTCTATTTGCCTGACTCCCTCTGCCCAGTCCATCCATCCATCTCTAGGCCAGTATTAATGGGCTGTACCAACAAACACCACAAATTCACCCCAAGTCAGTTTTGGATGAGGCAAGACCAGCAAAGGTTGGGGGAGACTCTTCCAAAATCACATATATGAAACAGAATCCCACAGATCCAGACTTGTATGTACCCCCCCTCCTTTTCTGTCTAATGTTACCTCCTTTCCCAACCCTCTCCTCTAGTTGAAGAAGCATAGGCCCTTGGGTCTCTGACATCTGCTCTCTTGGCTGCTTTGTCCTCCCTGGAGGCTGCCAGAACTGCTTGACAGCCATTACACAGTAGGATGAGCTGGAGCTAAGCAGCCTTCTAGATAGGTGGATTCTCATACAGGTAACACCTCTCAAGTTAGCTGTTCGTCCATCTCCTGGACTAGCCAACACTAGGTCCACTGAGATGTTAACTTTTATGTGTGTTTGGCTGGTGATTCTTAGACTCCAGCACATCTGGAATAGCACACGAGAAGGACCTAGTTCTCAGTAAGTATTAACTAATAATCATGGAATTAGGCAGATGACATGGGAAATTCAGAAAATATGGCGAGTGTGAGGGGCAGTAGAAGCCTATTGTTGTTAAGGGACCCTTATAGGGCAGCCAGTCTGAAACTTAGGAAATGCTCTATAATAGGCAGTTTTGTTTGAAAATGTATCAGCACATAAGAGGGGACTTGAACCGTGGGGTCAGGGGCTAAATGTAAGGCAAGAAAGGGAAGAGTTGCCTACTATGTAGATAGAAATAATAACAGCATCAACCTTACAAGATGTGTTCACTGACAGAGTAGACACCTCTTCGGGCCTTGGCCATAGAACTCTACATATCCAATATTCACCAATTGTTTATAGGACATATGAACAAATAACTCTACATAACCAGTATTCACCCGCTGTTTACAGGAAGTTTGAACAGCTCTCAGTAGTGAAGTAGAACACTTTTCGTGCCACACAATGACCATCTGGGGACATATCATTTACCCAAGGCTGTGTTCTTCTTTTGTAGAGCTCTGAGTGACTCTAGTTGGTTCAAAACTTAAGAAATACCTCAAAGTTACTGACAGTATAAAATTATCCAGTACTACTTTTTATTACTTAATGGGGAAAAGAAAATAGATAGAACTCAGTTTCCCCAAATGAGCTTCTATAAAAAGAACATGCTTATTCCTACAAGGTCCACAAACGTGAATGTCTATCATTGACAGGAGCAGAAACTACCAGTCATGACTAAAAAGCAAGTCTAGGAGAAAACCTTCCTGGCACAGACTAAAAAGGACGGACAGACGTGGTGCCAGAACTTAAAACTCAGAGGCTGAGCTTGACGTACCGGTCCCAAATCCCTCAACAGACAAGACACCAGCTGGCCGAGGGGGGGAGGTTTTAAGTTTGCCAATGACTATATAGCTCAACAGTAACAATGCCCACCCAACCAGCCATGCCCAGCGATGGGAAGCAGACAACACAACAGAAATCCCATTACAGCAATCAGGCTGGTCAATGCCAACACCAATGGCCCTCCACCCCCACAGATGCCTGCAGAGAGGCTTCTCCAGTGGACTGAATACAGAGAGGAGGCAGAGCTGCTCCCAGGAGGGACGGCCAGGACAGTTTTCTTTTATCTCCTCCATTCCCAGGATTAGACAGAATTCCACTTGTAATTCTGAAGAAAATATCCTCAGCTAAATACTTCAGAAGCCACTGCCCTTGAACTAATTAATGCAATGGAATCCTAATTTTTGTGGTCAGTTTTCCAATTGGCTGGGGACTGTCCAGGAGATGGTTCTGGTGGGGGGCGGGCCGAGACAGAGGCTCAGAGAATGAATGGCAAGCTTCAGAACTCTGTAATGTTTGCATTTTGTAGACAGGACACCAATACTTTTCTCATTTACCAAGTGCCTGAGACAGTTCACTTCAGACTACTCGTCCTTCCTAATTTCACAGAAAACAAAAGAATATGATGTAGAAGAACATAAATAACTGAATCCAGGTGATTCCTGGGGAAAGGATGGACCCCATAAAGTACAGACCCCATACTGGCTTCTGCTCAGACACAGGGAACTGCCCAGGCTTAGCCTTCATGCAGAATCACTCTCCATGGGAATTTTGAGCATTGCAATCAAACTTTTCACATTCTCGCCCCAGCAAATGATTTTCTTAAAATTCCTATGTGCTGGGGCTGGAGAGATGGCTCACGAGTTAAATGCACTGGCTGCCTTTCCAGAGGATTGGGTTGAATCCCACCACATACATGGCAGCTCACAACAGTTTGTAACTTCAGTTCCAGGGGCTTGGACATTCTTTCCTTGCCTCCACAGGCACCAGGGACATATGGAGAGCATATATGCAGGCAAAACACCCATGCACATACAATAAATTAATAATAATAGGAAGAAAATTTTTAAATGTTTAATCAGGATTAGAATTTCTAAAATCTTTTAAATACTGTGTGTTAGCAAATAAAAAAGCAAATGTTGCACTTTTTATTTATAAAATGACATTTAACAAACTGAGCAACTAGAACAAGACACAATGAAGTAAAAGCAGAACCGGTTTTCTCTTCCTGTCAGCCCTCTCTGATTCTCCACACACCTCAGTACCTCGGTCCTTCCCATGTAACTCAAAGCTTCCGTCACAGCAAGAACAATACTCAGAGAGATGCTGGTGCAGACAACATTCCTTCAGAGAGCAAACACCACTCCAGAGAACCGAGGTGACCAAAAAACATCCTGGTGGGCCATGCTTGACGGTTTACATATGCTATCCCAATACTAGAACAATCGGGGCAGAAATGTCATGAATTCAAATCCAACCTGCGCTCCACAGTGAGGCTCTAGCCCGACAACTACCACAAAGGCTTGGTGGCTGAGCCAGCTGAGACAGTAACCATGTCCCTCCTCATTCTGTGTTCCAGGCATCATATTACAAACCAGGTTCCTCAGGGCCTCATGGACTCTGCTGTGCCTTGGGAGTGCAGGCGCAGGAGGGACCTGAGAGCAAACCAAACAATGGCGCCACAGTACTTGTTTCCTACATTAGGGTCACACATGCAATTAAGGCCTTGCCGTAAGTAAACAAACACCAGGAGAAGTACCAGAGCTAACTTCAAACACAAGGGAAGTTCCAAAGGAGATTGAGCTCAACTGGCAGCCTCATTTTAATGCCTGTGCTCTTCAGAGAGCTGAAACAAAGACAGAAACCAGCGCTGAAACCGAACGTTGTCGCCCCCGAGTTCTGGCCTTTATTTTTACCTGCCCAAGGAAAAAGAAAAAGACGGAGAAAGTGGAGCCCAGGGACACAGTCCCAGCCACTCTAGAGGCTGAACGGATCTGTCTAAGACTAGGAATTGAAGACCAGCCTCAGTAACAGAGAGAGAGAAAAATAAACACAAACAAAGCAAACAAGATGGAGGCAGATCCCTGAGAAAGTCCTCCCCACGCTCTGCATCAGCTGGGTTATTCTCAGAGAGAGAATCATGGTGGACAGTTAACCTCCTAATTCAAGTTCCTGGTCCTTTCTTAGTGGACTGGTTCACACCTGCAGCCCCACCTCTCAGGAGCCTGAGGCAGGGATTGGGAAATCCCGGGCCAGCTTGAATATATACAGAGGTCTAGTCTCAAACAGCAAGGGACAGGAGAGCTGGCCCAGCGGTTCAAAGCATTTGTTGCTCTTGCAGAGGATGTGGGTTTCGTTCCCAGTGCCGACATGGCGGCTTATACCATCCATAGCTCCAGTTCCAGAGGATCCAACCCTCTCTTTTTAATCTCTATGGGCACCAAGCATTCATATGGTGACACACACACATTCAGGCAAAACACTTGTGCGCATGAAATAAAATAAAATTTAAATTAAAATAAATAAGTAAAATTCCAAAATCTTTACCCCCAAAACATGGAGAAACTTAAGAGTTCTCAAAATTATCCATAAACACAAAAAATAAAAACCGAGACTTCCACCATTTGACTCCCCCCCCC
>NC_022021.1:6476181-6482742 GCF_000317375.1 Microtus ochrogaster
AGGAGGCAGAGGGGCTGGCCACTGTGTGGGAGGAGGCAGAGGGGCTGGCCACTGTGTGGGAGGAGGCAGAGCTGGATGCAGTTTGCAGCAGGAGACAGAGATGGCCCCAGGGACAGTGGGAATTCAGCAAGTCGCCAAGAACTCTGCTCACTGTGGTTTGGCATTCCTCAATAACCTTTCTCTTGACTTCTCAATTTCTATCATTTGTGCTCATACTGGAGCCAGATGAGTGTAAAGGCCTGGTCCAAATAATCCGCTGAACTCTTTAAAGCGAAGAGCTCCCCGTGGCATGGGTCTAAACATCCGTGTGGTATGCGACATTCCCTCCTCATGGGGAATGCCCCTACGTTGAAGAGTGGCTGCTGGTGCCTTCCTCACACTCCATCCCATCAGCTCTGTCCCAGTGACCTCCTCAGGCCATCTTCTAAAGGGACCACATGCTGTTTTCCAAAATGACAACTCCATTTACTGTCTCCCTCCTGCTCACCCCTCAGTTTTCAAGAGCAGTACTATGTCAGAAGGCAGGAGAGAGGGCACAGTCATTTCCAGATCTGCAGAACTCAAGCATTTAAGGCCAACGGGTTCTGTAACAAAGGGCTGACTCTTCTTCCGCTCTGGTGACATGTGAATATTAACCTGAGTGGCTCATAAATTTGGAACACTGCAAAAGGCCATTTTGGTCACCCTCCAAGCAGACTTACTCAAGTGACCTAATTTTTACGTTCTCCTTTGAAGATCTCCAGGACAGAAATTCCACAATTGCCACAAGTTGCTTAACCCCGTGGTTTCATTTCTTGCCGCGTCAATGGGGACTGTCTCAACTTCTTTTTAAAGTTAAGTGAGAAACAGATTTCCGGATGGAGTGGAGTGCAGTGGCATTAGAAGCTACGCCCCTGAATGATTCCTGGAGGATGCTTCCCAGAGAAATTGTGCATCGTCTTAAGCCTGGCTCCCTTGGTAGAGGAAAGAAAGCATTTCCTGAAGATGGGGATGGGAAAACACATAAATGAGCAGCCAGAAGGTAGCCTACATCCTTCATGGTAGGGTCACAGAAGGTGTCTGGTTTCCCAAGAACACGCATGCTGCTGTCTCCAGGGCAGGTTTATGGTGTCTGCATTTAAAACCCAAGCTCAGTAAACACAACAACAGCTACTAGAGGGAAAGTGGCCAGTGGACAATAAAGACACACATTCTGGTCACTAGGGAAGATCTTCTCTGGGTCTTCCATATTTCTCAGATAAAGAAGGAAACTTTGGGTTTAGTATCCCTTTCTATCTTGTTTAGCAGTTCCCTAAGTGGCACTCTATCTCATTTTCTGACTTTTTTTTTTTTTAAAAAGAATAACTTCCCGCCATGCTCCACTCCCATGCTCCACTCCACTCCACCAGTCTTCCGGAGACCCTGCCCCTGGCTTTCTGGAATTTTTCAATGAAACTCAAAGGCGATGTTTACCTGACCCCCAAATGCTACCCTAATGAAATCTGTTTTTAATTCTTTGAACTCTTCTTCTCCTCCTTCCTTGTCATGCCCTCTGGGAAGGAAAGAGGAGCACAAGGGTTGGCTGGCCCTCAGCTGGCAAACACCCGCATAGCTGAGTTCGAATAGTTTCTCAGAACTTGGATGGACTCACAAAGATATTAATTATTGTCCCTTCTCTGCCATGGCTGTTGCATTTCACCTACAGAAAGAATCAGTTTAAAGATGGGACATGCCAGCATATTTATTTTTTTTTCTGCCAGACAACACTGAGATGTCAATCACAGGAAGAATAAATGGTTCTTCTCCTCTCTCTCTCTCTCTCTCTCTCTCTCTCTCTCTCTCTCTCTCTCTCTCTCAGATAGATCAGAAAATGGATAAAGTACTTGCTCTGCAAGCATGACGAACAGAGTTTGGCTCCCGGCTCCCACATAAAGCTGGAACACAATCCAGCGTGTGTCAGCAATCCCAGTGCTCCTGCAGTAAACTGGGGGTAAAGACAGGAGCATCCTTAGAAGTCTGTGGGCTAGAGAGCTTCACAGGGGTACCTCAGATGAGGCGGAAGGCAGGACAAGCTCCAAAAATGTCTCTGTCCTTCGCATGAGTGGACAAACTCACACAGAGAAGAACAAACACGGGAGTGGGGAGAAGCAAGGAGGAGTAAGGATGGTTTTTCTGCCAACACGAGTCTGAGTGCGGCTGGTTTAGGCTTTCCCACCAGGGTCACTTTGAAGAAATTCAGTTGATAATTTCCTTTCCTTGCCAGAAGGAATATTCTGTTGTGGAGAGTTTTGTTTTGCTTTTCAGTTTCATTTAAAATGGCTGGATTTCCCCGTGTTTAGGAAGGTTTAGAAAGAGCAGGGAGAAAGATGGATGTGTCGTCTTCCACACCATTCCTCTCCATCTGTATGTCTGGGTACCCTGCAGCAGCCTTGCTCCGAATTACCTGTCCTGTCACAGGTGACCTACCATCGTGGGTGAGCACCGCTGGGGCTCATTCCCCAGCCCACCCCCTGCTCCTAAAGCTAAGCGGGAGGAGACACCTATTCATTGAGAAGACCCTTCCACGAAAGCATACTCAGTGTAACAGGAAGCTTAATTCAAATGGCATACAAAAGGGTTGTCTAATTCTTCCACCATGTGGTATCTGATTCTGCAAAACGAGAAAGATGAAAATTGTCTTCAACCGACGCTGACGACTAACATCTCACGGCCTATAACATGAGGCACGTTTGGTAGTTTTGCTCCTTGTTATAGCATTGATAGCCCTTGCCCTGCACCATAGGTTAAATCAGTACAGCCTCAGGCCGTGGCTGTACCAGTAAGAAACACATCGGAAAGATGCTCATCCTGCAGTGCCCACCGCCAGATGCTTAGCTACTGTTGACAATGGGCCTGACCAGCTGATCGGAACCCAGAAAAGCTGGGCCTTGAAATTTCATTTACCAAGAAAAATTTTCACTTCTATCCCAGTTCAGTGTCTCAAATCAAAGACTGTAGCAGGATCTTTAGGAGAAGGAAAAGCAAATTACTGAAGTTTCCGCATCTCTGTGAATCGGGAGCTAACTGCTGGAAGACAGTTACAGTGGAGGGAGATGGGCAGCAGTCACATGAAGCAAATACCACTACAGGCAAAGAAGCCAAGGAGCCCCAGCTCAGTTCAGACTAGATTCTTCCTTAGCCCTGGGCTGTGTTTTATAAGCAGGGGCCGGAAGATTAAAATAAAGGAACTATTTTGTTCCCATTCAAAGTCTTATTGGCTAGGAAGAAATGGCTTTTAAGATGTTCTTGTTGTTGCTGTTGTTAACTGTGTGTGTGCATGTGTGTGTGTTGTGTGTATGTGTTCATGCTCACATGATAAAAAAGTGCATACGCCACAGATCACGCATGGAGGTCAGAGGACAGCATTATGGAGTTGGTTCTCTCCTTCCATCTTTAGGTGGGTTCTGAAGAATGAACTGGGGTTGTCAGGTTCACACCGCGGAGTCATCTGCTGGCCAAGGGGTAATGATCTGTACGAAGGGTTTTACCTCTAGACAATCAATAAGCTCTTTAATCTATAGTGCAGGATGAAGCCATCTGGCATCAGTGACCACTCAAAGGTATTTCTAAATTCCAAATAGCAGTCAGGGAGGAGGGTTTGTGGTTTTCACAATGTTTTGATTCAAATTAAATTAACAAAAGCCTCTTGAGAAGTGTTCCCTCCATTTGCCCATACAAGGTACCTGAGGAAGAAAGTCAGCTAGCACAAGTAACTTCTCCAGGGAGAGAAAGGAAAGCAGAGCGATAGCTTTGCTGGGACACAGATCCCACCCACTATCACATGAAGGATGAGCATTCAGCATTGAGTACTCCATGGGCTTTCTCTACCTAGTTCAAGGAAAAGCAGAGTGATGGCATCTGGCCAAGTGATACAGAGGAACATAAAGCACTTGGTCTGTTAGGTTCAGTTGGTAGAGTGCTTGCTTAGCGTGGATGAAGTCTGGGCTTCAATTCCTAGCACCACATAAACGGGTATGGAAAATACCAACAATCCCAAAACTTGGGTGGTAGAGGCAGAAGGATCAGAAGTTCAAGGTCATTCCTGCTGAGTATTAAGTTTAAGGACATCCAAGGATACAAGAGATCCTGCCCACCATTACCACCAAAATAGAAGAAAAGAGGAGGAGGAGGAAAAGAGGGAAACAGAGGAGAAGAAAGGAGAAGAAAGAGAAAAAGAAGAGGAAGAGGAGGAGAAGGATGGACAGATAACTGGTATGGTAGAATGGTCTGTATTCTGTCAATTATATTTAAATAAATGCTGATTGGCCAGTAGCCAGGCAGGAAGTATAGGCAGGACAACCAGACAGGAAGTAGAAGTAGGTCAATGAGACCAGGAGAATTCTGGGAAGGAGGAAACCCATTCCTCTGCAGTCATAACCAGGCCACAGAAAAAGCAAAGTGTGACTGCCTCACTGAAAAAGGTACCAAGCCACGTGGCTAACATAGACAAGAATAATGGGCTAATATAAGTTATAAGAGTTAATAAGAAGCCTGAGCTAATGGTCCAATCAGTTTATAACTAATGTAGACCTCTGTGTGATTTCTTTGGGACTTAATGATTGTGGGAACCAGGCAGGACAGAAACCCCAACAACAGACAACAACAAAGGTACTTGCCACTAAGCCAACATTGGTTATATGCCCAGGACTCATGGGGTGGAAAGAGAGAATTCCCACAGTGTCCTCTGATCTCCATACGCTTGGCATGATACACACACACACACACACACACACACACACACACACACACACAGACACACATACACAAAATATTTTTAAATATTAAAGTACTGGATTCTGCTGTGGATATGCATATTTATATATCTTTAAACGATGATTTAAGGGGCTTACTCTAGACAGAGGCTGTGGGGTGTTGTTGACCTCCAGAAGATATGGAGACAGCATGAGCCATAGGTCCAGGGACTTCCCTTGTTTGAGAGGGTAAAATAATTGTGAAAGCTTGGAGTATGTGGAACAAATAGGAAACAGGTGATGAGCAAGACCCTAAAGCTGTTGTTCCTGGAAACTATAGCTCAGGAAGTTATAGAGAGTGTGTGGACCAGCGAAGGTTCATGAGTGTGTGTTCAGCTGGGAAGTTTCCCAGTGACCCATGAGTTCAGGGAACTAGAACATTCACATGAAGACCCTCACGCGCATTAGAAACCATTGCAGCATCAATCATCATCACACCTAGCCCCTTCCCTGCTCCTCTCCATCACCACTGTGCACGGAGTGGTCCCTTACTGGGTACCAGGACTCCCCTTCATCACCACTGCGCACAGGCTGGTCCCTTACTGGGTACCAGGACTCCCCTTCATCTCCACTATGCAAGGACTGATCCCTTACTGAGTACCAGGACTCCTCTTCATCACCACTGTGCAGAGGCTGGTCCCTTACTGGGTACCAGGACTCCTCCTCTTCATCACCACTGTGCAAGGACTGGTCCCTTACTAGGAAGCCGCATAACATATACAACATCAGAAACTTCCAGGTTTTATGGCTGGTCATTACAATCTCTCCCACTATTCATCATAGGGTCTTCTCTTACTCATATGGCATATTTCATACTTTCTAGCAGCTTTTCAGAAAGCTCTGGAAAAGGGCATCTCAACAAGAACTAGAATATTCTTTTTCTATACACCAACACTTATAATATTTTTAAAGTCTTTTTTATTTTAATGGGAAGCTCAATGGCATTTGAACTCAATAAGCTTCTTTCTTTAATTTATGGTGGGAAGAAACCTAGCAGCCGTCACTTCAGTGACAAGCAGTTGCTGGAGCACTGCAACCACTCCATTCAACCTGACCTTCACCATTAGCAATGAAAGCATTTCTTAGAGTCATCTAAAGTTCTTGACATAAGAATGTGAAGCGCATATAAAACAAGGCCAGCCTGAAAACTCTGAACTTCATGAGCGACACACCAAACTGAAATAAAATGTCTGCTGCATAGCCAGTTCAAGTTGGTCACAAAGGCCTGCTTTCTTTCTTCTGCTGGCACAGTGATGCCTGCTGGCAAAGAAGCCAATCAAATCCTTCTTACTAAGTAGGAAAGATGATGCCACCAAACCATTAAGGAAGAATCTCATCATTTTAAAGGCTCCATAAACCAAGAATAAATAAAGCAATAGAAAAGAGTGACAGAAAAGGCCAATCCCTCTGATCTGAACTTCCTGTCTGTGTGTTCCACACCCCACACCCCTGGTACAAACATAGAGGGACTGGTGCCTGAGTCTTGCCCACAGGTTAGCCAATGCAGGTAACTGTAGGAACTTAATCCCACATCTGCTCTTCTGCAGTCTTGGGAGAGTTTATCAATCTCTCTGACAGCTGTCTGGCAAGGACAAAATCACAGGCAACCCCAACTACAGGAAACCCATTATCCCAGGTGGCCACTGGGAAATACTTACCTTGGCTTCTCATCTCTCTCATTTTAAAATTGTGCTCAGCTTCCAATGTCCATGGAGCCAACTAGTGCTGAAGAAGGCATCCCAGGGCCTCTTCACCATCCTACAGTGAGGGCTGGGAGGAAGGCGTCCCAGGG
>NC_022021.1:6484063-6505805 GCF_000317375.1 Microtus ochrogaster
CTCTTCACCATCCTATAGTGAGGGCCAGGAAGAAAACATCCCAGGGCCTCTTCATTGTCCTATAACAGAACCTGTTATCTTCCTCCCAGGTGAGGCTTCCATTGCCCACCTTTAAAGAAGCGCCATAGGGAAGTGAGGGTGTGTTAGCCACTTCATGTGTCGTCATCCCCCCTACCCCAAACCTGGTGGTTCTAGAATCTCAGAAGGAACTGTGAAGATGGATCCTGGCTCCAAAGGGTCCAGAGAATAGGCACCTCAGAACTTTCCAATTCACGTGGAGCCATCGGAATTGGGCTAAGTGGTTTAGGGATGGACCTGGTCAGGATCAGTTGCTACTTCTAGCCTGACACGTGACCTTGAGAAACTCAACTAATATCTTTGTGTCTGTTTCACATTAACAAATTTTTTAGCAGAAAAAAAATTTTAAAAAGGGATTCCTGATTCGTATAAACACAAAAGCCAAAGGGGAAAGAAAAAGTTTGAGGATCAACTTGGCCATATACTGAGTTAGTAACCCCCAGCAGGAAACGTCACTTCGCAGGACACCTGAGATTTCTGCTCCTGTTCTCCGTTCCGAGGAACACAGGTGACGGGGTTCTTCTATGGATGAAGGCCTTGGGAACTCGAGGTATCATTGCTGTGGTCCGCTATTCCCATTAAGAGCTGTGGCGCCATGTGGTAGACTAAGGAAAGCTGTGCAGCCACTGCGGCCTTGGGGCTCTCAACTGCCAGGCGAGGATGAACCATTAACACAGTGAGGGTAAGCAAGTGGGAAGAAGGCTCTAAGGGATCTGGTGACTTCTTCCAACTTTGTCTTTTCCTTCATTTCTTTGAGGGATTTTTTTCCATTTCCTCTTTAAGGGCCTCAAACATTCTCCTAAAGTTATTTTTTAGGTCATTTTCTTCTGCTTCATCTCTATTAGGGTGTTCAAGTCTTGCTGTTGTAGAGCCACTATTTTTTGTGGGGTCTCGTGTTGCTCTTTGTGCTGTTGAGGGTGCTCTTACTTTGTCTACCCATCTTTTCCTCTGATTGGTGTAGTTGGGACTGTGTCTCTGGTGATCAATCTTCCAGGTGCCAATAAATCCTAGGCTCAGATGGTTGGTTCCAGTCACCCTGGAGGTTGCTCAATACTCCCAGGGGTTGCTCTGCAATCCTGGGGGCCTGCTCCCATGGAGGTGGCTTGCTTGTGGTTGCTCTCAGTCACTGCCTTGGACCTGCTTCGGCAGAGGAGCAGCTCAGGGCTGCTCCAATGGAGGTCGCTGGCTCGGGTCTGCTCCTTCAGTGGTGGCTCCCTTATACCTGCTCCTGTGGAGGTCATTGCCTTGGGCTGCTCCAGCTGAGGTTGCTGGCTCAGTCCTCTTTCCACGGACGTCCCTTGGCTTGGACCTGCTCCCCTCCTGTGGAGGTTCTTGACTTGGGCCTGTCCCACAGAGGTCTCTGGCTCGAGCCTGCTCTGGCGGAGGTCACTGGCTCAAGAAGGCACTTTAAAATAATGCTGGCCATATTAACAAATGGTGCCACCAGAACTCGGAGTCCGTCTAAATGGCTCAGACTTGACTTTTGCCACACTCAGCTTCTAGTTAGAAAGTGGAGGGCGAGGACTAAAGTTTCACTATGGAGTTAGAGAGTCGACTAATTTCCATAGGTGTATGGCTCCAAAACAGACATAGGCTAACTCAATGACTGCTCAGCTCGGATGGTGCCTACTTGGCCTCTATGCCACGCCCCTTCTCAATCTGCCCTGGCCTGAACAGATGAGGAGGTTCCTGTCCATTCTTAACCTCTGCAGACTCTGAGCAGAGTCTCTACCAACACACCATATGGTGGCTCACTTCCTGTGCCCCGCACAGGACAAACAAGACCGTTAGCTGACTGCATGCATGAATACCGTATCATCTGCCAACCACTACAAGTTAAAGGGGCCCCTAATTCCATCTTGACCTTGTAGAAAGCTGCTTCAGAATATAATCTGTATTATAGGCAAGATCACATCTTAGAAGGAGTGTTCCATTAGTGGGTGTCATTCGGAAGCTATTTAACTGCAACCTACTTTTATCACTGTGAAACAACGTGTCATGTCCACTATGACACATTCTTGCATCATCATGCAAAGCAGCGGCTCACTATGACTCTCTGTGTGCCTTCTTTATCTTCTCCTAGTCCAGCAAGTCCCAGCCAGTAACAACAACCAGAAACGGAGGGCAATACTTTAAAGATAGATTGCAATGAGGTTACGGTTGGATCATTGTGTTTCCTACTGGACCTGCACACTAACGAAATCTGGAAGCAGTTGTATCAAACACCCCGAAACATTTAGCTTTAGCAAAACTCTGAAAAGCAGCACAAAATCCTACTAGTGCTTAGAGATTTTGTACCAGTGGATCATACCGACTCTGACAAAGTAACCACAGGCTTACAGCTTAGATAGTTCCTGTGTGCAAGAGCTTCTGATTCTCTTTAGCCTGTTGACCCTTTACATCTGAGGGCTTGTGACACTTCTGAAAAAAATCAAACTGTTCTCACTGCCAACCTCGGGACACATGGGATGTGCTCGCTTGTGGAGGGAGAGAGAAATCTGGCTGTAATTTTTGTGAAATCTCATACATGGCCTCTGCCTGCCTACACAGAAAGAAACTCAGGAAACAAAGCACGCACGAATCACAGCTTAGCTTAGAGGAGAATGAAGACGCAGCTCACCCCGGAGACCCATCTGTCTGTTCCCATGAGCAAATACCAAATGAAATTCAAAGAACAGGGGAAGCAGTTGACCCCAACATTTTTCCCTCCTCAGCTTTTGAAATGGTTTACAGTTTCTTTATCTTTATTAGGACATTTTCCTCATCAAACTAATGAGTCACCAAACAGAAGGCTCGCTAAGATGTTTACATATGGGGAAACTCTGCGAAGGTCCTAGGAGAAGAGACAAGCCACAGTTTGCCATTGCTTTTCAATAAAATCATCTGGGAAAGGCAAGGCAGCGAGGTCGAAGCACAAATAGGATAAGGAAGAGAGTTCAAAGCACTCATCAATCCACAGGCCAGGGAAAGCCTGGCTTTGCAATCCTGTCTGCACCACGGTCCCTAGCATCCCCACCACTACCTTCCTGCTCTTAGGGAGGCCTGTCTTTCTGGTGATTATTAAACAAGACGTCCCTCTGAAATAATTAGGCTTGTTAAAAGTGAGTGTTGGGCAAGATAAGACGCCAACAGGAAGCTTTGTGTCTAGGGCCTTAGAGAGAAAAGGAAGCTTGTTAGTTGAGGTGTGAAAGCAGAATCAAGTGAAAGCAGAATCAAGCATGCGCAGAACACAGCTGGACTAGAAGGCAGCAGGCACGAACGCTGCATTTTCTTACGGTTCTGCTGGGCACACACAACTGCCATGAACTACGGCTGGTGGGTCGGGAGCTAACGCCTATGTGAACCCAAGACTGAAAGCCTGCCCAAGACAGTTGTGAAGGGCACACCCATACAACATCTGGAACGTAGCTTTCCTTCAGACCACTGCCATCTGGTGATCTTTTCACTGTGCCCAAGCAGGCATACTACTGAGTTAGCAAGTAATGCAACATTCTCTGCAACAATTAGCACTGGCCTACAGTTACAGATCGAAGGGAAGCAAGACACATGGCAACAGAATCTCAGCGGCAGGATTGCGGAAGCGCCTAGAAATTTCCAAAGTTGACAAGGTGCTCTTTCCCTATAGCTCAAGTAAAACACATAACACTCCTCTCAGGGACACAGAAGGAGAAAGTGCTGCAGAAGAGATGCTGAGGGAATTGCTCCCTCGTGGCACCAAAGTTAGCACCAACCTGGGCTGGCCTCCTGCGTGGTGTCTCCTGCTTAGAATAAACAGCATAAAGTCTCTACCTCATGGGGAAGCAAAGCTCTTGAGCCTTCCCTCTCTACCAAAGTCTCCCAAATGTGTGCTCCAGGAGTTCTTTCTAAACACCATCTGTTTTCTTTTCTTTTCTTCTTATCTACAGTAAGTTCTGGACCACACGCTTCAAGTGTTAGGACGTCATGTCACGTGTCCTTTGCCACTGCTGAAAATAAAGACAGTCCCAGCGCTTGACAGGCTAAGATGGGAGGAGCTTGAGTTCAAATCAAGTCTGGGCTACACAATGAGACAGAAGCAGAAAGAGGGGGAGGGAAAGAAGGAAGAGAGCTGGGAAAGAGGGAGGGGAGGAAGGCCGGACCACAGGCAGTTTCCACACCTGGTTTCGGTACTCTACAGATAATCTCAGCTGCTGGAGGCTGCCAGCTGGGTAGCATCACTTGACAGTCAA
The DNA here is from genome assembly GCF_000317375.1 of Microtus ochrogaster. Taxonomy (NCBI): domain Eukaryota; kingdom Metazoa; phylum Chordata; class Mammalia; order Rodentia; family Cricetidae; genus Microtus; species Microtus ochrogaster. Next base: position 6,488,350 of record NC_022021.1, read on the forward strand.
GCTGGGTCCCTGCCAGGCAGACAGTCTCATGGGCATTGAAGGGGATGTCCGCTGCTCCTCACAGCAAGTCCTTCTGAGGGGAGTGCAGCGAGTGTCAAGGAGGCTGAAGTCACTCCTCTTCCTCGTGGGAGTTAAGAACAAAATACACTACAGAAGTCCGACAAGGAGTCCAAGTTCCAGGGCCCCGGAATTAGGGAACAGGAAGCATGGTGGGTAAGAGCCAAGTCCCTCCAGATTCCTGGGGCTGTTTTCCTACCTACACTCTTAAGACCCAGCCTAAGGCGCAAAAGGCACCAGGTACTTTCCCCAGGCACCTTTCATGCACCCCAATTTAATGTTCGTGATCAAAGCACCTTTTTAAAAACACTCTTGTACGAGCTCCTCAGACTTGGTTCTTGCCTCCATGGGGCCACATTCATAATATGCCAGGGCAGCCACACAGATGAAACATACGGGCAACGGTCTAGGACCGTAAATCAATGCTTGAATGAGCAGTGACTTCTCTGCAGCACATGTGGCCAAGATGTGGGAATTGACAACCTGCAGAAGAAAGTGCACCAGAGACAAACACACAAACGCGTGAGGGAGAAATCAGGAACTCCACGCACAGCCCAGAGGAGAAAGGCTGGACCAGGGCCACAAAGGCTCACCCTCTGTCTTAGTTAGGGTTTTCATTGCTGTGAAGAGACTCCATGACCACAGCAACTCTTATAAAGGAACCGTTTAACCTGGGTGGCTCACTTACAGTTCCAGAAGTTCTGTCCACTGTCACCATGACGGGGAGCATGGCAGCGTGCAGGCAGACATGGTGCCGGAGCTGACAGTCCTTACATCCTGACTCAGAGGCAACAGGAAGTCGACTGACTGTCACACTGAGGGAAGCTTGAGCAAAAGTGACCTCAAAGCCCTCCCCCACAATGACACATTTCCTCCAACAAGGCCACACCTCCTAACAGTACCACTCCTTCAGGGGGCATTTTCTTTAAAGCAACCACACTCTCCAACACTGGTCACAACTGTGTCCCAGTCCTTCCTAGTCCACAGGCGAATGCAGGTCACCCAGACCAAAGAAGCAAGGGGACAGAGAGTGGATCTCATCCCTAATCCTTTCCAAGGAAGTATACAAAATCAGCAAATGCTTGCAAAGAGTTTATCATTAACCATGTGGTAACTGTGGCCATATGAACTCACCAAAACCTCACAACCACAGGCACATGATCACCCACCAATGAGATGCCAAGACACAAGAGAGTTAAAGAAAGTTTCCCAGCACTTCAGATAAAGTCAGTGTGAGAGCCAGATACTTGCAAGCCCTGCTCTTAACAACTGTGTAACCCTGCTTCTCTGAGAGAATGGATATTTATATACCATTAGAGACCCATAGGGCTATGGAGACCGTCAGCTCTATGGAGCGGTTTAACTCCGACCCACTAAGGAGAAGGCAGTTCTGTAGAGCCATCCTTCAAGTCAGGGTGATTCAGGTTAAGTAGGCCACTTACTAACTACAATGCCATAGACAAAGTATTGGTTCTTCATTGTATTTTGTCTATGTCCTTAGCAGTGCATTCATGAAAATAAAATACAACTGGGGGATGAAGAAAGGCACAGGACAGGGCTCGCTGTGCCATCGTGAGGACCTAAACAGATCCCCAGGACCTACACAGACACCAGGTGCAGCAGGGCGCATTTACAACCCAGCTCTAGGGAAACAGAGATGGAAGACTGCTGGAATTCACTCACCAGCCAGTCTAACTGAATCAGTGAGCTCCAGGTTCAGCGAGAGACCCTGCCTCAAAAAATAAGGAGGCAAAAGAACGAGGAAAACATCTCTGTCCTTCACACACACACACACACACACACACACACACACACAATGCATGCATGTATGCACGCATGCACGCCCAGGCACAAACCAATAAAATCCCCTCTGACACACACAAATAGATGCTATTATTCACCTGGGTATCTGGTACATAATCTCCATATAATAAATTAACCAAAATTCTATAATAACACAATAACAACACTTGGCTTAAACACTGTGTGTCAGCTCCGAGAGGCCCGGCAAATCCTGAACAGTCTTTCTCTTCAATGTTTGGGAAGGGATTCCACAGTTTAAATGTTCTCCTGGGATGTGTAAGAACGAGACACACAGGGTTGCACAGAAGGACAAAGGGGACATATTTACAAGTCAGCAGAATGTCTCACTTAAAATACAGTGCAAAAGTTAAAGACAATAAAAAAACTTGACGTTTTACCAGAGTCTGTTTTGAGTCTAGGAAGCCAAACATTCCAAAATTACTAAATCACATATAGAATGGGCAGCTTCCAAAAAGGAATATAAATTTCATGTCACATCTAAACGGCAGAGAAAAGCCAGCTGATGAGGTCAGCCTGCTGAGTGGGGTCTGGCTCTGGGCTGCTTCCTCTTCCTCAGCATGGAGCAGGCTGACAGGCCCTCCCAACCTATCCCCTCACCAACTGTTCTCTCCCGGACACCAGAGAAAAAAACTTCCTACCGGTGTCTTTTGAGTTCTCATTCAAAATATACAAATAATTAGCAGCACCATCTAAACATGAACTGATGGATGTTTTCCAGACCCACTTCAAACCAGGATCTAAGACGAGGGCGGGGGAGGGGGGGAGCCATAAGGAGACATCCAGCCTCCAGTCAGGACACAGGGATTCTCCTTCCTGAGGAGGGATTGTATTTTTACAGCAGGCTTTTCTATTTTCCTTACAGAAAGCTTCAACTACAGCAACACAAACTGAACATCTGAAAGAGTGAGTCACGTATTGGGCTGAGGCCAGAGCACCCGGTCAAATGCAGTTGACGCTGCGTCAGTACTGGAAGCTCCTTTAACAGGGTGAGTGGACAGATTTGTGCCACCAGGAACCCCGAAACCCTCTCCATCTTTATGGAAGGGGTCCCCACAACAGGCGACAAGACACACGAACTCCTGACTGCCCAGGACAGCACCAAGGGAAATCTATGCCATTCTTTCTTCTTTGGATAATCTCTCTTTGGAGGGAATTCTTGACAAGAAGTCAGAGAAGAATCTTAAACCGTGAGCAGTTCTGACAAGGAGGGGTCTGGGTGAAAGGGGGCTTAAAGGGACAGCAGTGACAGAGAGCAATATTTCTTTTATTTGTAGATTTAAAGCAAATTTGTTCCTGATTGTATCAGACGCAAAGGCTGAAGCATTCTTTCATCTGTTAAAAACGCAGCAAAGGCAGTCCCCTGTGGCCGTTCCAAACTGAAGACCTGGATTATACAGGCTACAGCAAATGATCGTTGACACGTGATCACACATCTCTCCTTCCAAAATGCATTATGACTCCAGTAAAAGTCAAGCAGGAGTCATTTAAAATTGAATTTGGAATCTTTGCAGGTATAGATTACTTCTCAAGAAAGATAGACAAAGACGGGGCTTGCGGGAAACACAAGCCCATCCAACTCTGGCCACCGAATACACATGACCTAACCAAGTGAGACACAGGGATCCCGAGGGCCCTTTCTTAGATAAACCGCGTGACTCCTCTCGAATCATTCCAATTCTGATTGCACGTATGTGTCACATACCAATCCCAAACTGCCCAAAGACCCCCTCCTTCCTGTAATCCTTGACTCTATGTAGCAATCCAGCAGCTGAAAGAAGATCTCAGATAGTACATGACGCTAAGCAGACATCCGTTCTAAGACACAAAGCCCAGCTACTGGGAGTTCTTCTTACCACAACGCTGATGGCTCGACTCTCAAGTTGGCTGTCTTCTTGTTAGACTACAAGAATTAAGTGAGCCTAAGTTGTCTTGATCCACAGCTTGTCAATTCATATGAAACGAATTTAAACGTGTAAGAGAATTAAATTCAAAACCATTAGCTAAATAAACCACATACGAGACTTTGACACAAACAATAATTTTGGACTAATCTGCCGGCGGCGACTGGGCCGTGGTTTACATCTGGCAATCATCCATGGAATTTGAGAAACTCACAGATGATCCCACCCCAGAGATCAAGGCCAAGTGTGCCTGAGGTGACAGCAGGCAGGGAGAGGAATCCAAGCACCTCCGTGGATGCCACATCTCTTCCGTTTCCTTCCAGGGAAACTGAGAATGAATAAAAATCTTATCATTTTCATCCCCCCAAAATGCATACAATGGATCTGAGTGAATCGCCAAGGAGAATGACCCCACAGTGTGTACGGTCAGAGGAGGCAGGGGTAGAAGCTTGGGAAAGAAGAACGTTCTGTAAATAATTTTTCCTCCTCCACCCACCTCTCTCCTAAAAAGTATAGAGTAAAGGAGAAGTAAAGGCAGGAAAACAAGGGCAATTTACCCACTGACCTCTTGGCAAAAGTGCACTGTGGTGTCAGAGAGGAAGGACTTAGGTGAACGGCAGCATGGGCTCTGAACTCTAGTATGTGAAGGACTGCCGGGGCCCTAGGTTCAAGATGCATTCGTATCACCAGGCAACCTTGTTAAATACACAGAGGCACCTACGGTCCACCCCCCTCATCCCAAACACAGTGAATCAACTTCCAGGATGCGGGGCTTACTAATGAGGTAGTTACTCACTAGAACTTGACAACCACAAGCAAAACAAAGACACAAGCCAACTTTTGAATAACGCTGATAAGTACATGGATCCCTTGAGGTAATCCCGACTTAGTCTTACAGAAAAAAAACTGTCTAAGACCAGGGACCCTACACTATGTGACCAGAGGTTACACTAGTACACATATATAGTTCCAGCTATTCAAGAGGATGAGGCAGGAGGATTACTGGAGGCTCATGAGAGACCACCTCAAAAAGAAAATAAAAGCCAGACTATCATGTCTCCCTACAGACCCTGCTTGTAAGTTCAAAGATGAAATGAGTAACAAGCTTCAAGTCTCCCTGCCCAACCTTGGGACTTGGCCTGGTTGTGGCCTGGCACAGGAAATGACATGAAAGATAAAAGTGGTTACAATGGGACACAAATGTCTGCATGTGTAACTATCCTGTCCCCTAAGATCCAAGGTTTTTCAAACTGTCTCCTAATTATTGGTGATTTCAAGAGTTCTTTTGGGAACCAGAAGAGACAAGGTAAAGTGACTGTCTTGAGCAAAACTCCTGTCCAAAAGAAATCTATCAGTGAGCACCAAAATCATGAGCAGTGGCCTCTGCACCGCCACCCATTCACATAGATGAATAAGGTACAAACCACAGTCTTCAAAGCCACCTCAAGGAAGCAGGGGACAGTCATGCATTCACATGGGAAAGTTACTATAACAGACTCAGGCTTTGGCACCTGCTAAATTCCTAACTCATTTTCACCTTGAATCTTTTAAACACACACACACACACACACACACACACACTAAATGATCAAACATGACTACGTCATGTGATCCTCCCAGTGCCATAGCAAAGCTTCAGCGAAGGGACAATCAAAAGTTTCAGGACGGGGTTGGGGGACAATCTGGATCAAAAGGTAACTCCTCCACTTGCCGACTTTAAAGCTTCAAACCCAAAGGTTCTCAAGGACCCAAAGAACTAACCAGTGCTCCCAACACCCGTGCCTGCCCTACTGGTGGTAGGAAGCTGCTAACTAAAGCCCATGCTCTGGCTGAGAAAAGACTTTCCACAATGGAACAAAAATAGTAAATGACCAGGCCAAGGTTTTATTTTGGCCTGTGTCTGAAATCAAATTAGCCACTAAAAAAAAAAAAAAACACACTCCAACTCCGAAGACACTAGAAAGTAAAAGGAAATCATATTTAAATCTTCTGCTCAGTCCAGCAAGTTTGCCATTTGTTCCAAGTCTCCAAGTCTACATCACAATGACCCTGCAGGTCAGGAGGGCACAGGAGTCTGAGAGATCAGCAGGCAGGGAATCCTCAGAGGAGAAACTGTGAAAAGACAGTTCAGGAAAACAATTCCGACCATTTGGCCTAGCAATGAAAGGAGAAGTTCCTGGAGAATGATTAACACCTGGAGCCCTGAATCTGTGACGGTGATGATGCGTAAGAGCAGACAGCTTTGAGCTGAGATGGCTCGGCCATGTTCACAAGAGCGCAGACGAAAAGGCAGGTCTCCCGGCAGGTGGGACCAAGAATTTAGAGTCATGGAGCGTTGACAGAATCCCCGTGCCTGGTATAGGTCCTCTCTCACTGTGAATTCATGATGCTGAGGGCTCCTATGAGTTGGTAGATCTTTCAAGGGAAAATAGATGCGCTTCACAGTAAGCAGGTATGGACTGCATCTAGGGAGAGCAAGCTCACCTGTGTAGCAAGTGCACCACCCCTGGATCCAGCCGCACTAGGAGAGGAGAAAAGCCTTCCACCTCTTCACGCACATTCAGCAGGGCTGGACCACACACAAGAAAGTCCTCGCTGGCCACATTCTCATCGAGCCAACAGCTAACTGGCTGGGGGAGGGGAGAGAAGCCAGAGGAGCTGTGTAGTGGAGGTCCGGTGGGAACGCCTACTCCAGCCTTTCAATCTTACCAGGGGAAAGGCACTTCCCTCAAATCATAAGTTCATCCATGAATGGAAACTCAGCTGTAGTCTTAAACATCATCTAACAATCATAAACATCAAGGCTGGGCCTCAACATGAGCAGAAAAGGGATATGGAGAAACTTTCCTTAAAGCCAAAAAAATTAAAAACTGACTTTAAAATGATGCTACTACTGAGGCCTGAGAGATGGAGGAGTGGTTAAGAGCACTGCTCGCACCAGCAGAGGACTCTGGTTAGATTCCAAGCACCCACATGATGGCTCAAAACATGAGCCATCAGCTCCAGGGGGTCTACATAGACACAAGGAATATCTGTGGTGCATTTTCCCAATGCAGGCGAGCATCACACATAAAACAAATCGTACATATGTGACTGCAGGAAAAGCACGACATAACTGCAGCCTCTTCACTCCAAATGCTTGTGAAGTGGATTGTGATATTTAAGAAGGTCCACTGAAGTTTCCAGAAGAGGGAAATACATCTGACATGCATTCTAAGGAGTATAACGTCAGCGATGGAGACACACACCTACAGTTACATGGGATGATGTTGGCAATGAAGGAAGGAAAGGAATTAAGGCTTCTTAGGCCTCTCAGAATTATGGTCCCAAGATTTCTGTTGCTGTGACAGGCAAGCAAAAACTGCAGCATTTACAAACCCAAGTCGCTGAAGATTCACGGCCTATCATCTTCTGTAGAGACTGTTTTTAGATCTACGTTGATTTCATATTTATGTACATAGGTGTGTATCTGTGTGAGTGTATGCCAACTTGTGTGCAGGTGCACCTGGAGGCCAGAAGAGGGTGTCAGATCTGGGCAGTGTGAGCCACCTGCATCTGGGCAGTGTGAGCCACCTGCATGGGTGCTAGGAACCAAACCCAGGTCCTCTGGAAGAGCAGCAAGTCTCTCGATGCCTGAGACAGCTGTCCAGCTCCTTATAGAAACATTTTATTTAAGCTAATAAAATAACATGGTTGAAATAAATACATACTTTTCGAGCCCCCTCTTCTTTCAGTTTTTTTTTTTTTGAGACAGGGTTTCTCTATGTATCTTTGGCTATCCTAGAACTCACTCTGTAGACTAGGCTGGTCTCGAACTCAAAGATCTGCCCGCCTCTGCCTCCTGAGTACTGGATTTAAAGGCGTGTACCATCACTGCAGGCTTCGAGCCTCCATTTTGTTTTTACCCAAATCAAACAACCTGGTGAGTGTGGCATGTTTGCTACACAGACCTGGATGACACTCTTACTAGATCTCACCCTTATCTCTTTCTTATAGGAAAACCACTTCTCTGTAGGGGAGTCAGCCTGGCTCATAAAGCGCACAGACCATCAATCAGTATTAACTCACACACAAGCCCGAGAACTAGTCCTGGGTAGAGCAACTCAGACCCAAAATTCAGTGGACACTGAGAGGACTCAATGCTGTATAAAGCCAGACTCCCAGGCCTAATGCCATGGGGCCCCAGCCAGAACAGATCTCCCGGCTCTGATTTATGAGAGCTGTGAGCTAGACTCCATGCCAATCTATCGATTCCTTTACAGTACATTATCTTATTTAAACCTCAGCACTATCTACAGAACGTGGCAGCACACACATCTTACCATGATGGAAACTGAGGCTTGGGGACATTTAATAATAGATTTGAACTCCACAGCCTGAGCTTTTTAACCACTACACAGAACTGCTTAAATTATTGATTAGTCCACAGCAAACAATTGATTCCGAGACCTAAAAATCCCCCGATTTTTCTTACCAATAAAAGGTTGCAAACCTCAAAGACAATTTGTTTTCCTTCCAGATGAGTTTTTCCTTCCTTGTTCTACCTCCTTAGAGGACTCTTGAAGCAAAAAGGAACAAAAGCTACAGAAAAGTCCATACCCTTAATCAGACTCCTCTTTGGAGAAATATATTCCCAGGAGGGGTCCAAAGAGGGGGAAAAGCAACTGGTTTATAAATGGCACGACAGCCTCAGTCTGGAAGAAGTTCAAGGGTGGGGGGAGAGTTAAGCACACTATGACACATAAAATATGAAATGCTAAATGAGCTATTCAAAACAAGCAGAATGTGGTTAATGCAGATGTATAACCTGCCAAATTACAAAAGTGGCGGCAAGAACTTTAAATGCTGCCGTTTTCACCCACCACTTAAAATGATACAACAGCCATTCCTACAGAGACACAGCATCAAAACCAATGGTAGAAACAGCTGCAGTCCACTACTGTCCAAGCGGTAAGATGCCCTGTAAAACAACCGGCTGGAAAAGTCAGCAGGGACTACAGATGGGTTCCTAGGAATTCAGGGAAACTTGTTCTCAAGACAACTCTGCACACATACTCTGAAAACTGGGGTGATACCTGTTGTTCTCAGCTTCCAGGAGGCTGGCTTTAAAGGAAAGGCAGCTGCATCTTGGGGGAGAAGACAGTGCACAGCTCCGACAGCAGCAGTCGGGAGGTGTTTCTGTCACCCTTCACGTCGGTCCTAAGCCCTGCATTTAGGGTTGCTCTAAATCCTTCCATCCTAAACCATCTCATTAAATAAACCACCAGGATTAAAGAGTTGGTGAACTTCCTACCAGGATGAACTTAACTTTACGTCTGAGCAATGTGTTTACAGTCTTGTAGTTTGGCCCAGTGCTAAATTAACCTGCACAAACAACACGCCTAATGGATCCCTTGCTGGTCAGCTAGACTGAGTGGGCCAGTGAGCGCCAGGTACAAAATTAAAATGGAGACTGAGAAAGACTGATGTCAAACTGTGGTTTCATCATGCTCACACAAGCATGTATACATTCTAATATACCCTACATGCACACATGTACACACACACACACACACACACACACACACACACACACACTACCTGAAAAGCCATTTGCTAAATTTTGCTTTATCAGAGAGACCACAAGATATTTCCCTTCCTTCCCAAAGAGGAGATTGTCCAGCCCTATTGTAGAACGCTGTATGTTGTATGAACTCCTAAACCTACACACACAAATCACGATACCAGGGCGTAAACTGTATTTCCAAAGAAGGAAAGAAGTTCAGTGACAGTGTTACAAAGAACGGCTCTACTTTCCTGGCATGCTGAATGGCAGGCATTCTGCAAGGCCACCCTGCATTCAGACAACCTAAAAGCTATTGGGCAGCAGGAGTGAGGCAAGGGCAGAGGCACTGACCAGACTCAGCTGGATGCCCATGTCTGAGGAAAAGATGGCACAGCAGGTGCATCGGCCAGCCCAGGGGTCAGTCTTACAGGCACAGGCTGTCAACTCTTCCTTCACCGTTCTTCAAGCTACACCAGGACCAGAGTTTGGGGATATTCATGTCTTCATCATCAACCCCACAGTCATTCTGTGTCCTGAACTGGATGGAAGTCCAGCGGGTCTTTGCCGACATACCTGGCAATTCCACGGAGGAAGAAGGCCTTTAAAGTGTTAATTTAAAATCAGTCATCCTCACCGACCCATGCTCTCTTTGACTTGTCACAACAGTTAACAGTTAAGTCAGTAACGAGGACACCACAACCTGCAAACCGATTACCTTTGAGTTAATCATCGTTGTATCTTGAAACCCCTAGAATCTCATATAATCCAAAGATGAATCATGGCTCCAAACGATCTAGCCCAGAGTCTGCAGCTGTGAACTAGACTGTCAATCTAATCTTCACAATCCCAGCACAATGTAAAACATCTCCAGTAACACATATAGAATTAGCATCTCCAGGACAAGGTCTTATGAAAGAATAGCAAGATTCAGTATCTGTCACCAGCAAAAAGTCTGGTCTAAAATATAGTTCAATTCAAGTGAGGCTTGTTGAATAGCCACAGTCCCCAGACAAAGTGTTCCTGAGGTAAGTTTTTTAAGAAAAATAAAACTTGGGAAACTTAAGTAAAGAACCCTTTGTCAGTCTGTGAGCATTTTTTTAAACTGCTCAATGAAATCTGAAAGTCTGGTCCCCCTGATCCCAAAGATTAAACTGCACCCCTACCCTGTCAGTGAATAAGTGGCCATCTGGTCTGACCGGCGTATCTCTACAAGAAGCGTTAACTTATTTATGCCGCTGGGGACCAGGCAGTGAATTATTGCTCAGTGCTATTTAACGTACAAGAGTGAAATTTATTAAATGACAATGAAGCAGTAATTACTAAATGGTTCCCGGGTGGCTCAAAAAGTCAGTAATTAAATACCACTCGCTGCATTAGGATTGTTAGTTATTGAACAGCACTAATGGAACAGTTCATTAAATGCTACCTTGGTGTCCTGAAAGGGGCATTTTCACGTGGCCTACCCTGAGCAAACACAGGCCCTGGGGAAATCTGGCTGTTGCAGGGGACGTGAATCATCTCACAGGAGACAACTCCAGTCTGGCATTTCGCTATGCAGCTGAACAAATACTTCATGCAGCAACCGCCCTTGGAAGTCGCTGACGTTCTGGTTCCTCAGGCTGCCCAGCTACAGGTCTAACAAGGGAACAGCCCCAGCACAGGCTGTCAAAGGCCTCTCTCAAATGTCAATCACACCCAAAGTCCTAAGGCACCCTCTCATCAATTTCTTTTCGCCATTCTGACACACGAAAAAAGGACATTTAAAATTAAGTCACAATCTGGTTAAAAGCTAGACATCATTGAACACAAGCGTATTCCTAGAATTCCTTATGGTACGGTGTGTAACACACGCATACACACACAGATTAAAATATGCCGTGTCTTTGCTGCATCTTTGATTCTCTTCATTGGATTGCTTTCCATCTCATGCTCTCATTTCATCCCAGAATGTCCTCTCCACTAGCCACTGTGTCCCTTCCCCCTGAAGGCCCAGTCATGTCAATCAAAATTTACTAAGAAAAATCCCTCTTCCCAAGAAGACTTTACCTGATGAGACTAAATAATGAAAAACTCCATATTTCCAAGTAAGTTGGCAAAGAAAACAAGTTGGCAGTATTTTTTGTTTTTTGTTTTTTCTCCTCCCAAAGCTACAGGCACCCCAGTCTTGTTGCGAAGCCTGTAACAGGCAAACTCCATTCGCCGTCCCTCTGTGTAATTTCCAGACAAAGGTATCACACAATGGATGTTACTACGAAATCACCCTGGGCAGTAAAAGAGCCCACAGTGAAAAGGCTTTTAAAGGAGATACATGATATCCTTATCACTGGCTGAAAGTGTCAAGGAAAGTTAAGCAATGACCCAGTGAACTGGTTGGTGAAAAGTGTCAGGTGACACCCGGGGACTGACAAATGAGATCAAGGAGATAAAGTTCAAAGAGGAGGGACACCGGGTCATTAATCACACAGATCTGGGCCGACTCTCACAGACTGAAATGCCTAGAGAAAGCATTCTAGAAGGCACCAGAGATGGCCACAAAAGTAGGGCTTCCTCGTAAGTGCTAGGGAACACACGTGACGTAGAAACTTCCGGTCAGCATTGGGTTTAACAATTGCCATCCAATGATGGGGCAGTATGGGCTACTCTTACTGCCCCAAGTTCTCGTAAATAAAGTTTAGGAAAAATATGGAATTGCAAAGACTGTCCAAAGTAGAGACTGAAGGGGGCACTGTTTTATTATACAACCTTCATGGAACAGTTAGAATCAAAATTAGAAAAAAAAAAAACCTGCATGCCAGGGCAACATAAGAAAAACAAACACTGGATAGACAGTTTTGGTTTGTAACTACCAGAGCTATAAAATTATCAAAAAAAATCTTTCTCTGATCTTTGAAAAGGACAAAAAAAGCAATACCTAAGAGGTTTGGGATATTTGATTTTTGAAAGCACACTGGGATACACTGATCCACTGCCTTGTGTAAACTCATCTTTCTGTGGGGAGAACAGCTATTGTGTGTGCGAGTGCGTGTGTATATGTGAGCGGGGTGCGAGTGCGTGTGTACATGTGGGGGATGTGCGAGTACGTGTGTACACGTGAGGGGTGTGCGCAAGTGCGTGTGTACATGTGAGGGGTGTGTGTGAGTGCGTATGTACATGTGGGGGTGTGCGCGAGTGCGTGTGTACGTGGGGGGTGTGCACAAGTGCGTGTGTACATGTGAGGGGTGTGCGAAGTGCGTGTGTACATGTGAGGGGTGTGCGAAGTGCGTGTGTACATGTGGGGGGTGTGCAAGTGCGTGTGTACATGTGGGGGTGTGCGCAAGTGCGTGTGTACATGTGGGGGGTGTGCGCAAGTGCGTGTGTACATGTAGGGGGTGTGCAAGTGCGTGTGTACATGTGGGGGGTGTGCGAGTGCGTGTGTACATGTGAGGGGTGTGCGCAAGTGCGTGTGTACATGTGGGGGCTGTGCAAGTGCGTGTGTACATGTGGGGGTGTGCGCAAGTGCGTGTGTACATGTGGGGGGTGTGCCACAGCACACGGGTGAGAGGACCTGGTGAAATGGTTCTGTCTGTCCAGCTTCCCACGAGTCCCCAGGCCTCTGCAGCCAATTCTCTTGCCCACCGAGCCACCTTGCTGGCCCACCCACGGCCACCCTTTCTTTATCAAAAGTCACTACCATCTTCCGGGAGCTCCCAAATGGAAGCAGGCTGATCCCTGTCAAGTACCTCTGACCTTCCTATCATGACCAGAGTCACCTACCCAGACTGCAGTGGCAAGATCAGGACTGAGTGGCATCCACCTATACCTTACCTGAACCTACTGACATCAGCCCCTGCCTGCTTCCCTGCCTAGGGAAGTTCCCTTGCATGAGCCCTGGGACTCTAATGGACAGGATAGAGCAGAAAGGCCATACCTCAAGCCCTGTTGGGCCCTCTGAACTCAACACAGGGCACTGAGTAGACAGTGGTTATTGAATGAAACCTTATGGAAAACCCAAGATACCAAGCAGGCCATGAGGAAAGGCTCTGTCTGGAGAACAGCTCACGAGTCCACCAAACACTAGGGTATCAGCACACAGCAGCAAAGGGTCGTCTGGAGATCCAGAATAGTGGTCTACACTAGAGGCTAGAGGATGGTGGGGAAGGAGGAGCCTTCCCTTTTTATTTGCTACAGATCCCAAGAGCAAGGGGCAGTGGCAAATAAGATTCCGAGCAAAGGGACTAATGATCTAAGCGCAAACACACTGTAGGCACAGCGTGCCATCAACAGACCCTCTGATGTCCAGGAGCCTCAAGAGTCGGTCCAGACAAGTAACAAGGAAAACCACTACTCTGATCCCCTCCCTCATCTCCCCATTCCTCCTTCCCAGCCCTCTGCTCTTCTACCCTGTGCATTCTGGAAAATGTGGTTTTAAGTCTCGTACAGAGCCTACACAATTTCCCAACACATATGCGGTGATAAAAAGATAGATGCAGACCACAAGTAGACAGGCACACTCTGTGTGAATACTAACTCTATTGCGAATGCCAGAAGCAGGGTGTTTTGTGACAGAATTTTTCCTGGGGAGATACAACACACACACACACACACACACACACACACACACACACACACACAATCTATTCACCCCTAAGAGAAAACCTATGGCAGATCCAAGTACAGACACCTCCAAAATCTAACGTGGCGAACCAATCAATTTTCTTGGGGTTACTTATAGGAACGTGGATGTGGGGTTACGGAGTAGAAGGGACACCAAGAGGATTGCATCACTAAGGACCACCCCAGCATGGGTCATTATGGGTTTGGGGTTGTTCAGAGATTCACCATGACCATGAATAAAGTTGAATAAGAGGAGGGTTTATTAAATAGTGGTGCCGAATGCCCATGGCACCAGGACTGCTTCCCAGATAGCAGCTAGTCATATCAGTTCAAGGCTTATAAAGTCAAAACCCACAAGATTATATGTGTTCTGTTTACATGTAGGCAGGGTCTAATTTTAACATATATGTCTTGCGGTTGTCCTAGGCATTGAGCAGAGTAAGCAAGTTTGATTACAAAAGCAGAAACAGCAGTTAGTCTTATGACCTACCACTATTTTGCTGGAACATTTTTTACAAGATCAGTCAATTTAAGAATAGTCTTCAACGTCTGGGAGAAAGGGGAAAGGGGGCTGCTAGGGTACGGCCTGTACGAGCTACACGTTAGAGCTAAGTTTTGCCTTTTGGTCTCTCAGCATAGTGAGTCTAAACTTTAAATGTAACATTAACCATCACAGGGTGACAGCTTACATGGAACCCGGAGCACACTGCACAGTCTGTGGGTAGCTCAGCAGGATGGAGAATGTTCTCTCCAGGTCCTCAGTTGTTCTAAGCCTCTTCCAGGCAGCTTTGCTCTCCTGGGAGTCTTGACCACACAACTTCCTTCTGTTTAAGGGCGACTCCCCGCTTCCTTCAGTCTGAGGGGACTCTCAGCTTCATTGTTTACTCTGGCAGGGAGGGGCCTAGTGAATCTTGTCCGTTTCGGGAACTTCCTGCCTATTTTTGTTGTTTACTTTGCTGCTTAAAATGCTTCCTGCAGACTTGTTTCAATCCTCAGAGGAAACAGTAACACAACACAGAGGTACAGCTCTGATTCAGTTGCAATCCCATTACAACTTGCAATCCCATGGGTGGGGGGAGGGCAAAGTTAATTTCTATGAGCAAACAAACAAATGGAAGAGGTATCAATTCTCTTAAGACTCAAATCAAACATCCGCCAGAGCCCTTTCCGCAAGGCAGAACAGTTTTTTTCCTACCTTCCAAGACCAGAGCCTACTAGCCCAAGGCAGCACATTTGACCAGAGAGCTGTGAACTATGGCCTGGCTGAAGGACTGAGCAGAGCAGGCAAAATCCACACAGATTGTGGGTGAGAGAAGGGCTGTCAACACAGAACTCCTCTTGGACCTCTTTTCTAACCACGTCTGCCTCTGGGTTCTGGCACGGTCGCGTTACCATCTGGCCCATGAGCATTCCTGGCTACTTTCTCCATAACCGACTTGGCAGAGTGCTAGCAGGTGATCTCAAATTGTCCCATACCCTGCCAGAGGCCCAAGTGCCAGGAACACAGACGTCTGTGGAAGTCCTGAGAGGTAAGATCATGGGGCCAAGGGCCTGCGAAGGGGCCTCAAGGCTGGAAGAGAATGAGAAGAGGAAGGCTTATGAATAAGGTTGGGGAAGTGGGCAAAACCAGATCATACCGCGTGTCTTGACAGTGAGTTTGGACTTTCTCCTAGTGATGGGGAAAGATCACAAGATATGAAGGAAGTCGCTATTGTCTGATTTACGGTCTAACTTATCTTTTTAATAAAGCTGACAGTTGCTGTGTATTCAAGGGATCATGGGAGCTCAAACCCTAAGCTTCACTCAAAATCCACTGCAAAAACTCAGGATATGCCAGAGCCACAAAGAGAGTCTTCCTAATTCCGTTTTCCCACACGCAATAAAGCCAGGCTTTCAGGTCATGCACAGGAAAGTGACCAGCTTCACTCGTGGAAAGCCCATAGTCCACGGTATGGTGGGCCTTTCCTGAGGAATGAACTGCTTTCTGGAGCAACAAGGCAACTCTCCTTTACCTTAGAAATTTGTTTTTTTCTCCAAAGACAAAAGAGAACAGGCAAAAATAAATAAATAAATGAATGAATGAATGAATGAATAAATAAATAAATAAATAAATAAATCAAACCCACACATAATAAAAGACCGATCAGTGGTGGTGGCGTACATCAGTTAAGACATGCTGAAGATGCTGAGGCAGGAGGATAAGGAGTTTGCTGCCAACCTGAACTACACATGGGTCAGTGAGGTGGCCCAACAGGTAAAGACACTTGCCACCAAGCCTGAGTTCAATCTGGAGTTCGACCAAGGAGACCCACATTGTGGAAGAAGAAAACTGAATCCCCAGTCTGTCCTCTGACTTCCACATGTGTGTGCCATGCCACATACATAACCATATACATATATATATACACACACAAAAAGAAATCTAATAAACATTTTTGAAGTGAGATCATGCAGCATTTGACTTTAAAATAAAACGTGATAGCATTCTACCACTAACAAGCAAATTAACCCGAGTCACAGCCGTGAATTTCCAACCATCGGTTTCCGCTCAAACTTCCACGCTGTGAACAAGCTTACTCACAGAGTCAAAGACTTCTCATAATTAATTGGGTAATGTTATGAAAATCATTACCCGAGCTTTTGCATACAATGTCTCTTTAGAAATCCAAAGCAGGAAGCAAGCCACAGCAGCAAATCACCACAGCCGACCGTGATTGGCATCTCTCACCTGATTGGCCACCGTGTAATCCTTCCTCCAGAAATCTGAAAACACGACCCCTGCTTATCTGGAGCTTTCCTGTCACAGTTACCGCGCTTTACAAACGCCATCCTCATAATAACCCCATAAAGAGGGGGGCATTTGCTATAAAAGTTCATTGGGCATGAAAAGTTGGCTCAATTATTCAGCAGCTTGATCCAAAAGCAATTATTAAAATTAATTTTTAACAGCAACATAAATAATTTGACCGAAAGAGTAAACTCCTAGCCATCAACCGCCTACCCGTGGCACATTCCCTCTACACAGAGGCTGTCTCCCCTTGCCCTGCACCCAGAATGACTCCTGGGAAACTGGCCCTAAGAAAGAAAGCCGGTGCCTGCAGCTGTCTGGAAGGTACTGGACTCCAAGCTGCACTTCTTAAGGAGCCCTAAGGCTGGCTGTGGTTCACCGAGATTATGATCTAATGAGAAAGGGCTGGGTGGAGGGAGGGAAGAGAGACCTTCATAATGGCCTGGGCTGATTCACTAAGAGCCCGAGGACAGGCAACTTACTGGTCGCTCTCCCCAGTGAGCTCCAATATGTGCACGTCTGCAGACAAGAAGCGACAGGGAACAAAGGTCTCCATGGGAGGGCAGCTGTGCACAAAAGACGGTTTCAGTTCTTACGATCTTTCCCAGGTACACCCAAAGGGCAGAGGTCATGCCTCCTTTCCCAGCCTTCTGTTAACAGAACTGAAGTTCTGTTAATTGTTGACTGAAGAGCACAGGAGAACCCCTCAGTGCTGAGGAGCACAGGAGAACCCCACAGTGCTGAAGAG
>NC_022021.1:6506096-6507279 GCF_000317375.1 Microtus ochrogaster
AGAACCCCACAGTGTTGAAGAACAGGAGAACCCCACAGTGTTGAAGAACAGGAGAACCCCACAGTGCTGAAGAACAGGAGAACCCCACAGTGCTAAAGAGCACAGGAGAACCCCACAGTGCTGAAGAACACAGGAGAACCCCACAGTGTTGAAGAACAGACCTTAGACAATGTTTGATTTGAGTGCCAATGTTGTCAGTGTGTGGTGGGGTTTACCTACACCTTTTATTACTTCTTTTTAAAATTTATTTTATGTGTATGCGTGTGCGTGTATATGTGTGCCCACAGCACACACGTGAAGAGCACAGACAGGGTGACCCGCAGCAATTGGCTCGCTCTTTCCACAATGCAGTTCCTGGGGATTGAACTCGGGACAGCCTTTGCGGTGCATGCCTACCTCCAAGTTAAAAAGACTCCATTTATCTGCACCATTGATCCTTGGACCTCCGCCAGCTGTCCTCAATGGCCTGGGGAAGCCTAACCGGGTCTGGTCCGCCTGAGAACTTGCACACTCAAAATAATTTCCAGATGGTCCCTTGAGCATGCCCTAGACATCAATCTAGAATAGCTGCCCCACCTTCTCTGGCCTCCACTGGGTGTCAGAGAAGTGGGACAGTGTCACCTATACACTAAACATCTGAGCCTTTGGGGGAAGCTCGCTCACTTTGAAGGAAAGGAGTCCACTTCTAAGCCCCATGTCTGGGACTGGGAAAAGAAGTCTAAGATATACACAAAGGTTCCTCAAAGGGCCTGGCACCCAGACCTGTCATCTCCATGGACATACCAAAGACTCAACTCTATGTAAAGTGACTTTGCTACATCTGAACTTAAATTTATGATGGAGTCTGTGTTGCTCTCACAGGCATCGCTGCAGCTCATACAGAGAAGAAGGAGGGAAATGATGAGAAGATTTGTAATAGGGGAGAAAAAAACACAGACACCACTTAGGTGGTGTCTGACCAAAAAAAAAGGAACCACTAAGACATACATGGCATGATCTCATAAAAACATACATGGCATGATCTTCAGAGACATAACATGCTATCGTCGTAGAAACATACATACCATGATCATCATAGAAACGCACACAGCATGATCTTCATAGAAACATACATGGCATGATTTTCATAGAAACATACATATCATGATCTTCATAGAAACACACATAGCATGATCTTCATAGA
>NC_022021.1:6507799-6514535 GCF_000317375.1 Microtus ochrogaster
CATGATCTTCATAGAAACACGCATAGCATGATCTTCATAGAAACATACATAGCATGATGGTCACAGAGACCCAGGAGGAACAGCAAGCCTCCAGTTTTTGAGTGGGGGAACAGAAGCAAGGAGACGTTCCATAATTTCCCAGAGACCTCTCAGCTGATAAATGTTAGAGCAGTCAGGCTTCTAAGCCTGGGATTTCAGCCACTTGATCCCACTAACTTGTTTTATCTCAGCCAGCCACAGTTTATAAACAAGATCAAGGCTTCCTCCGGCACATGCTGCAGAAGGATCTCGACTTCCTTCCATCGTGGGTGAGGGCAGCACCAACACTGCAGGAACAACGTGTGAGCAGGGATTGTGTTCCTGAACCCTGGTCTCCACAGTCTTGGGGAGAACAGTTCCTATTCTCTTTCCAAAAGCCCTGGGGGTGATGCCAGGAAGAAAGAGACCAGAGACAGCCCTGTGCCAACCATCCGAACGAACTGCAAAGGAGAGCCAAAGAATGTCAAGACGCCTACCAAACACGAAGTCCCGGGTTCTACTCCAGCTCTGCACAAACCAGACATGGTGGTGCAGCCCTGTAACCCTAGGACTTGGAAAGTCAGGGCAAGAAGATAAGAAGTTCAAAGTCATCATCAGCCACATAGTGAGTCCGTGAGTCTGAGGCACCAGGTACATGAGACCCTGGGAGGGAGGAAGGAAGGATGGGAGGCAGGGAGATGGAGAAGGAGAGAGAGAAGGAGGAAGGGAGGGAGGGAGGGAGAGAGAAATAGGGAGAAAGAGAGGGAAATAGTGAAGAAGGGAGGGAGGGAGAGAGAGGAGGGAGAGAGGGGAGGAGGGAGGGAGAGAGAGGGAAATAGGGAGGAGGGGAGAGAGGGAGGAAGAGAGAGAAGGAGGGAGGGAGGGAGGGAGGAAGAGAGGAAGGGAGGAAGGGAGGGAAATAGGGAGGAAGGGAGGGAGGGAAGGAGAGAGGAAGGGAGGGGGAGGGAGGAAGAGAGGGAGAGAGGAAGGGAGGGAAAGGACAAAGATAGATCTCTGGTTTCCAGCTGAAGGGAAAAGGGGAAGACTCTTAACTCCACTTTTCCTGCATCAAATCCAGCATTGTCAAATAGGTCAAACTAACACAACCCAATTTTTTGAAAAGCCCTCAGGGTGCAGCAACTAATAGAAAACTGTCTCTTAAAACCAGATCCATATACGGTAGGAATTTGTAAAGTGTGTTTTCATAAGGCAGCACAGTGGTCCTCAACCTGGAAAGCTAGCATGCTCTCCTTCCCTCTCAAGGACAAACTCTGTCAGCAACGTCTACAGACACCTCATGGGATCCCAGCTGGGGGATGGGGTCCTGCCTCCTGGCAGAGGGCAAGGATATGGTTAAACACCCCGAATGTACAGGAGGGCACCCACAACAAAGAATGACCCAATGTAAACGGCAATAGCACCAGCGCTGAAGAATCTCTGCTTCAAGGCACACTCTGCCTGAACTGGGCGGCAAAGCAGGGCCAGGGAGGTTTCCTCTTCACTTCTCCAGCTCTGAACCGCACGCACACGTCTGAACAGGTCAACGCTCTGGGTTCAATGTACACTCGCCGTGGCTCCACAGAAATACCTCACTGTAAAGAGCTCTCCCATGCAAACCCGAAGTCCCCAATCCCACGGTGAAGCTGTTCTCACACACAAGCACTTTAACTTGGATGGCTCAGTCTCCCCAGTGACGCTAAAGACAAACACAATCTTAAAGCAGGCCGCCTTAGCCATGGCCCTTTGTCTGTTAAAACAATGAGCTGAGACGTTCATGCGTGCAAGCCAACAAACCGAGAGTTACAGATTAACCCCGGCTTTCTCATGCTGGCTCCTCCACCTGTCACCTCCCAGCAGGGGAACAATAGCAGCAGTGACACAGACTTGGCCTCATCTGACCAAACAGGCCCCCGACCTCGGCCACCTGTCCTTGGGAAGACACAGATGCAGGCCTGGGTGGCTGTGCCATTGCTCTCTTCCAAGCAGTAGCCCTATCTCCCATGCCCGGCTCTGTTTGTGGCCGGCGTACACATCAGAAGCCGTGAGGCACCCCAGACAGAAAATACCATTTATAAACTAATGCTCACCTTCCGGGGAATGCCGGATAGTCATTTTTATTGGGTCTCTTCCACCACAAATTTGTAAAGCTATTTCCTATTTCCAAACATTAATTGCTATTTTCCTCTTAAAACAAGGTTTCAGTGACACCAACACACAGCACATGAAACCACATTTCCCCAAGGGGAATAAATTACATTAGTAGGCTGGTACATGCCGCAGTGCAGGACTGTGAGCAGGCCAGGCCTATAGACGGCGTGTAGCGTGTTGGCTCTCCTGAGAGAAACGTAAACACTTCTCACTCAGGTTTGGGGCATTTCACCCTTTCCAGCTCACATGTTAGCCCCAAAGTAAGCCCACAAATATTGGTGCTCAACTGAAGGCAAGTCTCCCAAGAAACACACACTCTCTAATAAATCTGACCACAGGGCAAATTTAATCTGTTAAAGTGACCACTAATCTTAATTCACAGTAATGTACACACTGCAGAAGCCTCTTGATCCCAAAAACAAAGGAAGGCCTGGTAAATGCCAGCTTCCAGAATCCCTGTCTGTTCCAGAGCAAGAGTAAACACTGCCCAGCAGCAGGACACTGCTCTGATGGGGAAAGCTCGGGGCAGCACCTGCTCCCAGTCACCCTGAGGGCTGGGCGGGGCAGAGGAACAGTTAACCTGACTGCTCTGGACCTCAACCCTTACCTGTAAGCCAGGGCATGATTAGCCACACCTGTCAGGGTAGGGCACTTTGCCTGAGGCCACAGAGTCTGGTACTGGGAAGTGGGGTACAGAACAGCTCTGGGGGACAGAGAGGGGGAAGGTCTTCTACTGTGCATATATCCTTACCCTGTCGAGATTGGGGAAAGGCAAGGGGCTACTGAAGAATCCTTTTCCTCCGACGATCCTGATACAAGCTTTCTAATGTTTTTTAGTTGGCAAAATATTTAAAGGGTTGCACAGTAAAAAACCAAACACACAAACACACCCCTAACCCTGTGTGCGCGGTCATTAACATTATTAGTAAATGCAGTTTTCTTTAGTTTCGTGCTGCTTGTGAGCTT
Organism: Microtus ochrogaster; assembly: GCF_000317375.1. Classification (NCBI taxonomy): domain Eukaryota; kingdom Metazoa; phylum Chordata; class Mammalia; order Rodentia; family Cricetidae; genus Microtus; species Microtus ochrogaster. The sequence continues at coordinate 6,510,932 of NC_022021.1, forward strand.
CCATAGTCGAAGGAATTAGTAACTGACTTAACCAAAGGTGGCATTATGACCGGGCTGTGCTGGAAGGCTTCTCCTCTGAAGACTGCTTTCTATTATAAAATGCCCTCTGTCGAAACTCGGGTTCATATGTGAGGGAGCTGGGAACATCCACCTGGCTTTTGTTTACACTTCACACGCCCTGAGGAAAAGAATCACGCTTTCCTGACACGAGAATGAATGGAAGATTTTCCAGATCAACTTTCTATCCACACACATGATCCTTGATTAGCTTCTAACTTGCTTCGTTTTGCACCCCGACTATTTGGAGATCAAGTAAACATTTACTGTCCTCTTCCAAAACACAGATCACAATCAACTGCAACTCAGTGCCAAAGACAAGCCCCATAAGAAGTTTAACTCTAGCCGGGCAGTTGTGGCACACGCCTTTAATCCCAGTACTTCGGAGGCAGAGGCAGGCGGATCTCTGAGTTTAAGGCCAGCCTGGTCTACAGAGTGAGTTTCAGGATAGCCAGGGCTCCACAGAGAAACCCTTCTTGAAAAAACTGAAAGGAAAGAAGAAAGGGAGGGAGAGAGAGAGGGAAAGAGAGAAACCCTGTCTTGAAAAACCTAGATAGATAGATGGATGGATAGATAGATAGATAGATAGATAGATAGATAGATAGATAGATAGATAGATAGATGATAGACAGATGATAGATGGATAGACAGATGATGGATAGATAGATAGATAGATAGATAGATAGATAGATAGATAGATAGATAGATAGATAGATAGATCAATCGATCTAAGTCTAAACCCCAGGCAATAATGACGGCACCACAAAAATCAAATCACTTTCCAAGGCCTGGTTTTAACAAAGGAAGCTAGCAGTGAGTGCCGCCGAGCAAGGTGAAGTTTGCTGTCCTTGAGCAAGCTCTACTAACCCAGGAAACTTTAATGACTCTCTCCCCGCTGCCTCTCACGTCCACCTCCGGGGCTGCAGCAAGCCTGTCAGCATCCCACCAATGAGCCCAGCGATCTACACTACAGACCAGCTTGTTCCGTAGCTGTAAATGAGGGCTGACTGCCATTGGGCCTCTGACCCACTGGGAGTTGGGCCATCTGTGGCTACAACACATGTCCGGGAGAGAAGAGGTCCTGCAAAGGCAGTATTGGCCGTAGCTGAGACAGAAGGAACTGAGTTCTCCCTCTTGAGGTGACACAGAAACCCCACATGAGCATGGTCAGTTGCCCAAGTCAGCTTTCTGTTACTGTAACCAGTCCCTGCAATAAGAAAGAGGGTTCATTTTGGCTCAGTATTGGAGGTTTGAATGAATTGCTGTTAGCCTCATTGCATTTGGCAAGAGAGCAGGTGCTGGGAGTAGCATGTGATAGACACAAGATAGGCCAATATAAGAGAGCAACAAGGAGGCTGAAGCCCTGGCATCTACCCGTGTCACCTCAGTGACCTAAGACTCTTCGCAAGGCCCCATCTCATAAAGGCTCCCCACTTCTTAGCAGCACTGTGGGTCAGGGGCCAAGCTTTTGACATGGGAGCCCTGGAGAAATATTTCAGACACATGATACAGAAGTTGCAAAGAAGAACTGGCCCTCAACCATCGCAGCCAAGTGGTGAAGCCCAGCGCTTAACCTCCGGGGACATGCTTACCTTAGCTGGGAGGATGGATGGCGGTCAATGGATGACCCACCAAGCAGCAAGTGAGCATGTGCAGTTAGGCCAATGGGAACTTAAAGGAAGTTTGTGACTTTACAAGCTCTTTGTCAACCTTTAATCTTTAATTAATCTCCTACAGCCATTCTAAACATTGTGACTCCCTTGTACTGTCAGCATAAATCTCCCCTGGTTTATGTGTTAGCCAAGTTAAACAGTGGAGATCAAGAGCCAGGCTTTGAGTGGCCAGCCTGAGAACAGCCAGGTGCCTTCTGACCACACTGGGTTGACCACTGTGGATTTTGAAGCACACTGCAAGACCTGGTTTCCTTGGTGGCATCCCACAACAGCAAGGCTACGGTTCACAAGCTGGGTTTGGGCAGCAGTGGACACCCTATGGAAAACAGAACCATTGTTCTGCCACTGAAGTAAGCAAACACACCAGGGAGGCCAAGGAAACGGCTCAGTTGGTAAAGTTCTTACCATGCAAACCTGAGTATCAGATCCCCAGAACCCACAGGAAATGCTGGGCGTGGTAGCACGTGCTTGCGATCCCAGCCCTGGGGAGGCAGAGACAGGTGGATCCCTTGAGCTTGTCAAAGCAGTAAGGGGCCCTGTCTAAATAAAACAAGGCAGAAAGCACGTGCGTGCACGCGCGCGCGCACACACACACACACACACACAACACACTCTTTGACCTCCTGATCACCCTGCAACATTTTTTGTGCACACACATGTTACAGACTAGGCCTAATCCTGCAAGCAACCCATCCCTCTGCAGATGAGCTGACCAGGCGCCAAAGTATACTTAAGCAGAAAAGGGAACTCCAAGCCTATTTTTTTTCCAACATCATTCAGACCCCTCCAGGGACACTAAGCCATGAGTCCATCAGCCATATCTATCCTAAGGAGACCATTCCGACAAAACCCAAGGCAAAAAGACTCAGGTACATAGCACATGACAGTCCTGCCTCACAAGCATGACCGACCCGAAGGAGCCAGTTTAATCTTATTATATCTCGGGTTTTTAACCTGTAAATATTCTCAAGAAAGTATCTCGCTGTATAAAAGCCACTTGGCACCACTTACAGATTAGAAACGTCCTGGCACACTGAACTGCCCAGAAGTCAAAGCTTTGTTTATAGCAATTGCTCACCTAAAAATGCCCACAGAGCTCCTAGCAGACACTAGTGGCAAAGGCAAGGAGGGGAGAAAGCAAGACAGATAAGCACCACTGCCCCCATGGGCATCTGCCTGGTCATTTGGTGCCTGACATTAAAATTAAAGGCTTGGGCAAGAAGCCCCCACCAAGCCAAGAGAGAAGGACAGCGTTCTAGAATGTTCTGCTTCCTTGAACACATGCTATTTATTTTAGCTCCACATTCATATAACTCAGGCTGCAGCCATGTGACTTACCTCCATCCAGCCAACCAGAAACTACCTGTCTTCATCTGGGGGTTTATCAGGCAGAGTAGCACCCCGGCCTGGAAGACACCCTGGTGTGTACATCGCAGGCCTCTTGGCACAGGGACCCTACTCCATAGAGGAAACCTGAACAGGGCGCCAGGCCCTCCTTGCATGCTGCCCGGGTCTGTTTATTTCTCCATCACTCACATCATTTCTGAACACAGAGAGAAAAACTCTCAAGAGCCCCTGAAGTACAGCCAACTTCTGATTAGCTGAAGTTTTGAAGGGAGAGTCGGGATGGGGATGAGGATGAGGATGAAGATGGGGATGAGGATGGGGATGGGGATCGGGATAAGGATGAAGATGGGGATGAAGATGAGGATGAGGATGGGGATGAGGATGAGGATTGGGATGAGGATGGGGATGAGGATGGGGATGAGGATCGGGATGAGGATGGGGATGAGGATGGGGATGAGGATGGAGATGAGGATGGGGATTGGGATGAGGATGGGGATTGGGATGAGGATGGGGATGAGGATAAGGAT
>NC_022021.1:6514940-6546114 GCF_000317375.1 Microtus ochrogaster
TGTAGACCAGGCTGGTCTCGAACTCACAGAGATCTGCCTGCCTCTGCCTCCCGAGTGCTGGGATTAAAGGCGTGCACCACCACCGCCCGGCCCGTCAATGGATCTTTGTAGGACTCCGCAGACCTCAGCTCCAATCTATGCACTGTGGTTCGTTGTTTCTCTAGTACACTGCTCATTCCTCTCAACGCTGACTCCAAATACTACACAAGAAGTGGCCATACGTGAGGCCACTACAAAACAGCCAGACCCAAGACAGCAAGAATGTAACTGAAGTGGTGGACAGTGAGGGCTACTGTCCATTCTGACCACAGACGGCCTCTAGGAAGGGCCTATCGCTTTGCTTAGGCCTACGTCAGACATACAGCCAGCCTTCCCTGCCACCCTAAGCTCATCTCCTTGCCCCTTCTCCCTGCCCCTTGGTCACTCTGAACCTCCTCAGAAGAAAGCGAGCTGCCTTGGGGAATGGTGCCAGCTGGTGGCTGGCACTGAGAACTGTCTGCTGCTCTTCCTGCTGCCGTTCTTTCTTCCCCTCCTGAGAGAACTCACCATGCTCGGTCCTGTTCTGATTCTTTCAGTGATGATCCCGAGGAATAATCCGAAGTCAGGGCCCACAGACACAATCCTTTTCCCTGAAAATGTGGAGAAGACCTGCGCCTGCCTCACCAGGGCCCACTAGAAGCAACAGATAAGAACATGCACTGTGAACAAATGGGCCCTCATGGGGCAGAAAACTGTGCACCCACTGCTCAGCTGAGGCCCCATCTTGGGGGTCAGGACGTCAAACATGTTTAGTTCAGAGATCTGTGGTGGGTAATCAGTGTGCCCTGGACAAACCAAGTCCACTAGAGATGACTAGCAAGCCTTCCTCGGAGGAAAGAGACACACATGCAGGATTTAGTTTCAGCTCGTGCCCCGTGCACACTGCAGTTTTCCATTGGGATCACAGAAATTAGCCTCTCACTAACTGACCATCCTGACCACCGTGCCCTGATAGGCCTTGTAGTTTCCAAGGCCTCCACAGCTCCATGGGGACCTAGCTCTGAGTCACAAGAGGGAGGTGACAGTCCTGGGAGGCTCTATTGCCTCCTCAAATGCCATCTTACTGTGATAGAGATCTCAAGGGGCCTAATGAAATTACCTCTTTTTATTCTTCAGTAATAGGCACAAAATTAGATGGACTGACCCCTGCTTCTCTCCCTTAAGCCTTCTTTATTACTTTCAACCACAATTCTCTCTCCTTTACACGGCTCTGAGACCCAAAGACCCACAGGCCAATGGGATTAGTAACTGATGGCTTGGTTGTCTCAGCGGCTCTCCAGAGGGACCTTCCTCTTCCCCCGGGTGGGGTCACCATCAGTTCAATCTTCATGCTTCAGAGACGTCCGCTTTGAACAAGATCAGATAGTTCCCCACCCCGGCCTGCTGGTCTGCCCACCAGCACAGCTGCCCCTACTTGCTCAGGGCATTAGCATCAACTCAGCCAGAAAGGCCGAGGCAAGAGGAGGGTCAACGTGGTTAATTGTCCACCAGGCAACCACACAGGCCCCCTAGAGCCAGCACCTCAGGAGGGCTGACTGCCCCCATATACAGTAAGTGGACTTTGAACCCAGCAACAAGGAGAAAGAGAAATATTGTCCCCAGCATGCTGGGCTGCAATAGGAGTTTTGATTCTGTTTGTCAAATTGCAGCCACAAGGGGAAGGGAGCTTGTTGGTGGACATGGACAGTAGAGCTGTCCATTGAGAAAACAAGGAAGGAGCCACAAGTCATCAGCAGGGCTCCTGGGACAGCCCATGGTTTCCTGCTCTGAAGAACAGTGGACTATCCAAGAGAATCCCAGGGCTCAAAATTGCAAAATAGAAAACTGCTCTACTCTATGATACAAAATGGACGATACAAAATGCATGGAATTTACTCAGTATCATTGAAGAAGATATGGGGGAAGAAAGTCCTAATTTTGGATTTTTCTTTGTACATAGTTTTGCTCTGTAACCCAGGCTGCCTTAAATTCTTCATGCCTCCTAAGAAAAGTTATCCAAAGGGCCTCTTCCCAGCTCAGGTCCACAGTCTTAAAAGACCCTAAAGAAGGAAGAGCTATTGCTTAACTGAAAGAGGCCATAAGAGTGTAGAGAGCAACATCTTTATAAAGCAAAATGCTTAACATATTCCACTGGAAATGGACCTTTCCTGGAAAACGGATCTGCAAATCTTTCCAACCAACAACAAGATCCAACAGTGGGTAAGACGCCAGCCAAAAAATTACAGCTGACAGCTACCTGATCCAAGAAAAAGTACTCCTAAATTATGCATTGATTGTGATCTGGAAATAGAGGCAAGCAGACAGAATCCAGAGATGTCCATCAGGGAACCTGCTCTGCCTGCTCTTGAAAGGCTATTTCGGAAACTGCTTTCTCTGTTAGGAGCTACATTTTAAAACAAACAACAACCAAAACTAAAAAGGGGCCAGCAAGATGACTTGGTAGTTATGTCATTATGACATTTGACCACCTGAGTTCAATTCCCAAGACCCACATGGTGGAAGGAGAGTCAACAACATCTAAAAGTTCTCTTTTTCTCTGTGTCTGCCTGTCTCTCGGTCTCTGTCTCTCACACACATGCACAAACACAATGTAAAAAATAATAACAACCATGAAGCCTGATTGTGTAAAGGGATAGAGTTTAGATATGTACGCATGTATATACTTATGTATGCAAGAAGTATGCATGCCATGTATATACATATGTATGTGAGAATGTATGTATTTGCTGCTACCTCCCAGATATCATCTCAGCACTAAATCAGAGCCCATAGGTTAGTAACCCTGGAGCCCCAAACTAGTAGACTAGTAGCTACATCCACTGACTATTATGGCTTTGGTTGTTTCTAAATATCTCTCCCCGAAGTAAAGCTCCACACATCAGCACCCTTGAATCAGTGTGCTGGGACAGTCATGTTAGAAATGCGCAGACCCAGATCTGTACATTGGACTGACTGGGCACCCACAGCCCCATCTTTAGAAAGCTCTCGCTGAATGAACATACAAATCCAAAACACACAGAACCAACTAAGAAACTCTGAAGAAAATTAGCAACCAGATATATTACTCGGGCTCTCAATTAGGATGATGTGAGATTTAACTAGTGATCCAGTTGTGGCAGGCCTCCAGGCATGTCACACACCCAGCCCGGTGAGAAAGACAGCCCAATTAATATGAAGGTTTGACATTCTTTGCTGTTTTTAAGATTTAATATTTTTTTTTAGCCATACATGTGTCTATGTGTTGGGCAGCACATCTGGATGCAGTGCCTGTGGAGGCCAGAGGAGGTCACCAGATTCCCTGGAGCCAAAGTGCCAAGCAGTTGCAAGCTTCCTGATGTAGGTGCTGGGAACCAATCTGACCTCTGCAAAAGCAGTTTAGAGCAGGACACTAAATGCCCCAGCTAGCTCTCTAGCCTTGGTCTGTTTTTGTTTTCCTGGCCTGCTAAGAATATTAAAACAAGATTCTCTGAAAGTCAGCCCCACCTCACCAGAGATGCTCATTGCTCACTCTAAACTCTCAGGCGCTCCCCATGTGCCTGCCAGAAAGGGTAGGGACCAGGCACCCCAAAAGCCCCGCACACTGCTTCTTTAGAGATGGTACAGCAGATTTTAACAATACTTCCAATTCCAAAGAGTCCAAGACCAGCTCACGCTTTAACACCTGAACCTTTTCCTTTCCACTTACTTTCTGGGTCTATTTTCAAATGCAGTAGACCAACACTGCATGGAGACTGGAAATTTCCAGGCAACGGTGAAATCCTTATTCTCTCTTCAGGTCCCAGAAACATTAAAACCATGAAGAGGAGAACTGGGAGTCAAATTCCTGCTGCTGCCTTGTCTTTTGCTAACTTCTTTTTGAGGTGCTGTACAGTAGAAGAGGCCATGGGTACAGGCCTGCTCTATTGCAGCCGCCACTACTGGCCAGACAGCTGGAGGGAGTGCATCCATAGAAGCAGACAGATAACCCCTTTCTCTTTGCTCCAATGCAGCACACACCCAGAAAAGTGACTGGGAAAGACCCCAAGTTGAGCTACTGCAGGAGCAGGATGAGAAGGCAGAAGAACAGATAAAACCTTAAGGTCACATTTCCCTTCATGGCAACAGTCTTGATTAGATTTAAGTAACACTCCCATGATTCAGTGAACTCAGTCACTCCCCGCTCCTGGAAGGATGCTGCTCCCACTCTGACTCCAACACTTAGGTGAACCACTTGGGAAGGCGCTACTCCCAATTCACAGGATAAAGCTGCCTCATCCCAAGGTGTCCAGTGTGACTCAGAGCATTCAACACACTGAGAAGTAAGGGGGACCCAACAAGCTCTGTCCCAATGCTTCTATCACAACAATCAAAATCTATAGTTTGAAACAAATGCCTAAGTCCCTGAAGGGCTTTTTATTTCTTTCTGGATAGCCAGTTGGAAAACCTCATGTCTGTTCCCATATGCCTACACATGCAGATACAAGACTGAGTGCTGGTCTGCATGCCAATGCTTGACGGGTCTTATGGGTCTTGATTGACAATGTTTCTCCAAGGACAGTCAAGAGTGCTGGCTGCTTATGACCCCATTCTGCCCCATGACCAATGTCACACTATTCAAGAAGCAGACAAAATGCTACCTTCTCATCCTTTCCAATCAGGAAAAGAATAAAAACTCTTCCTGATTTAATAAGATTATGCAAATGGCCAAGAAATTAATCTACAAGACACTCTACAAATTACGAATTTTAGAAACACATTGTTTCTTGCGGTTGGAGGGGTAGGATGCTATGCCTCAGTTTAGTTTTTCTTCTGACTGTTACTTATTTGATAATTGAACATCTGTTCTATGTCAGGAACCACAGGAGATGGAAGATGACAGCCAAAGGAGCAAGGAAGCTGAGTTCAACCCTGAAAGGGCATGGAGTCATGTAGATATAACACTGCCTATTCTGTTGGACAGCTAGGGGAAGCCATACACCAAAGAACCTTTCTCTAGATAGTTTGATAAGAATGGGTAAGATTTTGATTGGGCCTTAAATGAAGAAATGAAAGCACTCATTACTTCAAATGCTGAAGAATGAGAAGGTTGGCAAAGCCAAGGAGGAAGCCAGTGAATTAAACATTTTATTTTCATTTTTTGTTTTTATTCTGTGACCAGATGCTTGACAGACACAACTTAAGAGAAGAAGGATGTACTTGGGTTCACAGGTTCAGAGATTTCAGTGCCCAGTCCTTGTCTTCATTGACCCTGGACCTACGATGAGGCAGAACATCATGGCGGCAGGAACATAGAGACAAGGAAGCTGTATGCCCATGCCAGACAGAGAGCAGAAAGAAGGGGATACAGAAGGGAAATGATAAGATTTCACCCTCAAGGACATGCCCCCGATGACCTACTTTCTCCAGCTTAGTCCTACCTCCTAACGTTTCTAGAACTCAGCAAAATAGAGCTACCAGTTAAAGACCAGCTGTTCAACACATAAGCCCGAGGGGGACATTTCACATTCAAGCCATGACAGCCGCTTGGGCAAGCATCCCCAGGTGACTTACAATGCAACAGGGGCTGAGGACCACTTTCTAGCTTTCTCAGCGAGCACGTTACCCTTCCTTTAACTATCTCTTTCCAGTGACTAAGAACTTCGGATGGCTACCAAGACAGACTGTCGTGCTATTCTAAGACAACCTAGCTATGCATGAGTGAACCCAGGAACCAACTCTTATCTATATGAAGTGTCTCTTAAAGGCAGGAATGCCAGGCCATCTGTGAACTCAAGAGTCTGCTTTCTCATTTACCGGAAAAATAATGGAAAAGGCACATGTGTCAACTTGGAACATCTCATATAATGGTCCCAGTAGAGACTTACAAGTCATGGCTATGGCTTCTTGGTCTCAGAGCAGAAGATCTGGCCAATGTCACTTGACCAAAGGGTTGGAGTCCTGATGTTAGCTCAATGTCTAGTGCTCAACCTACCTGAATGTTGGTTGCATCCCCTGAAGTTATAGAGATTAAGACCTCCTATATGGTCTGCACTTGATCTTCCCTGTGACTGAAGTCTTAAGAATGAACACATGTCAGGTTTCCTGTCCTGAGGGAGTTCACAGACCAGAGACAGAGAAGGGAACAGGCAGCAGTTGGGCCCCAGAAACAGTGAACAGAAGCCAAAGTGAAGACAACCTGACCCAGGAGTCTCACAGAGATGATTCAGAGAAGCTGGAGAAACCTCTCCCAGCACATGAGGCAAGGAAGCATGCGTAAAGCTAGAACACAAGCCAACAGCATGCTAGCAAAAGGAACAGTGACAAAATGGGATGCCCTGGAAGCAGCAACAGTGAGCCATAACCCAAAAAGTACTGCAGATGCAAAAACCCTTGCAGCTATTTTAGGAGAGCTGGGATGGTGTCTTAAACGCAGGGTTCAGAGCTGGCCTAGTCTATAACCCAGCACAGACATTGAGGGCAAGACTTCATACTCAGTTGAAACCCATTTCAACTCAAAAGAAAAACATAGCTCTGGTTTTGTGGAGGTTTGGAGCAGTTCCTAGGCCTGCAGAAACACTGCACAGAAAAGCCCAGTTTACCCCTGGTGTGGCGCAGGGTCAGCATCTTCCCAAGAAAAGCCTCCACTTTGCATTTCGAGCAAGCAGACATGTTGTTCTCTGATGATGTTTTTCTTTCTACCTAGGCACAGAATCTGAGCGCTCCAGCAAGGAAACACTTGGTCTGGTCAAAAGAGACAAGATTCTTGTATGGTCACAAAGACACCAAAGCCCAGGATCTACCATGTATTCCAGGATCAAGAAGAACCAGCTACCTGTCTCACTCCGGCAGCTTCTACCACTTCTCACCCATGACTAAGAAGCATGTTTCTCTAAGATGGAGATCAATTCTCACATGTTTATTTTCCAGAGCTCTTGCTTTTCTTCCTAAGAAGTGGGGAAATGGGATCCAAAGCATAAACACTCAGATCAACACTGACCATGAAGAGAGTGGATTGGATATTCAGTTTCCAGGGAATGGCCCTCGCATCATGACCACATGGAAGCTGAAGGACCTCACTGTGTGTCACAAGTCCACAGGTAGCGTTGGAGCAGTGAGGACACCCAGGGCACATAAGGAATGCTGCTAATACCAGATCTCCTGCCCATAGGACCTGTGCATATTGCAACTCAGAGGTCCGGCCCCATCCCGACGCTGGCTCCCCGCACCGTGGTGCCCACTCTTCCTGCTACATCCACCCTGACGCCAACACACAGACTATTTCCCACTTCAGATGCTTCCTATGCTGATGCCGCCCTTTAGGTGCAGTCAAAGCATATCTGTAGACGCGGAGGTTGGCGTTGCTATAATGATGGACGAGACCACTGCCTCAGTCTCCCAGTTCACTTAGATCAGATCCCAGCTGGTTCGCAGAGGATGGGGAGCCTTTGATGTCCCTTCTGTCCACCCATTACTTCAGACGGAGATGCTCTTTATCTCAAGGGTCTGAGTCAACATGGGGGAGGGGATGGGGACCTCAGTAATGAGACAGCCTTCAAAGCCTGCAGAGGCCCAATGCTTACAACCCGGTTATCTACGAGAACGACCCCCACCCCAGTCCTGGAAGCCCTTAGTAATCAGCGCCCATTCCTAAACATTCCTAAAAATAAAGGCTTTGGGGAAGTGACTTCCAACGGTGCTGACACAGCACTCTCTGATTTGATACCACTCAAACTATCAGTTTCTTCATAAGGGCAAGAGTGTCAAAACAAAACTGGAGACAGCTCCCCAGGGCCAAGCCAGCTCTTCACAATCTGGAGAGGAGCAGGTGAGGCTGGCCCAGTGCCTAGCCAACAGCTCAGGCTCCGCCTGATTCTAAAAGCCATTTAGAAGAAGCTTTGTTTACAAAATGTGGGTTCTCAGGACCCAGTCCAAAACTATAGGTCAGAACCCCAGGGGAGGGCCTGGGAATGCAAATACCTAGCCAGCACCCAGCAGAGAGCTCAGCGAGGTTGAGAATAAAGCTCTGGGGAAACAATCAGCAACTTTGAAAATGCTTTGTAAGCACATAACTTCAAAGTTACAGGGTGTGTGGGAAAAATGCAGGTTTAACTGAAGGAACTTAAGAGTCTTCTTTCTCTGAACTTGTGGCACAACCAACAGGCAAGGCAATGGATTTAGCCCGAACCAAGCCACCCAACAGCCATATTATACCACACCACAAAGACCTCAGAACTGCCCTGCCCTACCTTAAGGACAATTTCTGCACAGCTGCTCCTGTGCAGAAAGAGCTTCGAGGCCCTCAATCCCAACCCAATAAAAGCAGGCAAACTGTTCCAAGCCAGACTCCACAGGCTCTGGCCAGGCAAGGTTCGGCCTTCACAGCTTCAGCTTCGCCACACCAGGTGCAGCACCACCAAGAGAACTTGCTAGAAATACAGAGACTCTCCAGCCCCACCCGCCCTGCTGGGCCAGACTATATTTCAACAAGATTCCAAGTGACACCATGAAGCCCTGCTGGAAGAGATGAGAGTTCCTGGTGAGGGTTTACTCCTGTCACTCTCTGTCAGCCCGCCCTTGGACCGCCAGCCCACCCAGCCTCCAGTTCTCCCTGGCCTCCGCGGCTCCTCCCACTCTTCACTCCAGGCCTGTCAGTCCTGCTTTGTCTGGGGCCAAATCCCCCTCAGCCTGGCTCAATGACTGGATGACACTCCAGAGTCCCCTTCTGAGGGAGTTAAAAGGAGTCAGGAAGTGCTGCCTGTCCGTCACACTGGCACCTGGCTCTGCTTCTGCATCCCTTCCCTGAGGAGACAGGCATACTGGCCCAGGACCATAAATCAGCAGGGACAATCCAGAGTCAAACAATGCCATGGAATGCTGGCTCTCTGGGTTCCAGCACGAAGTTAATGAGGTCGAGGTCACGGGTATGATTAGCTTCCTCTGGAACTTGGCACCGACTTCAGCCCTCTGCCCTCAGGCGGCCTGCAAGTGTCCCCCGGGTTCCTGGGAGGACTTGAAAGGACCGACAAGGAGAGGCCTGCAGGGCACCACCAAGGGAGGCCTCAAAAGACCTCAGTGACCAATAAGCAAAGTTCACTGAGGAAACAGACAAAGCCCTGAGGGAAGGCTGGCTCGAAAGATGACAAGGTCATGCCAATTATCAGCACAGGGTAGACACACCAGAACCGAGAAAGCTGAAAATTTACTTTAGAAATGGCAAGTCTTGTGGCCAAGATTATTAAAACTTGATTTCTATCTATCTATCCATTTATCTATCTGTAATTTTATACCATGTATAATGACATACTTAGGTCATAATCCATTGGCCAGGATATTTTAAAATCAAACATATATGTGTATATATACATATATATGTATATATACATATATGTATATATACATATATATGTATATATACATATATATATATATATATGAAGTTAAGTTGGTGGCAATTCAAAATTTTTTTCTTAATGTTTTAAATCCTAGAAGCTTTGTTGATAAAGGTGGCTGGTGACAAGGTCACCATTTTCTTAGATCCAAAGCCTTTACAGCAGTGTGGATCCGACGATCATCTATCCTAAATAGCCCTGGCCAGCCAGTCACACAAGGTGTGCGCAGAAACTGCCACCCCTTCAACATCACCACCACCCCTTGGGTCATTATTTGATCTGGTGTGGCCTCTTGGCCGGTGCTGTCCCTACCTACGGTTCTTGACTTTGTCCCACAGATTGAGAATTCCACACAGTCCTTCTGCTTCTTTGGATTCTGCCCTTCCTCTTTACTAATTTAGAGAAGAGCCACGGACCTAGGCATAAACTGGAAAAAACCCACATGAGCAGCCCATACACCCTAAGCACACCCACTTACCAAATGAAGACTTGGATGAAGCTGACCTACAGACCCCTATTAAGAGGCACGCTGTGCCCCGTCACAGCCTGGATCTGCATAGTCAGTAAATTAGTAGGAGCGGGTACCTTCGAGGATGAGGCGAGAAAGAGTGTCGTTAGGAACATCCACTGATGGGCCTCACTGTACACAGATGGTCTTCGAGGAGGGTCTAATGGCCAATCCCACGAAAAGAGCATGATCTGAAATGATCTTCAAAGTCGTGAGCCATGTTTTTCCAAAGGATGTGTTTAGTACACGAACCGCAGGCCTTTATAAAATGCAAGACATTTTATACTGACCGATCCAATGTATGACTTTTCAGTTTCTAAAACTTGATCGCTATCGGCAAAGGGCGGGGGGGGGGGAATCCAACTTTTTAAGAAGTTGTTTTGGCCTTCATCAGTGTGTACCAGGTGCCACTAATCTGCAGATAGAAGAGGCCACTGTCGACGCAGTCAGAACCTTCCTTAAACACCTGGCTCGCTGCCGCCAGCGCTGGAAAATAACACACGTGCTCAGTCCAGCGCTGCCTCGCCAAAGGAAGCCTGAACTCCAGGAGCCCCTGACAGCACAGCTCCGCAGGAAAGAAAGAAAATGCTGAACAATAGAGCCAGCAGAGGAAAGGGAGCCCCTCTAAACTTTCCAGGCATGTGGGAAGGGCTTGCAGAAGCTATTTCAGACCCTCTGCTGCCTCGGCTTCTCCTGAAAGCAACAACAATTCCAAACCCCCTAGCTTGCCTAAAAAGTACTTAAGTTAGGCCTTTCTATCAATTAGACAGAAATACCAAGATAGATTAAAACTCTAGCCTATATCCTTCCAACCCAGTGGAGTATGGGAGGCGAGGTACCAAACTGTCCACAGACAGACGATGGTTCATCAGGCCACGCTGGACTTACCCTAACTCCACGGCAAGAAGAGAGGACAGGGTTGTACACAAGTTAAATAGCATGCCAGTGATCCCACACAGTCATGGGGTCAACTTGGCACCCTTTCAATGATTCTGCAAATGAATGAAATTTAAATGAACAGCAATAACCCCCCAAGGAAGCCACACACACACACACACTCCCAGCAAAAAAAAAAAAAAAAAAAAAGCAGTTGATAAGCTTGTTCCCCTCTCGAAGGTGAGACTTGGAGAAGCCTGGTAGCGCTGCCCATCAGAGAGAACGCGGAGCGCAGATGTGCAGAGCACGCAGGGCCGAGGCAGGGGACACGCACTTCTGAGACAGGTGCTGCCAGTCTTCCACCAACAAGGAGAGAAGCGTGTGGCTGCTGCTTTCGTGTATTAGCCGGGGTTCCACAGCCTCAGGCTGATTATTCCTAACTGAAATTCTCCTCATGAGGAAAGGATAAACTTTCTGTACTGCCGCTATCACCTCACTAGTGCCGAGTGTCGTTCCTTAGAAATGGTGTAAACGCCCGACACTCTGCATGTCAGTGTCAGAACCGAGCTCAGGGTTCAGCGCCCACTGTTTCATAAACCACATAAAGTTTTTAAAGTTTGGTTAAACCTAACAAGTTCACCCCAAGCAAACAGCTCTGAAGTCCTCTTCAAGTTCCCCGGAATATTTGATTAGTGTGCATAAAAACCGCCAAATGAATAAGATGTGTTATTGAATCAAAATCAGAACAAAGTCACGTGAAGAACAGGAAAAGTACACCAGGGTTCCCCTTTCTGGCCAACCATGCCTTCACGTCGGAGCTGGTTGTTTCTCTTGACCTAGCTGGTGGTTTAAGGTTAAACTGAGAAAACAGGTGGATAACATACCTTTTAAATTAATTCAGGGTAGTGTAGACTTACACAAATGTCACTCATAATCTTAGCTAGTGAAGGTCATTGTGTGTGTGTGTGTGTGTGTGTGTGTGTGTGTGTGTGTGTGTGTGTACACGAACGTGCACATGCACATGTGAGCTAGAATGTTCAGGCTGCTATTAAGAAATATCATAGACCGGGTGGTCTAAAAAAATACACACTATTCCCTCATTGTGTCCACAGAAGGAAAGAGCTCAGAACGGGGGACCCTCTCTCAGTACCTCACTGAAACCTAAGCCCCTCCTGGAGGCCTTCCTTCCTGGTGTCTGGCTTCAACATCTGGATCTAGGGACATGCAAACATCTGCCACAACATACATGTGCAGGGACGGAATCCATTTCCTTAGCTGCACACCCTCGGTACTAAACACACTCAGAGCCACTCTGTGAGGACCACAGGTCTTCCAGTTCAAAGAAAACAGATCCCGTCAAGCCCGCAGGATGGCATCAGTCTGAGGTTGGCCACGGAGGCCAAGGGTCAGGAGCTTAATTATTCCCACTCGGGCCTGTTGAAAGGAGACGACATTTCAAAAGCTTCGGTCACAAGGACACAAAGGGCTCTCACCTGCAGCACTAAAAAGACATTTTTCTGAATGACAGGAGAGATGAATGGGCAAATGAAAAAACTGGACACACCCCCAAAATTAGAAGGAGCCACACAGGGCAGTCACCTGATCAAGAAATAACTGTTTTGTTAAGAATGCCTTTGTTCGCTTTTGCGGTCAACAGGCCCGGCGACGGAGGGAGGCTGCAGCCCTGCGGCCAAGCGACACGACTCTGTCCCGGGCCCTTTCACCCTCTGTCTGACTTCCTGTCTCTGCAGCCAGCAGCAGGTTCACACACCTCTAGAAGGCTCCAGTTCAGTTTTCAGTTCAGACGGACTCAACTACTCTTTGTCATCTGTCTCTAGATGGGGTCCTCACAAGTGCTCCCTCCCCGGAAGTCCCCATCCCCGAGGCCTCTCTCTAGGGAAAGCCCAATCTCCAAGGTTCTCTTGGCCCCACTCCTATGAAGCCAGGATTCCTGCAGCATGGCACTGGCTACCCTGTCCACACCCTGTGGAGCTCTTTGAAAGTACAGGGAGGCCTCAGAACCTGTCCCACTGGAGAAGCTTCAAAAACATCAGCTGAATGACAGGATAAATGAATGAACGAATGAACAAACTGGTATTACCATCCCTCATCAGGAGGAGGAGCACAAGGAACAGTTCCCATCCTCGAGAAATAACTGTTTTGTTAAGGGCGTCTCTGTTCACTTTGCTCTTAGGTGTCTACTACCTCAAGGCATACGTTAAGGCTGTTTTTTGTTTTGTTTTTAGTGAATTCTGGAAATTAGGCATTTACGGACCACCTGTATCTTTCTAAGACTAGTAAGCACTGAGTATAATATTGATTTTAGCATTCTTGGGCAGTGTTTATCATGTTCACCACTATCGAGTTTTTAAATTGTTTTCTTTCCAAATAAAAACATGGATATTTATTTTGATGGGATGTGGGGACCTAAGAATCTGCCAGCACACAGAGCATAGGTCTGGAATGATGAGCCCTCTGAACCCCAGCTCTCAGGGACACACAGATACTGAACTACAAAACGCCTAGAAGAGGTGGCCCAGGAAAGGCCAAAAAAATGGAGTCTGTAAGTTCTAGAAAGGAGTGGATATTTCTAGGTATGGACCATCAGAGGCATGGCTCAACTCAGTCAATCATCTGAAAATCAGGGTATCCTCACATTCCCCTAACCCTGGGGACTCAGAGTGCTGACAATCGTTAACATTTTCTGAGCATTCACTGTGCATAGGAAACCATCTCAAGCCCCAAAGATATCACTTAATCTTCCAAGGACTCTGACTTGAACTTGTTACCACCATTTTCAAAAACTTTGGTTATTTTATTTTTAGCATTTTAATTCTGTGGATATTTGTGTATCAGTGTATGGGGTTTGTATATATGAATGCAGTGCCTGCAGAGGCCAGAAG
Organism: Microtus ochrogaster; assembly: GCF_000317375.1. Lineage (NCBI taxonomy): Eukaryota > Metazoa > Chordata > Mammalia > Rodentia > Cricetidae > Microtus > Microtus ochrogaster. The sequence goes on from NC_022021.1 coordinate 6,528,614, forward strand.
AGGGTATTCAATCCCTAAGAGCTGGAGTTACAGACAGTTATAAACTACCCAATGCTGGTGGCGGGAATCCAATCCAGTTCTCTAGAAAGCAGTAAGCACTATTAACTGCAGTGCCATCTCTGAGATTTATTTGTGTGTGTGTGTGTGTGTGTGTGTGTGTGTGTGTGTGTGTGTATCTGTATGTATGTACACATGTGTGAGCAGGTGCCTTTGGAGGCCAGAAGAGACCCTGAAATGCCTTGGCGCTGGAGTTACAGGCATTTCTGAGCCTCCTGATGTGGGTGCTGGGATCAGAACTCCAGTCCTCACGGCAGAGCAACAGGAGCTCTTCACACCAGAACCATTGTTCCAGCCATACCACCACTATTTTATAGACACGGGGACCAAGGCTGAGAACAAGAAAACAGCCTGCCAAATGTTCACACAGGGATTCACACAATTAGCTCAACAGACTGAATCCGAGTCTCCTAAAGACTTTTTCTAAGATTGATTTTCAATTCCATCTAGGTGTGTGTCTGCATTTGGGTATGTGCACACGAATGCAAGTAGCTATGGAGACAGAGGCACTGGATCCCCAGGAGCTGGAGTTAGTTGTTGAATTACCTGCGTTGGGTTCTAGAAAATGAACTCGGGACTTCTGGAAGAGCAGCAAGAGTTCTTAATGACTGAGCCAGCTCCCAGTCCTGTGAATCTCCTCAATTTTAACCCTCCTACGTTGGCAATTCTTTGCAGTGATGATAATACAGAAGATGGACACAACTTTTGCATACACATACACACACACACAAACACACACCCCTGAAGTTTTCAATTCATTGTTTTGTGACCATCTCCTGCTGTAGATTTTCCTCCCTGCCTTGCTCAACCCCTGCAGGCAGCAAAATCTCTAAGTCCCTATCTCAGCTGTTAGCAGGTGCTATCAATTGTGAGCCATACACATGGATAAACAGTGTGTATTATTTTTTCCCATAAGGCACTGCTTTCTCTCATCTACAAAGATCCCTTTTCCCCCCACAGACAAATGACGGGTTCATGTATCATGACTCAAATTCTATTCACAAATGTTCGTTTGCAGTGTAATTACTCTCCTAACTAGCCAGGCTTCAAGACAAATGAGCAGCCCCCTCCCCATCCGCCTGCACGCACAATGCGCCACCTCCCGCCAGAAAATGCTACCCTGCCACAGACCACAAGCCACAGTGTCTGCTCTGTGTGACCACTTGGAGGTTGGAGGTAACTATTACAAAATAAGATGTTGTTCTGTATTGCTTTAACCCTTTCGAATATTAGTTCATCAAGATCAGATTTCCAACATAGGCTGGAAATCTTGACTGCAGAAGGATTTTTGTCTTCCCCGTCTTTAAATGATTTAATCGTCGCGAACGTGTTCTCTATCTTAATTTGAAAAGTCTTTTTTTTTTTTTTTAAGTGATTAGGGGAGCAGCAGAAAAAGCAAGATAAGTTCTCCTGTCTTCTCTTCCATCTGGGCAGGGAGAGCTCTCAGAGAATGAAAGTCCCTTCGAAGGAAGTCTGGGTTACTCTACGGCTCCCCCACACCTCGCCGCCCTCTGGCTCCACACACTCGCGGGCAGTGGTTCCACTTTTCCTTAAGGGTCACCAGCTATAATCTACAAGCACAAACAATCACGGCACAAAAATACAGGAAGCTTCCCCGGGATAGGGCATGAGGATGAGAGTCTCTGCCTTTCTCTCACTCCACGACGGATTTCCATAAAAACCTCTGAAGCTCCTGAAATAACAGAAAAGTTGAGCCGGCTTGGAGAAAATCTTTTCGCTTTTCTTAGTTCAGAGAGCACAAGACCGCGAACAGCCAGAGAGAGAAGGGAGCCGGGCGGGGGTAGGAACTGCATAAAAACCTGTCCTTCATCCGCCCCAGATACGGTGTACTTCCCTCACCCCCACGTCCGCCCACCTCCTCTCCAACCCTCACCCCCGGTCTCTGTGCTTGCCACAAAAAACATGCAGCGCGGGTCCGAGATGCAGCTGGGGTCTGTGGCCAGTGAGACCCACGCGGCACGGAGCAGGACTTGCAGCTCCCCCAAAAGAAGCAGTTCCACGCTCAACTTCGTCCACGTCTGCTGCCGGCGCTACAGCGGATCCTTCCCGCCCCGGCACCCGCCGTTTGTCCCGCGGCGCCCCCGTGCGCTGTCCGGGGACCGTCCCCCTCCCGGGTTCCCCGTGCCTCGCCTACCTGGCCGGGGACGCTCTGAGCCGGGAGCATGAAGCCTTCCCCAGCCGGGCTCTCCGTGCAGCCACCTCGCTGCCGCCTCGATCTGGCCCTTGCGGACCCGCACGGGCGAGGGAGGGAGCAGACGAGGGTCGGCGGCGCCGGGGCGGAGGCCGAGGGGCGGGCGCAGCGGGAGGAGGCGGCTGAACCTCGCAGTCAGGCCGGCCGCTGCCACTCAGCATCCCCGCCTCCGGCCGCCGCACGGGGAGGGGTCGGCGAGGCCCAGCCTCCGGGGCGGGGGGGGGGGGTCCTGCAGGGCTGGGAATGGTGTGCGCTACACGAGATCCCTGCGAGAGGGGTCCCGGAGCCCTACCGGGTCCCCTCCTCATTCACTTTGGAGGAGCGGTCTCTGGGGCGCTGATCGTGGACCGGATCCGGCGGGGCGGGAAGAACGTTGGTCGGTGGCCCTGGAGAACCGCAAGCTGGAGAGGGGGCTGCAATTTCCAGGTCCTGCTGCTGTCTACTTGGGGAAACTGTGCAAGCAGTCACAGACTGTTCCCAGCTTAGGCGCTTGCTTCCAGACACATCCTCCCCGCACTCCAGATAGTTTTCGATGGATATCGAAGGCATTTTAGCCAGTCTGAAAGGGATCCTTGTCCAGACAGGAGACCCACCAACTCCCCGCCACCACCCCCAGGGGTAGGAGCTTAAGACAGAGTCAAACAGTCAGGGATTGAATCGTCTGCATTCATTGTGTAAGGATTGTGTAAGGACAGAGCTCAGCCAAGAAATCTTCCTTTGTATCCCCCCACCCCCACCAAATTTCCCCCCAAACTCTCAGACAGTTGTCCGAGATGCTTCTATACACCAAGGCACAGACCCAGTCGGTTGGGGATTTTTCTCCTCCACGGTCAGGCGCAGTTTGCATGGGCTTTTTGCTCTTGAAGTCTTTGCACTTGACCCGCTATTTCTGAGCCCACCTGAATTTGTCCTCTTCAGTGGCTCCCTCCTGCCTTCCGTCTCTGTTTGTGTACACTCGCACCTATCTGCACAACCTTACAGGTTAATGGCTCTGGAACACCACTCAGCAGGCCACTTCCTATGTGAGAAATCTGAGGCATTTTGCCAAGAAAAGAAAAATACTGTTTTTTGGAAACTCCACTACTGAAAGCCATGGCCACAGCTGGCCCACTCACGGTATTGTAGATAGCCTATGTGAAGTCACCCGTGACCCTTGGTTGGAGAGGAAACATGCAAATGAGATGGAGCCGGTTTGTGGTGCTTCACATGCAGAGGTTGCCACCAATTAACAACTGCAAGCACAAATGCATCTGATGCATCTGCTCTGTCTAGAAAGGGTCCCACAAGGTCTGTGCCTGTATCCATGCTGAAGTCGCTGATGCTGTTCCCATGACATCTCCCATAGATGAATCCCAGTTGACTTCACTGAAAAAGAAGCTTTCAGGGAGTTAAAGTATTCTCGCTATTTTGCAAAAGTACATGCTAGAAATAACAAGAGGGCTGATGTGTTAAGAATAAATTATTCAGAACTCTACATAGCATTACAAGCAGAGAATTAGCAAGAACAACCATTCAAAAGAACATACTCGTTAAATTCCTAATAAATATTACAGTAAATATAAGACTTCACCTTTATAAAAAGATGAAGGTAATTGTGGGAGAGTTGTTTGAGTTGCTGAGTTGAGAAGAAACACAAAACAAATTTTAAAAAGAGAAACTTTCACCTTGCACCCTCTTCCTGTAAACCCTTTAAGGTTATCGCGCTTGGCTAAATCAACTCCGAAGAGAACACAGAACAAATGAGCCCAAGCTCTATACTGTGTAGTCACAACCGCATGCAGTCCAAGTCCCCGAGCCCTGCACGTTGACGGCTCTTGTCTGTTGGTGACTCCAATGTGCCAGGAACATCTGAACATCAAGAGGTACTACTACCTCCATTTTATCAGAAGCCCTCCCTACAGAGAAGCAGTCATGGGTGAAGTCGTTTGTTATGCATTGCAGAGACATCCTTGCAGGAGTAGAGAATGCTCTCTGCTCCCAGGTAGACCACACTGTGATCCACACATCTGTTGAGCTGCTAGCTGTAGCTTCTGTCAGATACTATTGAAAGCCCTTGGAGAGGTGTCAGTGAATGGGAAGAAATGGAAAAATGACTTCCCTCGTGGGTTGTAGGTGTTTGAACATGACTTGTTTTGTGGCATTTGGAGGTATTATATGTTTCCTATGTATTTAGCTGGGATTGGTGCCTCCTCTGTTTCAGTCTCTTTGAAGGGCACACTCTGTAGTCTGCAGCCTTTGCATCTTCCACAATGCTGGCAGAGTAAATACCTGTTGGGACATATAAATTAGGGTGTTTATGCCCAGTTGGTACTCTCTGTTGAATTTGTAGAAGATCCGCCTGGGAAATAAAGCATGAACTTTCCCCACTTCTCAACCATGTGTACAGCCACTTGCACTAACATCAAAGTCAGCATTTGCAGCGAGGATGATATGGATCTGGAGGTGAGATAAAATTACACTTAGTGGAAAATGAAGGGCGTGACACCACAATGCCAGGACAAAGTACCTGGAAAGGAAGCCCTGGAGAAGGCTCCCGAGTGAGAAACCCTGGAGTATTGTCAGCACTGCTCTTGTCATGAGCTTGGGTCAAATTTTCAAAAAACACTGGAAGGCATGAGCGAGGAGGAAATTAAAGAGTATCTACAAAGTTTAGTCAAATGACAAGGAGGCCTTGGGAGAAAATGATTACGAGCCACTTGGATAGGTCATAAGGTAAAATTACAGTGGAGCCTGGCTGAGGAACATGATTGCAAACTGACTTGCCTGCACAGGTGTCTCTGTTCTCTGAACATCTGGACACGGCACCCCATCGACCAGGCTAGAGAGCTTTTCGTGTATGAACTCTGCACTGTATTCTTTCAGAGTGTGAACTGATATGGGAGTTAAAGAAAATACACATTTTTCACAGGAAGGTAATCTATTTTCTGACCATCAGCATATTGAATATCGATTAGCTTCAATTTCCCCGCTCATTGTAAAAATCAGCTTTGTAAATGGACAGACCCCTAACACACACAGCTGTGAAAGGCTGCTATTTCCTAAAATGATATCATTGTAAAGGACACAGATTTTGAAATCAGTCCCCTTTGAAGACCCAGAGTGGAGGAACGTTAGTGGACTCAGGAGTCAGGTGGAGTTACAGGTCTGTGGTGGGCACTGCGAAAAGACGCGGACTGAAAACCGCTCGTTCTGCTGCTCGGTGTAATTACATGAACGAGCTATCTGAAATTCTACACATCTATCATTTTCTTCTACAAATAAGCATTGAGAAACGGCAAGTTTGAACACCGTGACCTAAAGGGCTCTACTTTATACAAGATCAGCACTATGTGAGACAGAGGCCACCTTTGTGACCACAGAAACAGCCCATTCAAAGTCACCATGAAATTCCGCATCTGAACTTCGGCGCTGGTGTTGGCAGGTGTTAAGACAATGATAAGAATTAAATCTAAATATACAAGAGAAACTTCTCTATTTTTCTAGAAATTCCATCAACAAGGTGTGCAGCTGTCAGTGAAAGAAAACTAACAAAAATGTCTCCGGTGGACAACAGACTTTGCAAGTTTGGAGGGACACAGGGAAGTCAGGGAAACAGCAGCAGGTTAGACAGGAAAGGCCTTGGACTCCTAAGAAATTCTGTCTCTCTCTGTCTCTCTCTCTCTGTGTCTCTCTGTGTCTCTCTCTTTCTGTCTCTCTGTCTCTCTCTCTGTCTCTCTCTCTCAACTTCAGTATTTTGTCATATAGCACAGAAACACCTGTAGGCTTCCTACCTGCGCAGTAATATATAACTGGCAAGTTAAAGCAGTTAACATGTAACTGGCAAGATCGAATAGCCAGCTCTTGAGTGGCTCCTAATCTTCACCGGCAGCACCTGCAGACATATTCTTGGATTGCAAACCTTTCTCAGGAAAGAACAAAAATACAGACGCCTGCGGGGATTAGCTGTCTAACAGTGCTCATGAGCCCCTCCCCAGGAGGTGAATTCTAGCCCTAATCGCAACACTGTGAACATCTGGTCTGTGGCTTGTGCTTCCCAGGCCTTATCTTGGCTATTAGGAAGCATGTGCTGCTTTCAAGACCTCTACAAGGGAAGGTTTTTGCTCTTAGCCTCACTGGTATCTAAGGTGAAATTTGGAAGCGTATTTATCATGATTCAGTCACAAGGCTAAAAATGAGACATTGATAATGTTTTTTTTACAACGTGAAGAGTATATGTCTTTAATCTGACTCAAAATGAATATAAATATACATGTATACACACATATATGTATAAGCATGTATATATACATATGTATATTTATACACACACACATATATATACATATATATATAGAGAGAGAGAGAGAGACAGACAGACAGACAGACAGACAGACAGACAGAATCGTCTTTCCTGTGAGCTAAGCAGATTGCATGGTACCTACATTATTTCCTTCAGAGGACAACCTCTCCAATGGCTTAATTACTCCTTAATAGTTCCATCACCTCTCACACTGCCACATTGGGTTCCCAGCTCCCAACACACGAATCTTTAGTGTACATCTTTAAGCCATCTCCAAATCTGAACCCCAGGGGTACATTTGTGTGGTTCCTGTTTCTAGGAAAAGGAATGGAAGGGGAGTAAAATAAAATGCTCCTTTTAGATAAGATGTTCAAATTAAAGGTTACACAATATACATGCCTATATACATATATATGCACTCTCCCTCTATATACATATATACACATATGTGCACATGTATGCACTTTTTCCTGTAAGAAATGAAGGCTATTGGGCATCTCCTGACTGAGCCATAGTGTCTACTGTGTTACAAATGAGCAAGCCACAATATGTTTTTTCTGCCTGCGCTCTGACTTCCTACCTCAACATGTTATCCATCCTAGAATACTCCATCATGGTGCCATCTGCCACATGACTCAGCCATGTAGCCTCTCCCCAGAGGTGAGCAAAGTCACATACTGCTTAGTAGGTTCTCATGAGCCTACACATGGATGCTAGACAACAGCTCTACCACTGAGCTGTGTTCCCAGTGCTCTTTCTACTGTTTATTCTGAGACATTGCCAAGACTGGCCTTGAATTTCATTCTGTGGTCAGAGAGGCCTTGACCTTGTGACACCAGCCCTCAGTCCCCTCAGGAGAAGGATTACAGGCCTGTGTCCCCAGACCCTGTGACATCAGGCTCTTGGATTCCTAAACCTGGGAGCAAAATAAAGCTTTTAAATAAAGGATCCAGCCTTGGGTATTTTGTTGTAACAATGTAAAGCAGACTGATGTATTCGTAAAACAGACCTGAACATTTGTGGTGATCACTCATTTAAACATCTAACTCTGGTTAGTGCTAGAGACAGAGAACACATCAGCTCCTGTTAGTAGGAAAAATACTGAGTATCTCAGGTCATTGCACGCACTTTGCACATTTCCAAGTAGACCCAGGTTATTTCCTTCTTACTTGAAATAACAGAAAAGGGTAAGAGATCTTCTTGACAGCATCCTGGTTTACCAGAGCCAGGCATTAAATGTCAGTCTGTGGATTTCAGACTTAATGCAAGTACAATATGCAATCTACGGTGTAGTTGTCGGAGCCCAGTGAAGAGTGCTGGCTGTTCCTCCAGGCAGACAAACTTTGCCTTGCATGACTTTCTAAAAGGAGTTGAATCGTGGGAATCCTCACATCTTAGAAACTGGATAATCTAAATATGTAGATGCAGAACCTCTAATCAGGGAAGCAAGACTTTTCCTTCCTCCAGCGGTGAAGGCAAAAATGAACAGGGATGAAGAATGGCCCAGACTGTCTTTCTGGTCCAGCTGAAGAGGCTGAAGCTACATCATCTAAACGTAACTTTCCCCCAGACTCCAGTGTCCTCAGAAAAGAAAACATAATGATGACAAATGAACCTTGCATTATGCAATTATGCAAAATAGCACCATTACTCGTCCATTTCACAAATGTTTCTCAGGTTTAAATCCACAGCTCTCCCAGAACTCAGTCGCCAACCACCACCCATGTCCACTTCAGAACAACCTTGGGAGGTGGTACTAAGTCGGAGGATTGGACTATTTCTAGTCTTTTCCCAACTGAACATCTTGGTGTATGTAACTACACCAGATAATGTTCGTTCTCTTTTGAGGTTCTACAAATGAAACCACAGAAACCACAGAATTGGGACCTAGAAAAGCAGGCGACAGTGGGGTAACATCAAGAAAACAAAACTAGTTTTATTGTAGGAGTATTTCCTTTAAATGTTGTGTGAAATAAGTTTGTTGGTCAACCCCAAAAAACTACAAATGCCTCCTTCATTTTCTGAAATTGGATGGGATAATGGGTAGATTAGCATGAGCTTACTCACACTAATAATAATAGTGAGTAATAAAGTGAATACTTGTGAGTTATTATTTATAGACAATTTACATTGGTATATATTCTTGTATATTGATACAAATTCAAATTATATTTGTCATATTAAATATGCTCCTAGTTCTGTTTACAATATTTGTATGCCTATGCAAAGTTATTTTGTCAGATTGGATGCATGTTTCTATATATTTATCATATTGCTCTATACATTTCTACATCTGATCAAGATACTTATACATTATTTACATTTTGATGTCATTGTCCTCATTTGCTGCACAGCTGTTTAAAAACTGTTTAATATTCTAATATGAAGTCTTAGTCTTTAAGCTATATATGTATTAGGAAATAGAGGTCAATAGTCATTCATGTTTGTCATACTTACAGTTAGACTAATCAGGGTCTTTAGATACATAGAGATTGTATTCTACATAGATAGTAATCTTCAACCACTTCAAAGAACTGTAAAAAAAAAATGACATTTAAATAGCTTAGGGTTCTGTTGACGTGAGACACGATTGCTCCTGGCAGCACCGATCTATTCCTGAGAGAATGTTGGGAACTGAAGACATTCCACTTGGAGCTTGTTTTCTTCTTGGCAAGACTGGCCTTTGGGCAAGGAACTGCCCACGAATCAACCACTGACAAAATGCACAGTGTCAGACTGGACAAAGCAGCATACAAGAAAAAAGACTGCCAAACCTTGCCAAGACAAGGTAAGACAGTTTTAAAATCGTCCTGCCTTTGAAAATGGTCTGTCAGTTACTCTAGCCTTAGCCAAAGTTGGTTGATCCAACGTTGCAAATGAATGTTTGCCCAGGTAGCCAGTTGTCTCTATCATTATTGCACCTTTTGGAAGTTGCTTGATTGTACTTCCGGTTTACTTAAGTAATATTATTTCCGTCTCAGGTCTTTGATGGGGTTGAAGACTACATAGCCATAGCTACTTTCCTCTCATGACTTAGCCAAGCCATTTCTAATACAAGACTTAGATTCCTTAGGATGGGATAACTATTAAAACATTTAGCATATGTTTCTTGCTTGATAATGTATATGCAGGTTGTAATTCTAATTTTTGTACTTGATATTTGTTCTTATTGTATATAGTTTTGTATTAGACTTAGACCTCTTTTATTTAGACAAAAGGGGGAGGTGTTGTGGGAACTCCTTCAGCCAATAGCCTTTAAGATATTGGCTCACTCTGGGTGTGGCTACATGTACTATATATATTTAGATGTAGAAACGTATGCAGTCCCTTGGCTACTGGATTATTATATTATATTAATATAATATAATATATATATTATTATTATACTCCATTCTGAGCTAGTGTGGGACTACTTTATTATACCCGACTACATGAGAGTCATGATTCAAGTCACAGCAGCTTTATAGACATATTTTCTAGGCAGACAGAAAGAAAACATCCTCAATAAGAAAATATCACAGACTTTGGAGTTTTGGAGCTGAGTATAAACAAATGTCACTTCCTTCATCAGTTACCGAACAATTTTAGGTTCATTAGTTAACCTCTCCAAACTTTAGGTTTCTTAATTTTGTTTCGAGACAAGGTCTCAGTATGCAGACCAGGTTGCCCTTGAACTCACAAAGACCTAGCTTGTCTGCCTCTGCTTGTGAGTGCTGGGGTTAAAGGTGATTGCTCATCACCACGCCTGGAGTTTCCTCACTTTGAAATAAGGCTAACTCTACTTTCTGCATGGGATTATTTTATTACAATGTATGTGGATGTGCCTATTACAAAGCCTTGAGATTTTCTACAGTGGGAGATGAATTAATGTCCATCCCTCCTTATACAGTCTGAACAGCAAACCAAAGTTAAGATTGCACCAAAGTTCACTCTGAGGAATCAGTGAATTAATTCTGCTTACTTTAGTGAATTAGTAAGGGGTAGGATGCAGTATGAATGACAGCCTTACTGGAAGGCCTGTACCCAGCATAAATGACAGCTTCCCCAGAGCTGCACCGACCAGACAAAACCTGTAAATTCCAGCCCTTCCAGGGACCCCTCCACCTCACCTCACCCCACCCCCACTTCTGCCCAATCATACAAACAGCTGGGAACTCAGCTGAGGGGCCTAGGACCCTCCCCAACCCTTCCTTTTGAGAGGCAGTCAACGGTCCATAAGCCCCATGGTGACTCGCCAGGTAGAGCAGCCAGTCATGAAGAAGGGGCAGTTTCATTTGAAGGACCCTGCCTTAGGGCAGCTGGTTTGTGCTCCCCCTTTGACATCCACCTGTACTTCCCAGAGAGATCTTTCCTTCTCAGGGTTCAAGCAGTCACATGAGTTTACCATACTGCTTTCCAGAGGGAATGATGCTGAAGGCATAGAGGGTACGAAGAGACACTCAAGTCAGTGAGAGACGATCGAGCGTCCAGAAACAGATGTCCACATTTACGCTCAACGATTTTTAAGAAGAACATTAGCGCACTTCGGTTGAAAAGGGACAGCCTAACCAACAAGTGGACCCGAGGTGCTGGACAGACACATGCCAAAGGAAGAATACTAATGTCCTTCTCTTGCCCCACCTCTAATCAGCTCAAAATGCATCCCAGCCCTCAGATGTGGGGCTGAGACTACTCCAAACACATAGACGAACATACAAAAGCAAATGTGTATGACTTGGATTAGGCCTCAATTTCTCAGCTGTGGTCAGGAGAATAAACGCTCAAAGAAATAAGATACAGAGGTCCATTCAAAACTGAAAACTATGTATAGAAAGGGACACCATCAAGAAATTGAAAAGAACCCACCGAATGGATACCAATAATTTTTTTTGAACTATTTCTCTGGCAAAGAACTTGAAATCAGAACAGAGAAAGAACCCTTACAAATCAAGAATAAAAAGACAAGACAGTTAAATATGAGTAAAGGCTAGGAATAGATACTTCTGCAAGAAGATATGGAAAAAGGCCAATAATAACATAGTAAAAGGAATCTCACTAATTGTGAGAGAAGTAAAAACCAAATCTACAAAGAAATAACATACTACCAGCATTAGAATGGCTAAAATAAAGAAGATAATAGCAAGTGTTGATTTGGAAGTAGAAAAACAAAAACCTGGCCAGTTACATGAGGTTTGGTGAAGGTTTTGTTGCTTTTTTAAGGCAGCATTTTACTCCGTAGCCCAGGCTGACCCAGAATTCACCTTGAAGAGCACGCTAGCCTCAAACTCACAGCAAGTCTCCCCCTGGGATTCAAGGCATGAGCTCCCAAGCCTGACACCAAGAAGAAATTTAAAGTAAGAGAGTCCTTAGGAGCTATTGAAAATGTTAAATGGAAGGAATGATCTGGATTTGTCTAGAAAGATTGCCCTGGCTCTGCTAGAGGAGAGAGAATGGGAGGGAACAAGACAAAAAATGGAGGCCTCTTTTCCTGAAGCTTGGGGTGAGGCCAAAGTGACCAGTAGTGACAATAATATGGAAGGACAGTATGGGGGCTGGGAGTTGTCCAGAGTGATGGCATCAAATATTAGACCAGGCAATGCTTGCATGGCAGGATGTGCCAGCTATGGGGATGACAAACAAAGACAATGATGCCATTCTTGTGGGGTCTTGGTGACTGGGACCTAGCTGTCCCTAAGCGGACACCAGAACATGCTATAGGCCCTGGGATATGTAGGATGGAAGCCCCCCTCCTGGATGGAGGGCACATTTGGAGCACACCAGTGTGTCAGTGTCCCCAGAACACTTGGCCATGATACTTGAGTCAGTACAACCTGGAGCGATGTCTAAGGTCTCCCAGCTTCTGGCAGAGCCTGGGTTTCAATGTTCTCCTGGGAGACACTTCCTTCTTGTGATGAGCTGACATTCTTCATTTGACTGAAAAGCATACAGTACAGTTCATCAGTGCCAGATGACGTCATTGCAGTCTGGGGTTACGAGGCGGCTATTGGTTTCTTCCAGTAGCAAAGGCTTGTCCTTGGTATTGACAGCAACGAGAGCGAAACCGGGTCCAATTCTCCAATCTCGTACCAAAGAGGGGTTTCTGACACCTGGATTCCAGGAGGGAGCTTCAGTTTATAACCTGTTCTGGTGTGTATGTTGTGCACGTGTGTGTGTGTATAGTGCGTGTGTGCACGTGTGTGTGTGTGTGTGTGCATGTGAGGTGTGTGTGTGTGGTGTATGTGCGTACATGCATGTGATGTGTGCAAATGTGCATGTTGGTGTGCGTATGTGTGTTGGAAGATAATTTAAGGGACTTGGCTTCCTCCTTCCACCACCAGTACTGAGGGAATGGAAGTCACATCGACAGGCTTAGCCACAAGAAACTTTACCTGATGAGCCCTCTCACTGGCCCCAAAGGACTTTAGAAACCTTTGTTGCTTTAGGAATGAGAAAAAGCCATCAAGCCCTAACAGAAGTATCGATTCTCATGTCAATCTAAAGTTTTAATGCATTTATGGATTGCTGATGAGATAAAAATTAACAGGAAAAAATATAATCAATAAAAAATATCCTAAAAATAAAGTCCCCTCAGAAAACATCTCTGACTTGTGCTGTAGGATTCTGTGTGTTCAGAGTTCCCTTAGAAACCTGAACTCTCCTTGACCTGATAGAAAGCAGGCACTTTCAGCCTGGGATGGAAAACAACATGATATGCCTGGTCAAAACCAGACAAGAGCAAAGTGCTTTTCTGCCCCAGAGCCCTCACAAGGAAAAGCAACTTGGTGTTTACTGATAACACAAGAGGAATTCGGGGGAAACCCTGCAAACCTGAAAAACAATTTGTTCAATCTTTGTTTGATGGTGGCAGTGACCCAGAAGTGGAGCCTCTTTCTCTCAGCCTGGAGCACTCGCCAAAGCTCTCAGGAGCACAGTATTGCCAAAGGAGGAAGCTTGCCCCTGCTTCTCTCTAACAATGGCAGCATCCGGCTAAGGCTGTGAAGGAGGAGATGGGTGGTAAATTGTGCTCTAATTTTCAAGGAGCAGGCTCATGAAACGACTTGGAGAGAATGCATTAATTTCCTTCACTTCCCTAATAGAATAAAATAAAGCCATTTAATGCTTGTGAATGCAAATGAATTCAGTTTATGCATATTCATTATATATGAGTTTAATTAATACAGCTTTATTAGATCTCATGAACTTTGCAGAACTAACTAGCAATGGTTTCTAACATCCGGGAAAGCATAAGCAAGGGTTCCATTATTGCCTTGAGCCAGCTGAGATTATGAAACAGGGAAAACCACAGACTTCCTACCCCACAGACTGTTACCCCTGCTCTGTATAGGACCATGACTTAATGGTCGGCTATTGTTCTAAGAAAGTCACATCACCAAATATTCTGTGTGCCAAGTGGATGTCAAAAGAGTGTTTTTTAAAAGTTTGTTTTGAGATAGTAAGAAAATATCGCAGTTGATAATGTGTTGTCCTGCAGGCAATAAGACCTGAGTTCCAGCCCCAGAAGCTATGAAAAAAGCCAGGTATGGGAACACTTCCTTGTAACCCTAGTGCTGGGGAAGCAGACACAAGTGGATCCCTGGGACTTACTGGCTGGCCAGCCTAGCCTACTTGGCAAGTTCCAGGCCAATGAAAAACCTTCTCATTTAAAACACAAAGTAGACCAGGAGGTGGTGGCCTATGCCTTTAATCCCAAACACTCTGGAGGCAGAGACAGAGTTTGAGGCCAGCTAGAGCTATACAGAGAAACCCTGTAACGCCTGCCTACGTTACTCTCTTGGTACAGTTCGTGATCCACTGTACCGTATGCAATCTGGGTAAGGCCCTGGAGATTGAAAGAACACACAAGAGACCTGGGTCATTTGAAAAGAGATCAGCGGAATGCCTTTTTTTCAAACTTAGGATAAACCTTAAATACCTAGCTACTGCACAATGGAATACACTCCCGGCAGGTGGGAAATTACCACACCCAAGGTGGTGTCAACAATGCCCTATAGCTAATCACCAGGCAGGGCAGAAGGAACACAGGAACAAACAGGAAAGGCTGGCTGGCCAGAAACTGTCCTCAAAATGAACCCTGGGAGCAGGGGTAGACCCAGGGGCCCTACAAAACCCTGTGTCAAAAAACAAACAAACAAACAAAAACAAAGTGGCTGGCTCATTAAGAATAACACCTAAGACTGACCTCAGGCCTGAGGTCACACATACACAGAGACACAGAGAGATGGAGAACAGAGACAGAAACAGCTTCATTTTGTTCTTATTTTTCATAAATAAAATTCACTTTATTTATATCTTGAGAAAATATGATTATGAAATAGGTTTGCTGAGTAAGAAGTTCCAGCAGAGACCAAAGGGTCTGAACAAGGTAGTTTTCAATATCAGTACTGATAGTCAATCTTTCACAATTAGACTTGAAAACATCTCTAAAGTTGAAGAGTATGTTGGATTTCTACATCACACCATGTAGAAAATGAACCAAAGCCAAGTATGGTGGTGCATGCCCACATTCTGGAGGCAGAAGCAGCTGGGTCTCTGTGAGTTCAAGGCCAGCCCAGACACCATGCCAACTTCAGGTGTGTCTGCTGCGGTGACTTGTGAGAACAGATCCCTCATGCTCACATAGTTGAGCGCTTGGTCCCCAGTTGGTGGAACTGCTTGGGAAGGATCAGGAGGTGTGGCCTTGTTGGAGGAAGTGTGTCACTGGGGGTGGGATTTGAAGTTTCAAAAGCCCATGCCATTCCTACCTAGCTGTCTCTCTCTGCCTGTGGATCAGGATGTAAGCCTGCATGCCTGCTGTCACCATGATCCTTGCCACGATCATCAAGGACTCTAACTAACCCTCTGGAACAATGAGCCCCAACAAGTTCTTTCTGTCACAAGTTGCCTTGGTCATGGGTGTCACCTCATAGTAACAGAAAAGCAACTAAAAAATCAGCTACATGTGCCCACAGTTATACAAGAATTATAATTTGTTTTATTTTATTTTTTATTTTTTGTATTTTGAGCCAAGATCTTGCTATAGAGTTCTGACTAGCATGGAACTGGTGACGTAGCCCAAGCTGGCCTGAATTTGTGGTACTCTCCCGCCTCAGTCTCCATAGTGCTGTGATTACAAGTATACACCTCCATACATGGCCTCTGTCAGTTCTATATGGCTTGTCTAGAAAGAGCTGACCTCTACAGACAGAAAGCAAACTGTTGGTTAGCAGGACTGGGGGAGAGGGGGAGGGGATTGCTGCTGAAGGTATATGAGCTTTTTATTTGGATGCTAAAGTAGTCTGAACTTAGTGGTAATGATGACATAACCCTGTGAATGTGCCAGAAGCCACAAAATTATAAACTAAAATACAGATAAGTCAAGATTAGTGGGGCAGACCTATAATTCTAACTATTACGGAGGCTGAGACAGGAGGCTTGCAAATTCAAAGCCAGCCTCAACTACAGAGGGATTCGTGGTTAGCCT
Organism: Microtus ochrogaster; assembly: GCF_000317375.1. NCBI lineage: Eukaryota > Metazoa > Chordata > Mammalia > Rodentia > Cricetidae > Microtus > Microtus ochrogaster. The sequence continues at coordinate 6,544,622 of NC_022021.1, forward strand.
GTGAGAATTAGGAAGAGCTTGTGTCTCAGAATAAAAAGTAAAGTAAGTAAACAAGTGCACAAGAAACTAGAAACGTAGTTCTATGGTGGAGAACACAGGCAAGTCTCTAGATTCAATCCTGTCCTGAGAAATATAATAAATTCATCAGTCACTTATTGTTGTTAAGTTGTGAATTTTATGTTGCGCGAATTTTTTAAATTATTTATTTAACTTCATTTTATGTGCATTCGTGTAAAAGTGTCAGATTCCCTGGGGAACTGGAGTTGTTACAGACAATTGTGAGCTGCCATGTGGGTGCTGGGAACTGAACCCAGGTCTTCTTGAAGAAAACCAGGGCTCTTAACTGCTGAACCATCTCTCCAACCCCTGTTGTGTGAATTTTAATCCCAAGAAAAAACATTTTTTTGGGCATGGCTGCACAGGCTGTAATCTCAGCACCTGAAGGCTGAGTAAAGAGTATTAATTCATTGTACAGTGAGTTCAAGGTCAGTCTGGGTTACAGAGTGAGACCCTGTCTTAATGCATACATAAACACACACACACACACGTATGCACACACGCACGTGCACACGTGTGGATCTGAGTTTGAAGGCAATCTGGTCCACAGAGAGCGTTCTAGGACAGCCAGGGCTACATAGAGAAGGCTTGTCTAGAAAAAAAAAATGTAGACCAATAGAACAAACCCAAAGACCCAAACATGAGTGCACATAATTTCAGCCATTTGACAAAGATGTAAAAACTGAGGCTGGAGGAAGGACAGCATCTTCAACAACTGGTGTTGGAAAAACTAGTTGTGCATGTGCAGAAGAATGAAATTAGACCCTTGCACAACAACTAATTGCAAATAAATCAAAGACCCAAGCCTGAAACCCAAAACACTGAAATCTCTAGAAGAAAACATGAACAGCACCCTGCATGACACAGGAGTAGGAAAGGAATCAAGGTAACAATTGACAAATTATTGATCTGCCTGCCTCTGCCTCTCAAGAGCTGGATGAAAGGCATGCACCACCGTGCCAGGCTTTGTTTGAATTTGGCACTTGTTTTTGTTTTATTTTATTTGTCTATGCGTTTTTAAAAGGCTCTCAGGGTGGCGTTCGATTGATACCATAGTGAGTCCAGTACACCCAGCACAAGCGTGGGGACCTAGGTTTTCATCCCCGCCACCTACAGAGCAAGCCAGGCATGGTGGCTTCATAAAACGGAAATGTTTCTACACAGCTTTATAAACAAAAATAAATCCCAGAAAACAGGGAAGAATTTTTGATAGCTATGCATCTGTCTTGGCTACTTTTGTGCCAACTTGACCCAAGCTAGACACATCTGAGAGGAGGGAGCTCTCACTGAGGAAAACGCCTCCGTGAGGTTGGGCTGCAGGCAGGCATGCCTGGGAGGCATCTTTTGTTTGTTTGTTTGTTTGTTTGTTTGTTTGTTTGTTTTTCGAGACAGGGTTTCTCTGTGGCTTTGGAGCCTGTCCTGGAACTAGCTCTGTA
>NC_022021.1:6546588-6551915 GCF_000317375.1 Microtus ochrogaster
CACACACACACACACACACACACACACACACACACACCTCATTTTAAAAAAAAGACCGAAGATCGGTTTTTTTGTTTGTTTGTTTGGGTTTTTTTTTTTTTTTGAGAATTATCCAAAGAAGAAAAACAAATGACTAAAGCAACCAACTACAAATACTGGAGGAGGTGTTAGGAAAAGGGAACAGTTATTTATTGTTGGTGAGATTGCAAACGGTTCAGCCCAAATGGAAATTAGAGTTAAGTTTTGGGGGCTGCAGACTTCTGGCCCCTTGACTTTTTTTGCCTGCCTCAGACCCTTTGCTGGCTGGAGTAAACAACTTGTTTTCCTATGCTTACAGCTGCTCTGAGCACGAGACCCTCACTCATGAGTCCCTGATGGCAGGGGAGTGGTTTCTGGTGGGTTTTACAGCTGCAAATCCTAGGAGCTGGGACATGGCTATCAGTTAAGGATCCCTCTATAAGCTTCCCTGGAGCACAATGAAGTTGGCATTCTTGTTTCAAGGATGACCCATGTCCCCATGTCTCTGTCTGTGTGCGTGTGTTTTTATTTATTTTTATTTTTATTGGTTTTTTGAGACAGGGTTTCTCTGAAGCTTTGGGTCCTATCTTGGAACTAGCTCTGTAGTCCAGGCTGGTCTCAAACTCACAGAGATCTGCCTGCCTCTGCCTCCCGAGTGCTGGGATTAAAGGCATGCCTAGTTCCCGGCTCATGTACCATCCCATAGTGCAGGCGCTACAGTTGAGAATTCTCAAAAAGCTAAAACTAAATCTCCCATATTACTCAGCTATACTGCTCACTCCTTGACATATATGTGCTCAAAGGACTCAACATCCTGCTCCACCATGCTTGCTCAGCCATGTTCATTGCTGCTCTGTAGAAACAAATGCCTTCAACCAATGAATGAATAATACAAATGTATATATACACTATAGAATACTATGCAGATGTCAAGAAAAGTGACATCGTGGAATTAGAAAGGAGTGCCATGAGTGAGAGTGGCAAATACCACGTGTTCTCCATCATCAGAGGCTCCTACTTCCAAACCTTCAGCTATGAGTACATGACCTGGGGTTACTGCCGAAACTAGGAAGTAAAAGAGGGACCATGGCTGGGTTACAGGGATGGGGGAACCAAAGAGAGAGAATAGCAGGATACAAGTGATCTGATGGGAAAATAGGGAAGTGGGACTGTAATTAGACATGGGGAGGGAGAAATGCAAAAGAAGAAATAGCAGGATGTCTGAAAAAGTCAATATTAACCACCTGCCTTATATAAATATGCATATATAATTTAAATAAAAATTTCTCTTCCGGGCTAATAATTCTTCCTCCAAGAGACAAAGACTATCTAACATAAACTTCAAAAGCAGGCATGAAGAGTTCACTTTTGAGTTGTTGGTTAGGGTTGTCCATGAGACCCCCAAAGCATTACAGACTATTGCTATTGACCTTGGTTGTTCCCAGGAGAAGGTAAGTCCCTATTGCTGAAGCCCAATGTACTTCACAGACATGGGGCTTACAGGTCCCTTGGGCTGGAACTGACCTAACTGACCCTCTCCAAGATTAGCCTTCATGGTCACTGAAGGCACATGCAAGTCTCCAAGAGGGAAGCAACCAACAGTCCTACCCCGCTATGATGCCTATGAACCAGAGCAAAGATCAGCATGACATGATAACCCTAAAGGTGCAGTAGTGGCATGTATACCTTAGCAGTAACCAACAGCTCTCTAATTGGGCTCAAGACCCATGGATCAAGAGGGAAGTTGTAGCCAGGCAGTGGTGGCACACACCTTTAATCCCAGCACTCAGGAGGCAGATGTAGGCAGATCTCTGTGAGTTTGAGAACAGCCTGGTCTACAGAGAGAGTTCCAGGACAGTCAGAGCTGAGCAGTGAAACCCTGTCTTGAAAGAAAAAAATGGGGAAGTTGTGTGTGGAAACCTAGCCAACTATCAGCGCTAGGAAAGTCATGGATCTTGGAGGCAAGCCTACAAACACCACTTTACTAAATCAGCATAGTCCCTAAGTACAATCTAAATATTTGTGCTTATACCCACAGATAAGTGTAGTCCTTGTCCCTCATCAAAGAAACTTCTCTTTGCAACAGATAGAGATTGTTAAAGAAAACCACAACCAGTCAAAATGCAGTTTCGGAGCCCAGTTCCAGTGGACACATCTGCGGTACAGCTCCCACACGTACTGTGGAAGAGGGCGTGGGAGCCAGGGGATCAGGCAGTTTGCTGTGATATTGTGTCTCCTAGCAATGTCAGAAGCTTCACCCTCAAAGTCTCACAATCTGATTGCTCAGCTGTGAGCTGAACAAGGAAAACACCATTGAGCACGGTAACACGAACGGAGCAAAGCTCATAAGACCCTAACCCTACACAAGGAACTGCAGGTGACTGAGGGATACCGAGAACAGGAGAAAGTCTTTCTCCCTCAGGGACAAGCACGCCAGTTGGTTATCCAATACCAATGGTCAGCCCTGAAGACACACATACAAATAACACTAGACAGACTGAGCAGGTTATAGTTAGGAATATATGTGTATAAGTAAATACATATATACATGCAACAACAATTAATAAAAAAGTGGTCATGAATTTGAAAGAGCAAGGAGGGGCACATGGCAGGCTTTAGGGGGGAAATTGCATAATTGTAATCTCAAAAAATAAAAGTAAGAAAATAGTAATATTCTAAAACCTAAAAAATTAATGAGAAGAATGAATTTGGGAACTGACTGTGTAGGCCCAGCTGGCTTTTCACCCTCCATCTTCCTGCCCGAGCCTTCTGAGTGCTGGGACTGGACGCCAGCATGTCTGGTTTGCTATATAATTTTGCACATTGCCTGTATGTATGACTCAGTAGCTGAGAGTTGTGTGCTCACGCTTGCTGTTAGAGTGTTTGCTGTACACAGTTACGTACTTGGAGAGAGGAATAAATTTAATTTTCTGTCGAGATAATCATTGAAATTATTCTTTGATACAGCACCAAACCCTGGGGGAGGTGGGAGCAGTTTTTAGAGGTTAGTTACAGTGTAGAATCAGGCTGCATCGGTTGTAGCAGAGTTGAGACTGAGGGGCGGCAAAGCTGTTTGTTCACACATAACACACAGTGCCATACCCAAAGCATGGGAAAGGCGAGGTGACGCCAGTGTTAGTGAGCGGATGGCAACAGAATTAGCTTTTCAGCGTAAGGAGTATCTCATGTGGCGTGGCTCTGAGACTGCCTTTAGTTTACAAGCGCAAAGCTTCCTCATACATGAAGGGATTGACAGGAACCGCGGGGTGCACATAGCACAGACCTCAGCCTGCTTCAAATGTTCGCCAGGCAGGGTTTTTCCAGGACTTTGCCAGGGTTCGAGATAAGACTTCATAGTCAGCCACCAGCCAAATACAGACTTCTGAGGACGCCAGAACACTAGTGTCACTGAGTTTCCTGAGTGGGAGATGCTAGAAAATCTCTCTAGGGACTGTGGTGGTTTGAAAGAAAATGGCCCCCAAAGGGAGTGGCACCATTAGGAGGTGTGGCCTTGTTGGAGGAAGTGTGTCACTGCAGGGCGGGCTTTGAGGTCTCTTTTGCTCAAGCTTCCCTCAATGTGGCAGTTGACTTCCTGTTCCCTGCAAGATGTAGGACTCTCAGCTCCAGCACCATGTCTGCCTGCATGTTGCATGCTCCTCACCATGATGATAATGGACTGAATCTCTGAAACTGTAAGGGAGCCACCCCAGTTAAATGTTTTCCTTGTAAGAGTTGCTGTGGTCATATTGTCTCTTCACAGCAATGAAAACCTCTAAGATGTGTGCTGGGTATGTAGAATGTTTCTTAGAATACAGGAGGCCCTTAGTTTGGCCTTCTGGTACCCTACAAACTGGGCATGGTGCACACACCTGTAACCCCAGTACTTGGTGATGGAGGAAGGTCATTGGTTAATTAAATAAAGAAGCTGCTTGACCTGATAGGTTAGAACATAGTTGGGAGGAGCAGACGCTGGGAGGAAGAGGAAGTGAGCTCAGAGACTCGACAGCTCTCCTCGAGGGGGCAGACGCCTCAGAGAGACACACGATGCTCTACTCCTGCGGGCAGAGGCAAGAGCTCTGCTCTCTGAGGCACACGCGATGAATCTCCGACCCAGGATGGATGTAGGCTAGAATCTTCCTGGTAAGTGCACCTTGGGGTGCTACACACAGATGATTAGAAATGGGCTAGTCTAGGTGCGAGAGTTAGCCGAGAAAAGGGCTGGAGCTAAAGAGCCAAGCAGTGTTTAAAAGAATGCGGTGTCCGTGTAATTATTTCGGGGCATAAGCTAGCCGGAGGCGGCCGGAGTGGCGGGAAGCAGCCCGCCGCTCCTATTACTACAACTTGGAAGGTAGAAGCAGGAGGATCAGAAATTCAAGATTATCCTTGGCTACAAAATTTTTAACCAGTCAAGGCTAAAGGATGTCTCAAAACAAAAACGAAATCAATCTAAATTGGGAAAACATTGCATAAAATAAATGTAAAGATTTTTCTTTGCTGTTGCCTGACTGGAAACATTAAAAGGGGACCTTGGAGGTGACTGAGTTGGTAAGTTTCTCACCTTCTAAGCAAGAAGACTTGAGTTCAAGCCCCAGAGCCCTCCTAAGAAGAGTTGAGTAGGGTGACACATGGTTTGTATTCCTAGTGCTGGGGAGGTAGAGACAGGTAGATCTGGGGCTCACTGGCAAGACACTGAGACCAGTGGTTCTCAGTCCTCCTAATGTGCCCCCCCTTTAATACAGTTCCTCATGTCATGGTGACCCCAACCAGAAAATCATTTCATTGCTACTTTAAAACTGTAATTTTGCTACTGTTATGAATCATAATATAAATATCTGCTATATAGGATGTCTGATATAGGATCCCCAAGGGGTCACTACCCATAGATTGAAAACCACTGGCCTAGAGTAATCAATCAGTGGGCTCCAAGCCAGTGGCAGAGTCTCAAAATAATACAAATAAAAAGAAACAAGGTAGATAGCTACTGAGACATGATACCCAAGGTTGACTTCAGGTCTTCATACGCAGAGGCACGTACATGTGCACACACAGTACATGAACACACACACAAATGCACACACGACAATGTTGGAAAAATTAAAAAGCCCCTTTTAAGGATTATACTTTCATTTTTTTCATATTGCCTGCATCTTTTTCTATCAGTGAGCTCACATGCAGATGGTGGTGCACATGCAGATGGCAGTGCACACTTAGATGGCGGTGCACACTCAGATGGCGGTGCACAGGCAGATGGCGGTGCACATGCAGATGGTGGTGCACAGGCAGACGGTGGTGCACAGGCAGATGACAGT
>NC_022021.1:6552025-6575010 GCF_000317375.1 Microtus ochrogaster
ACGGTGGTGCACAGGCAGATGGCGGTGCACAGGCAGATGGCGGTGCACAGGCAGATGACAGTGCACATGCAGACGGTGGTGCACAGGCAGATGGCAGTGCACACTCAGATGGCGGTGCACATGCAGACGGTGGTGCACATGCAGATGGCGGTGCACATGCAGATGGCAATGCACACGTAGATGGTGGTGCACACACGGATAGCAGTACACACGCAGATAGATAGCAATGCAGCTTTAATCACTTAATTCTGAAACATTTTCTCATGTTAGCAAAAATCTGTCTGCTCTAAGATTGACATCTTCTCCTCCTCACAGTGAGCAACAGAGTGCAGTTCCTATGGAGATTCTTGCTTTTCATGCATTTTAAAAGTCCACTGAACTTACAAGGGTGTTACTTCAGTTTGCATCATGCCACATGCCCCACCTTGTTATTGAACACTTTCTTTACCCACCCTGGGACAAGCAAGACACACAGAATAGAGAAGACTGGGAATTAGTATAACCAGGACTGGACTCCAGCTGCACAGAGGTCAGGTAAGAAAACACCACACAGCAGCAAGGAATGCTCTCCGTGACACCTTCACTCAGACTCCTGCATGCTGTGTGTTTTCAAACTCCGTGTTTTCACTCTGTGCATGAAGTTTTCTGCTCTCATAGAAACATGAGGGTTTAATTAAAGACAGCAAAGACAGCATTTTCCTGCCGCCGTTCCTTACCATATACCAATTTAGTGTGACTTCGAAGTGTATTGTCTTCTAATGTTTGACTTTTAAAATTACTGTTTGAACTGCTGAACTGAGTTTCATGAAAAATCATTAAAGGAACTTTGGTTTGGGATTAGGATAGAATTTTCATCAGCTTCTGAAAGGGGCCTAACCATGCTTTTGGTGTTTTGTTCTATAGACTTATGAGAAATGGAATTGTCAATGCTGACCATTCTAAATAATAATATCAGTCAACTCTGGAAACTATCAGGAGCCTGGGAAAATAGCTCAGTTAGTGAAGTGCTTGTTAGGCAAGCATGAAAGTCTGAGTTCACCCCCAGATTACACATGGAATAGCCACAGTGCATCCCTGTGATTCCAGTACCACCGAGGCTCACACCTGTGACCCTGGTACCATGGAGGCACATGCCTGTAACCCCGGCGCCACGGAGGAGCAGACAGGCTCATGGAGGTTTCTGACCAGCTAGTCTAGCCTATTTGGGAAGCTCCAGGCCACTGAGGAATGACACTTGAGGTTGATCTCTGGCTTCCACAGGCACATGCACACATGTCCACATCCAAGTGCACCTTCCCACATGCACACACGTACACATATACATATTTTTCAGGTGAAAAGCACTCCTAAGTGTTATGGGATATTTGCATAGTGTGTGAAAATGTACTGCTGAGATTGGTGTATTCAAAAGCTGAATAGTCAATAGCTAGGCAGGCAGTATAGGTGGGACTTCTGGGCAGAGAGAGGAAGAAGGAATCTAGGCCCATGAAAGACTCCAGTAAGACTCTAAAGAAGTCAGACACATGGTACAGAGCAGAGGTAACTGAGCCATGTGACAGCCATATTAAAATAAATGGGTTAACTTAAGTCCTAAGAACTAGTAGGACAAGCCAAGGCCGAGCTTTCATAATTAATAAGAAGTCTCTGTGACATTATTTGGGAGCTGGCTGGCAGGACAGAAAAAGATTCATTGTACCCAAGCAGAAAAGGGTTAAGAAGCCTTGGTCTAGACTTCTGGCCTGGGTTCTAGTCTATCCACACCACATAACACTGTGGTCTCAGAGAAGGTACTTTATCCCCTTTGCCTCAGTTTCCTCATCAGCGAATGCAGGCAAAGAGCCACAGTCTCGCCCTGTAGAATTGCTGGGAATTTATGCAGAGAGCCTCTAATGCCTTGTGGCCCATAGTAAGCACTCAACACCTGCTAGCTGTTATTAATTAAAGCAAACACCCCTGGATGGAGAGCCCCAATTTTCTACTTTCCCCTGAGTTTTAGTGGGCACCTGGCTGACTGTCTCTGCTTTAGTTTGCTCGTCTCAAATTGCTATGATAACATCTGTCTCACAAGGTTGTCATAAGGATTGGCTTTTCTTCTTTATCCTGCATTGTGAATGAAACTCAGGGCCATGAGCAAGCCAGGCAAGAGATTTATCACTGTACTGTGTCCCAGCTAGTTTTTTGCTTGTTTTGTTTTTGGGGCAGAATCTTTTTTGTTTTTGTTTGTTTGCTTTTTGTTTTTCTTCCTTCCAGTCTTTTTGTTTTTGTTTTTCGAGACAGGGTTTCTCTGTGGCTTTGGAGCCTGCCCTGAAACTAGCTCTTGTAGACCAGGCTGGCCTTGAACTCACAGAGATCCACCTGCCTCTGCCTCCCTGGTGCTGGGATTAAAGGCGTGAGCTACCATCACCCATCTTGAGGCAGAATCTTGCTATGTATCTCCAACTAGGCTAAAACTTGTAATCCTCCTGCTTCAGCATGTCACCAAGTTCAGACAGGACTGCTTTTGATTGGGCTCTGAGCAGAGTAACTTTAGGGCTTGGCTACAAGGGTATATAGTACATAGGTGTGGCATCTTTGACTCCTCTTACAGCCCCTTAGCTTGACCTCTCAGAGCAGATGCTTAGTGAATTAAAAGGAAAGAGCTGGAGGAGATTGGGGGTCATTAGGGAAGGAAGAAAGACCCGGTGTTGGGATTCATAGAGATTCTTTCTCAGGGTTCAGAATCCATTGAGCAGAGAGGATCCCCAGACCTATGAGAGAGAGAGGCACACCAACCAGCAGAATGTTTGAATGTTTATTTTCTTCATTCGTTTCTAATCAGATGTTCTGACCAGAGGACCCTTCCTGCTGCTGTAGGGTGGGGATGTTTCAGGGAATGTTGTTCTTCTGTGTGCAAACAAGGTATCGCTTGAATCAGAGAAATCTGAGAGTTGCTGCTGGAACAGGCACCCCAGGTGGTTCCCTAGCAGAGAGGCTCCTCTTCAGAGTTTTCTTTGGTGATTCCCTCCTGGCTGGCCAGCTCTATGTCAGTCCTGAAAGTGTGGGGCTTAGCTTGGAGAATAGATGAGATCCCTGGCAGGCAGCCTTACCCTGGCCCTTTCTCCTTGTAGAGGAGCAAGTGTAACGTGGCCCCTGTGAAATGCCCATTGACCTTGGGAATTCAGTAAGGGAACAGAAAGAATCAATTCATATGCAAGCCCGGTACTCAAGTAACTCATGAATGATTAAAAATTCATCCCAGAAGTTCGTTGGTCTCCGAGGCAGTCCTGTCTCCTCCCTTACCAATCCCTGGATCCCTTATTCACCCAGATTCATTCTTGGACAGCTCCTTCCCTTATTTTTGGTCACTTCTTGGACAGTGTCTATGCCTGGAGACTCTCCTTGAATATTCTTAATCCCTAGAGACTAGATGGACTACTTGGGCCGAAGGCAGCCTCTTTTCTGGTCAAAGTAATGCCATCAAAATTCTTGTGGTGCAGTTGGGAGTCGTGGTCCCAATAAATGTGTGAGTATTCAGGGTTGGCCACTGCTTTCGGGAAAAGGCTACCACCACCACAAAACTATAATCACTACTGCTTAACTAACAAAGCCTTTTCGTTTGCGTAAGGCCTGGCATTAACCTGCTTTTGATTCAAGACTGAATACAATTTAGGCTCTAGAAGTCCTAATGAATAGGACCATTGTTTTTCTTAACATACTGACCCTGATGAGTATGTTTTCAAATACATAATCATATTTTTAGGAGATGATCTCCCCCCCAAAAATTAAAAATCCTTTTCAAGGCCTTTATATTTATCATAATATTGTCAGCTTGATAGGATACACAGTTACCTAGGAGACAAACGCCTGAGTATGTCTGTGAGGGACTTTTTTAGATTGTCTCAACTGAGTTGTACTCTTAATGTTGGCCCTGCCCTCATGCAGCTCACTTTGTTGGTGGGGTTATGGTGTAACAGAAGTTTCTATTGCCCCAGATTCTGCCATGGGCTGCTAGTGGTTTTCTCCCATTAATCACACGTCTCAGGAATAGTTTGGGTCAGATCTGCCTCTCTAGCCTGGAGCTGATAACTGATAAATGTTTATAATTATCACTGTGGGCAAGGTACAAGATGCTATGCTGGTGACCGAAGAATGGAGGGCTCCAAGCCTGGGCTTTATCTCCACTGAGCTTCTAAGATAGAGCAGAGCCTTAGAAGGGTGTATGATCGTCAATGAACAGATCACAAGGTTCCAAGGAAGGCTGTTCTGCGCTGGCATCATGAGTGGAGGCTTCCCGGAAGGGGCGGGGCCTGAATCAAGCATTAAAGCAAGCCAGTAGTTAACCACTCATTTAGAGGAAACACGTTTGCTGAAACTATATTCCCCCAGAGTCAGACTACCAGGACCAGGATGGGGATTAGTTACTGTACAGTTCCCCGTCTTTTTCCTCTTACTCTATTTCTTTAGGTATCATGGGTGACTGGGTGGAGTTATACGGTTAGACATTCTGGTCTGGGCTTGGCAGTGAAGACAAAGGCATTTCAGAAGGAGAAACAGCTGCAGCCATAGAAGATAGGCAGGTAGCAAGAGCTTTGAGGGCAGTGGGGAGATAGTTTTCTGCCATGTGCTCTCACTTGAGAGGCAGCTACACTAGCTCTCTCATGATTGGAGAAGGGGCATTGCTTAGTTCCCTAACTCTCTCTTGATTGGAGGAGGGGCGTTGCTTGCTCTCTAGCTCTCTCATGATTGGAGGATGGGCGTTGCTTTCCTGTCTAAATTGCTGGTGACATGCAAAGGTTAGGCCACTCTTGAATCCTGTCCCAGAATGCCTGGCAGTGATTATCCCCAGTGCTGAGCCCAAGACCTCTGAAATACATCACAAAAGAAGTCTCGCATTCCATGTCTCAGGGTTTTGACCACTTGATTGGATCTAGGGAGAAGGATTCATGGACTTTCATAGACCATTGTTGCAGCAGAAAGAAGGGACCAATATATGAGATATAGCAAAGGAAAAGATGTAGAAATCTTTGCTGAGATTGAGCAGCAAGCAACCAAGTATGCAAGGAATCTTTCATTTTCCTATGCTTTATCATTTTAAAATTAATTTTTGAGTGATAGGCTTAAGTATATGGAATTTCATACTTACATATTATTATAGTTTGCTCTTTTATATTCTCTTCCCACACTGCCCTTTCCTATCACCTCTATCCCCAACCCTCGGGTTTTGAGCTACAATTTGGCAGAGCAGCTGCTTTCAAAGACCCAAAGTCGATCCCAAGATAAAAACAGTACCCATATTGGAAGTTGATCCCCAGATAAAAACAGTACCCATATTGGTAGACCTCCTCTTGAGAAGTGAGGGGAGCTGGCTAGTCAGCCAGATCATGGAGCCTTAGGTCGCAATACGGAAGGAGTCCCAGGAAGTAGAGCTAAGCCTCAACAATGAGTTCCCACCAGCGCAGAACCATGGCAGAGGCACAACTCCAACAATAACACCTTCCATTTGCAGGTCAGTGAAGGCTGAATATGGCTTAGACTCTAGAAGCCACTGATGCAAAGGACCCATTGCATTTCTTAATCTAGCGGTTCTAAAATGTTTCCCCAAAATATGTAGATGTTGTGTGTACAGAGTATAATCTTTATTCTACACGTGGAAATTGAAAATCCCCCTTTCAGGTCGTTTCCATTGGTATTTCGGGAATATGTTGGTACATTCTCTCTGCAACAAGGAAGTCTCCTGGAGACGATTGGTGCTGTCCACTTGATGCACATAAACCCTCTAGGATATAGATGACGTTAATGGGAAAATAGTTGACCTATCCTATTTTAGTGGCTCTCTGTCCACTAAGAAACACACAGAGTTCTCATCAGGAAAATGCTAAGCAAAAGACCTTTGTGGTGAGAATAAGAGGAGATGGTCTCATATTTAACAAGACCATCAAGAATGACCTCTGGGGAGATCTATGAAAATGTTTTCTATGTAAGTCTGAGGATACTGCAAACCTCTTTTTAAAGATTACATACACCTGGACTTATACTATGTACTAGTTATTTGTCCCGCTGCTCAAACAAAATACTCCACGAAAACAACTTAAGAGAGGTTTGGTTTTGGCTCAAGGGTGCCGTCCACCATGGGAGATGTCATGGCACGGTCCATCATAGGGGATGTCATGGCAGCGAAGGATCGAGGCAGCTGCTCACACTGTGTCTGTAGCAGAGAAGTGGGAGGGAGGGAGAGAGAAATGTCGGGTTCTGCTCCCTTTCACTCCTTCATTCAGTCCAGGACCCCAACTCAATGAATTCTCTACATTCATGGTAGGCCTTCCCAATTCAGCTTAATCTAGATTTCTCACAGGCATTCCCAGTGATTTGTTTCCATGGTGATTCTAAGCCCTGCTAAGTCAACAATCAAGCTTGACCATCACCTACAATTGACACTGTGGTTTTGTTTTGAGACAGGGTCGCACTATACAGCTCTGGCTGATCTCAGATTCTCATTTTCCTGCCTCTGCCTCCCAAGTCCCAGGATTATAGGTGTCACCGTACCTGGCAAGTTAGCACTCTTTATGAGACATCTGCTGGCCAGTGAGGACCCTGTGGGCAGCTGTCACTGGCTATCATACAGCTGGGATGGCCATTATTGGAGCTCTAGGAGCAAGCCCAATGCCTGCCTTGCTGTAGGCATTCACCCAGCCTTGATTAAAGGAAAGATAGATGGATTTCATTGCCCACTGCCTGAGAGTATTGCATAGCTGATTTCTTATTTATGACAGTGAAGAAGTAGCCAGAAAGAGAACCCACCAGCACTGCTGGCCTCCCCACACAACATACAGCTTAAAGAATAAAGAACCTTAGGTCACAGTGAAGAGTTATGAGGACTGATCCCTAGAAATCAAACTTGTGTGCACCTGGAAATGGACCAGAAATGTTCACGCAGACCCTGAGCTCAGTCTGTAGAAGATTAGAGCAAGAAATCGAGTTTAGGTCCCTTTAAATGAGCCACAAATGGGAATCTGAGATAAGCTGACCTTCAGATTCACTTAAATTTTGTACTTATGGAAGGATCGCTCTGCAAATGGCCTCAGGATTACCATCTTCCAAACTCATAACGTTACTGCTCTAAGATGTGCTGATTTGATATATAGTGATGGTGTGAGGGAGTGTGTAAACACATAAACCAAGCAGATACTCTGTGTGAGTGTGTGTATGTGTGTGTGATATTACCTTTCTCCTCCCTCTGCAAAGTTTGGAAAACAGGCTGGTATTAAAAGAAAAATATCGAAAAGGAGGCTTTTAAAAATTGTATTATTTGACTTTACATATATGGGTGTTTTCCCTCATGTGTGTCTGTATACAATATGAATGCTGGGTGTCCCTGGCAGTCAGAAGAGTGTGCTGGATGCCCTGTAACTGGAATTACAGGCCATTGTGAACCACTATGGGGATGCCACAAGTCAAATCCAGGTCCCCGAAGAGAGCAGTCAGTGCTCTTAACCCATTGGGCCATCTTCTCAAACCCTAAAAGATTTTTTAAAAAAAAATCAAAAGGAGGTTGATAAAAAAAATCGAAACAAAAAAGCAGAACAAAACAAATAATATGACAGTTGGAAAACAAGGCAAAAAGATTAAGGGGAAGCAAAGAAAATCAAGTCGCAAACAAGAGGGGCTCTGGCTGTCAGGTAAAAGGAAAGGAAAATGGATGTGTGCATACATGCATGAGTGTGTGTGTGTGCGTGTGTATGTGTGTGTGTGTGTGTGTGTGTGTGTGTGTGTGTGTGTGTATGTATGTAGGTCATGGGACAGCTCTGTGGAGTCAGTTCTTTCCTTCCACCTTAACATGGGTTCTGGGGATTGAACTTAGGTCTCCAGGTTTGAGAGGCAAAAGCTTTCTCCACTGAGCCACCCTCTGGCCCAGAGCTACTTTTTCTTCTGTTTGTTTCTTGAGACAAAGTTTTGGTTCCTTTTGTTGTTGTTGTTCTATTTGTTTGTTTGCTTGTTTTTTTTGAGACAGGGTTTCTCTGTGTAGCCCTGGCTGTCCTAGAACTAGCTCCGTAGACCAGGCTGGCCTTGAACTCACAGAGATCCACCTGCCTCTGCTTCCTGAGTACTGGATTGAAGGTGCGTGCTACTACCACCTGGCTCCAGATGTTACTTTTAATGAGAAGCATTTGCTCCCTACTCAAGCCACCAAGTGCAGGACAAAAGCCTGGCTTCTGTGCCTTGTTCTGTGTCTCCCTCACAGTGGGCCACCCGCTCACTTCTGCACACAGATGTGTTAGTTAGTCAAGAAGTGCCTGAATGATGTGCGTCATCCCTCCTTGAAGGCTGCAGGCACAGAGATAACTCAGTGTCTAAAACTGGCAGTCCCCTTGGATTCCTGGAACAACAGAAAAACAAAACCCCTCTCCCACACCCTGTGAGGGCAAAGCTACACCCTGAAGCAGAAGCAAGCCTCTTAAGTCAGACTGATCTGCTCAAGTGACGGCCCTAGAACCAGAAGCGAGATGCTTGACCAGACCACATCCTTACCAGGACACTGAATCACTAAACCTCTTGCCCATGCCCTTTCTTCAATAAACCTAAACCTTATCCACCATCTGAAGGCAGAATAGGGTAACTAGATCCATCTATTTGTTTCTCTTCCCAGGGTGGCAATGCTGTCTAAATCACTCTGCCGCTCCTCACTTACTCATTCTTTAATGGAATGCTGGGTCAGGTGACTGAGCCTACCCCAAAGGGGCTCCTGGAGACCAGGTACTTGCCCTGAGATCTTCAGTGATAAATGGGCCTTTGAAGTGCATGTGAGGTGATTCACACCTATAGTCAAAACACTGGGAGGCAGAGGCAGGGGAATCTCTGGGAGTTTGAAGCCAGTCTGGTTGACATAACAAGTTGTAGGCCAGGTGGGGCTATTCAGTGAGACTCTCTGTTTCAGACAAACAGATGTAAACATCTCTTACCCATGTCTGGGACAGGGTGACATCCTGTTTATAAGTGATAAGGATTTGGCTTCCATGTTAATCTCTCCTTTTTTGGAGAAGTACTGGCTCCAAATTCACACCACCAGCTTGTGCCAAAGAAAGCTGTGCACAGGTGACCTGTTGGCCACAGCTACTTTTGTCCCCCATCTATCTAAAAACCATGGCTGCTACCAATGCCATCTCCCCTGGCTCGTAGGTCTTTTTCCATATTCACTTTTTACCACTTACAGGCACTGGCTTGTAGCTCAGCAACTTGTTCTCCTCATGACACTATGAAAAATTATTGACCCAATTCTATGAGCACTAGTAGCTATGTTTTCAGTCTCTAGCAATTCATTCTCTAAAAGAACCTGCTCTGGGAATGAGCTTAAAAAGGCTCATAAAAAGTTCGGTGGTGGCTGAGGAGAAGCCCCCTGCGGTGGTCGAGGGGGACTCCTCTGCAGTGGTCAATGGGGAGCCCTTCGCAGAGGCTGAGGAGAAGCCTTCCGCAGTGGCCAAGGAGGAGCCCTCTGCGGTAGTTGAGGAGAAGCGCTCTGCGGTGGTCGAGGGGGAGCCCTCTGTGGCAGGGCTGTCTGGATTTTCTAGGATCAGCTGTGTAGGTAACAGGAGCTATAGGAAGGATAGTCTGACCTCCCAGCTGAGTTTTATTTGGAGGTTTTTGGTTGGTTTGTTTTCTGTTTCTCCCACCCCCTGAATTAGAAGAGATGGGATCCAAGTGTGATGGCTATTCTTGGCTGTCAACTTGACTACATCTGGAATTAACTAAAACCCAAATGGCCCTGTATACCTGTGAGGATTTTCCCCCCCTTTTGATTTTTCGAGACAAGGTTTCTCTGTGTAACATTTCTGGCTGTCCTGGAGCTCTCCTTGTATACTAAGACTACTAAGATGGCCTTGAACTCACAGAGACACACCTGCCTCTGCCTGCTGAGTGCTGGGATTAAAGACGTGTTTCACCACTCAGGGAGGGTTTTTTCCTTAATTAAATCATTTGACACGGGAAGACCCACTTCTAATCCTAACCTTTGAGGTGGGAAGATCCACCTTTATTTCTGGACCACACCTTCTGCAGGCAGCCTGCATAAAGGACATGGGAGAAGTTCTCTGCCTGCTCGCCCTCACTCTGGCTGGCCAGTCCATTCCCTCACCGCATTAGACCCTACTTCAGGATTCCAGCAAATACTGAGGTTCGGCTGAGATATCCAGCCTCATGGGATGAACAACTACTGGATGTTTGGACCTTCCATTTGTAGGCAGCTATTGTTGGACTAGCTAGACTACAGCCTATAAACCATTCTAATAAATCCCCAAGTGTGTGGGGGGGGGCGCATGCGCACACATGTGTTCTACAAGTCTGTTCCTTTAGAGAACCCTGACTAACACCCCAACCTCCCCTGTCTTCCAGAAATGCAAAGGCAGTTAGTCACCCATGGTGAAAAGTTTAAATCTCCTGGGAGTAACATCCCTGCCCATGTGATAAATTAGATCAGGCTTAATTAGTAAATCCAGATTTAATCTGAGTAGAGCAAAGCAGTTCCTGGGTGACCCTTGGGAAGGTGGGGAAAGACTCACATGGCAAATATGGCTACCAGGTCTTATATAGGCTATAGGTGTGGTCTTGAGCAGCCCCAGGGAGGAGCTGACTTTTGGTGGGCTTTCTCAGGAGTGGGGTTGGAGTAGGAGGAGTGAGACCAGAGTGTGGAACGGGGACCCTAGCTGGGGATCCCCAGCATCCCAAGTTTTTGGGGTATATATGGACGGTGGTAGGGCTTCCACCTGAACACAGAACAGTATTAGCACTCCAGAATTTCCCTCCAGAGGGTCCACAGGTATTTCCACCCCTGAATGCTTTTCATTTTGCTTGCTCTCAGTTGGGCACAGTAGAAAATTTAAATTATTTTGAGGGAGCACACACATCACTTTTGTTCATCCTAACAGTTCCTTTAAAAAAATCTCTGGGATAGCAAAATGGGTGAGATAAGTGTAAAGTAAATGTGAAAGATGCTGTTCCTAGAAACAGAACAGAACCGCTTTCTTATGTGGACTGAGCTGTGGCCAGGGGTCTGCAGGCTGCTCTGGACCCAGGCCTAGGAAGTGACTCAGCCGTGACAAAGGAACCACTCCATGGAAGAGCATCCCAGGGCTGGGTGTGGGAACGGGACACACTGGAAGATATAAATTCTGCTCTTGTGCACATATTGTTTTGCAAAGATCCAGGCATGAGATCATTTGGCCTGGATGTTTTCTCTGAGGGTTTCTCACAGACAAACCCAGTTATCTGAATTGAGTTAGAGCGGGGGAAAGGCATTCGGGGGATTATCTGATTGTGCACGGGGACGGCTATGCACGTCTCGACTGGGTCAAATGGTTTTCCATGTGTTCCCTAGAGGCACAGCCATGATCATATCACTTTTTCTTGCGAGTCCCAGAGAAGAGCTTGCAGCTCTCTGAACTGGAATCGGGAAGCTGAGTGGGCGTCGCTCTCTTTTCAAGCAGGCGTTACCTGAAGATGGCATCTGGCTGTGTGGTTTTATTTTGTGTTTAAGATGTCATGGAAGAATACTCCTCCAGATCAGTCACAGTCTCTGCCCCAGGAAGAGGCCAGGGACGACAGGAGAACCGCCTCTTTTGAGACGGGGTGGGCATGATGTCACACTTTTGAAGTCTTCCCGATCACTTGTATGGGAACATCCCCAGGAGAACCAGTGAATTGTGGTTATTTTGGCTACCTTCCTGTCAGCCTTGGTCTTTGGTCTGCGGTAGGCCCAGAATCTTGGGGTTTTTCTATGCCGGTGCCACTTGCCATCTGTAGGACTTTGGTTAGACTTTCTCATTCTGCTTCATCTGTCACTTGATGCTGCTAAGTTTTTCTCCTTAATAAAATGCTATCTAGGCCTAAAATGTTACCACTCAACAGCAAAGTAGAGGTATTGGCCTCTCGTCTATGAAATACTCACAAGAAGGAACTTGGAGTCTTTGGGTCATGGTTTCCTAAGTGGAGAGAGGAGAAAGAGGAGAGTTTGGCTGTGCTAGTTGGTTCACACACAACCTGGAGATTTATCCAACAAGAAGGCAGCCTGTGGGGGAAAAAAAAAAGAGCATGGTTGAACCTTCCTCTCGCTCATCTTCAGGCTGCTCTGGGCCACACGCTCACTGATGAGGACAACTTGACAGATCCAGATGTCAAACAAACCATCAGTTAGGGAGGATGAAGTTAGAGAGTGGCGTGGAGTCTGCAGGGCGGAAGGGAGATGGGTTGTGCGTATGTTATCATCCTGAAACGCTGGAGTCTGGAAGATGTTTCAGGTGTTGGGAGAACAGAGCAATTACTGACTAACATGTCTAGCCACAAATTTAAAGTCCTTCTTATCCCGTGAGAACTCGAAGTGAAGTCCAGACATCAAGAAATCTAAACATTTCAGATCTGTCCATTATTAAGAAAACTAGTAATATCTAGGATACATGCCTCACTTTTGAGGTAGATTTCCTAGGAGAACAATAGATTATTCAGGCCATTTTTCTGGAGTTTAGAGATCAATATACAATGCTCAAGAATTACCATGTCAAAGTCCTTGAGGTATATAGTTGGTGTTTGTCAGTAGCCTTGGAGTAGGCCTTGAATTTCAATTCTCTTTCCTCTGTTTCTTACATGTCAAAACATTGGATAAAGTATTTTATCATACTAGGACTTGGTTTCCTCATCTATATTTATACATACATACATCATATATTATATATTTATCCATTACAGATATATTTGCCCTGTATGTAATATATACAGGTTAAGTATGCATACTTAATTAGGCAAAATTTTAAGAACTATATGTATTTTATGCATATATTTAAAATTAAATAAGTGCACATAGACCTGTCATTACCAAGACAAGGATGAGTTACTCCCTTGGAGCTATTAAATTACTATATTGGCGTCAGCTTATTCCTGTAATGTAGCATGTAAAAGTCGTGGTGTGAGCTTGATTTCTGTTTTGTTTTGGATGGTGCTATTGGTGACCCCTTGCTATTTCTAGGCACAGGTTTTCCCAATGAGCTACAGCCCAGACTCTAAGCAACATTTTTTTTTTTTTTGCAACATTTTTACTGTTAGTGCTAGTTTAAGGTCTATGCCATGGCTCGGTCTTCATGGTTCTACTTTTTTACCCCTATTATTTTAATTACATTCTATATACGTCAAGTATATAATCTAGAAATGCCTGCCTCGCAGGTCTGCAGTGAAAGTGACATGTGGCCAAGCCTGTGAAAGTGGCCGTCATGAAGTGGTACACTGCAAATGCCCTACATGGGGGCATCCTAGGCCGGATTCTGTTGAGATGCAAGCTCTGTGTGTGTGGCTGTATGCTGTGATCTGAAATCTTCAAGTAGTTACTGATAGTTTTAGGATATAAATGCTAAAAATAGATGGGAAAATAGATGGATGCATGGATCCGTCGGCAAATGAAAACCAGCTTGATCCCTTTATCTCTGGGTTTTAGAAACAATTTATAACAAATGCTTAGACTCTGTCCAGTAGAAAAACGATTTCTTAGTTGAGGTATTCGAAGTATCTGCTTGGAAATTCACGTCCACTGGTAAGTGCAGGGGCAGCGGTGCCAAAGGCCCTTTTCCCGTCTCCTCTTTCCTTGGTGGATGAGGTAGGTACCTGGGCTTCCTCCACAGACCATCAGGATGACCAAAGGCTGACATGCCAGCTCTCAAGAAAGTGGACATAGCTTAGATGCTTAGGATGACTGCCTGGCATTGCTCGTAAATTATGGATGGCACAATCCAATCTGTTCCATTCTGAGCACACATACCCTCTCTGTTCCCAAACATAACTTTATGTTTCATATTTTGCTCTCCCGCATGGCTCCAGCAGAGGTTAAATTATTTATATTTCTATTAAGCCTTCCCTGGCACCGCCCAAACAGCTTTTAAAAGTGCAACCATTAGGATCTTAAAAAGAATTTCAAGGGTTGGGACAGTAGCTCCATGGGGAGAGCCTGCCGAGTGTGCTCAGGACCCCGGGTTTGATTCCCAGCACTCTGAGAGGGAGAGGGGTCATCGAGGGATGGGGAGGGGAGGAGAAGGGAGGAGCTGCAAGCATTGTGTTGAGACTTGTGTCATCTAGACACGCAACTGAAGGCAGATGTTTGGATGTGTGTGCAGATGGGCCATTCTTCATTCATCAGACCCGGCTTGTTGGTGATCTGTCTCACATGGCAGTGTCGTGTATGTTCCCTTCGTATCGGCTCAGTCTTCACCATGTCTGCCATGTTTCCTGTTGCTGATAACACAATAGGATAGAAAGAAAAGAGGAGGCGTGGGGGTTGTGGGTCAGGTTGTACTTGACGATGACCTTGCTGCTGAGTCCTGAGGCAGAGCAGAGGATCATATGATGGTGCAGGAAGTGCAGGAGAGATCTAGCCAAAGTGACTCTTAGGGTAGATAGAGACTGGATGATAACAGCCCATTAGCCCATGAACTCCTTAATCGCGGGGATGGATTGGTCTGTCTGTGATGGCGGAGCACTAACTGCCTCTTCAGTCCCATTTCTCACTATCACGTAATGGGGTAAGACGAAACTTAATCATTTCATCATACATTCTAGACAAGACAAACGATATGCAAAGAGAACCCATTTCTTACATCTTTTATTTTCATAGATAATTTGCATCTTGCTCCAGCTATCAGGTTATTTTTTTTCCCAGCCATATTTAGAGGGAAGGAGTTCTTATAATTTCTAATTAAATCTCATATCTAAGGGAAGTCATCACTGAACCTTTCACTGGTGGTGAGTGTTTATATAGCATTTTGCATTTACGTGCTCACTTCTGATCTCTGTGGGAGAGACAGGATACAGTTACCTGTTTCACAAGTTAGAATACAGATCAGACAAGGGGAAGATATAAAGCAACTTTATGTGTTCTCACTTCAAATAACTACAGGCACCTTGTTGGTATGGTGAGCATCCTTTAGATAGCCCTGGCATTCTGGAGTTTCAAACTGTCACCCTAAAGAAGCAGAGGCCTGCCAGTGGGATTACACCTGTAATCCCAGAACTCAAGAAGCGAGGGCAGGAGAATTGCTCAAGGTTTGAGAGCAGCCTGATCTATGCAGCAGGTTTCAGGTCAGCTAGGGCCATCTATCAAGACTGTCTCAAAAGAAATGAAAAATGGGTAGAAGGGTCTGGTAATTTACCTCAGTTGTTAAGTTTGGATTCCAGCACCCATGTGGCTCACAGTCACTGTACCTACAGCACCAAGCACTGTACCCCATTGTCTCCTCCTGCCTTCTTTGGACATCAGTACTCATGTCCACACACACACACACACACACACACACACACACACACACACACACACACAAGAGGTAGAGTTTATGTATGTTCTTATACAAACCCTGTTGTTGCCACAAGCACAATTTCAGTGAAAGGAACGGAAGCAGCCGGAGAGACTCACACTGGCCATCAGATGTGCAGCAGGTGCTGTGTTCAATGCTTTGTGCATCTGGTCTCACTGGATCCTCGTGATCTCCCTAAAGGGAGAGGATCCGCTATGCCTCTATTTTATATCCGAGGCAGGTGCAGATGGATTGTACAATATATAATGCCTTGTCAGAGCAATTCCGATGACTCCAGTAATGTACTCAGTTCAACCTGACTCCTGGCTCCAGACCTTTTCTCTTTTCCCATTTCTCTTCCTCTTCTTAAATCCTCCCACACTCTCTTTTGAGAAAGGGTCCTTTTATGCAGTCCATGTAGGTCTCAAACTTGTGATCCTCCTGCCTCAGCACCCAAAGTGCTAGATTTGCAGGCATATACCACCACATCTAGCTCCCAGAACTTGGAAGTAGCTCTTTACACAAAACTAATTCTATGTTTGTGTTGATGGCATAAAACAAGAGCATTTGTAGATCTGTCTACAATGGACTGTTTTTCTAAAACAACACCAAAAAAAAAAAAAACCCAAAATGTCAGTGATATATTTCTGATACAAATAGAAAATGTCCTGGCCACTCAGAACAAAGTGGTTCCATTTTTAACAAAGTTAATCACAGGCTCCTGCATGCTTATCATATGCCATAGCAATCCCATCCCTGGGTATTACCCATGAGAAATAGGAACATTAGGCGATGCTAAAACCTGAGTGGGAATATGCACAGTGCCTTTATTCAGAATAGCCCCTGGGGAAATGGCTCAGCTGTCTAACTGGTGAGCAGATAGGCTGATCCAGCCATACCATAGACTGATGCTCTGTAACACAGAGGAAAACCACCAATCCAAGCCAACCAGAGTAGATGACTCTCAAAGATGCTGTACTGAATAAAGACACAAGATACTAAAAGCTACATTCAGTGTCATTCTATTTAATGGAATACTAGAGGGTTTAAATGTCACAGCACCCAAAAGCAGATCCATGACCAGCAGAGGGGTAAGGAGGGACCTGAGTAAGAGGCGTCCAGGATGATGGAAACTCTCTTCATCTTAACTCTTGGGTGACTTTGCAAGAATATACATTTACTGAAACTTACACATTTTATTTTATTTATTAAAAACTCTTAAAATTCTTTTAAAATTCTGTGTGTGTGTGTGTGTGTGTGTGTGTGTGTGTGTGTGTGTGTATGCATAAATAGTGGGGTTATGTGCACATGAGAGTCCAGTACCCACTGAGGCCAGCAGAGGGCATCAGACCCTCTGGAACTAAAGTCATAGGCAAATTATGGGAAGTGAACTCAGGTTCTCTGCAATAGCGCCTACTGTCACCCACTGAGCCATCTCTGCAGACTCATACTTGTGACTTTAAAGGGTGACTGCCAGACAGGTGCAGTGGCTCACGACCACAGTCAAAGCCCTCAGGAGGCTGAAGGAGAAGGATTACCATAAATTTGCAGGCAGCCTGCACCACAAGTGCCTGTGTCAAGAAACCAAAGAGAAAAAGGAGATTTATCACGTGTAAATGTTATCTCAACCTGACTTATAAACAGGTTGGGTGTTAGAAATAGGTCCCGCTGATGCCAATGTAATAGACTGCCCATTCAGCATGGTCAAGGCCCCAAGTTCAGTTCCTATCAAAAAAAAAAAAAAAAAAAAAAAAAGGAGAAAAGGAAAGGGAAGAGAAGGGGGGAGGAGAGAGGAAAGGGGGTGAGAAGAGGGGTCTTAATCTTCACCCCTCCTGCTCATCTGGAGTAGTTCCTGTACTTTTGGTTGAAAGCCTAGCCTTCAAAGGCTGAGCCATCTCTCTCACCCAGGAGTGTTTCCTTCAAGGCTACAGACATCAAGAAGTTAGGGCAAGGTTGACTCTGTCCCTTTTTTGATTCATAAAGCAACATTTGCCTTTCAATGTCTCTTACCCTTTAGGAGGTAACTATTTACCCTCTTCACTTCTCTTCTCAAATGCTCCACCCACTCGCCTCACCCCGTCTGTAAGGCGTTTAGCAGAGATCCAAACTATAGGACAGGACAAAGTGAAGGTTGTCTCCTCTTCCCAAGGGCGAGCAAACACAGTGCTCACCCTCTGTGAGGAATGATGGGTGATGGGAGCTCTGAGTGACGTCTGGATGGATGGATGGGCATTCAAGGTCCTTTCTCCCTGAGCATCTCACCGTACTCAGATGCAGCAGGGGTGCATCCTTGCAAAAGACTGCTCTTTTGTTTTCAGAGAAGACATTTTCTCTCTCTAGACAGTTAGCACTTACCTTCTGAGTTTAAAAACCTGCGCATTTAGGACCTGGGTTTCTGTGGGGAAGCTATGACATTACACAATACTCACCGTACTCTATCCTTAATAGCAAAGTTTGGAATACCAATCACAAAACAAAGTTATGAAAAATGCATACAAAATGCAAAGGGAATAACCAAACGGGTCTTAACAGACACAGCTTTGCATAAAGAAGGCTCTGGTGCATTGAGAACGATTAAAGAAACAGCATCGTTAGAGCACAGGGAATTCTGATAATTTTCCCTATGCATGTCGTAAGGGTGCCCACATATTCACACAGATTGGGATAAAGCCAAAAAGAATTTGCTATTGTCTTCCTGTAAAGCCATCAGAAGCTTGTGCCAAGGATTCAATCAAACGTACTCCATTAAATACATGCATTTATAACTTCTCTCTCTGAAAAGCCAATGAAAATATGAGCAAAACACATACATAAACACAAGCATACACCACTCAAACATACACACACACACCAGAAAAGGAGACCACTTTGAGGTTAGACCGTTTTGAAAGACGTGAGTGAATGTCGGAGTCATCACTGTACATTGTGTTGAGAAAACTAACATCTGTTTGCTTCTGGTGGGATGCAGCCTCGAGAAGCAAGTCAGTTCACACCGCAGGAATTCAGGGAGTCACAGGGACTGGGGTGCTAGGTATTCCGGGGGACAAAGTTAGTTATGGAAAAGGCAATGAAAATGAGGTGCAGGTCAAAAGAAACAAATTCCTAACACCGTGTTTTCCTCTTCTCATCAATTTACCCCTTCCATCGACACTGCATAAATTAGATACTTATTTTGTGGAAATTGAACACAAGAGATTCCCATCCTAGGATATCAACCACCTTCAATCTTAGGGGAAGCTGAGAGGGAGGTGCTGCCTTGGAAATTTGCACAAAAGTGAAGTCCCACCTCTCCTTTGCCTTTTGGCTTTCAGAACAATGGCAGACAAGAAGGTTGCCAGCACATGGGCAGAAGATTTGAGTCTTCTACAAAAGAAACATAAAATGCCACAAAGAAAAGATCTACAGATCCTGACACTTTCAGGAACCCCAGCTAAGGGACAGTTCCGGTTGGAACATAGTTTGTCACACATTCATGAGTTGGAAGCTTAATGAGAGATGGTAGGGTTATTAAGCCGTGGACCTGGTGGAGAGTCCATGGGGCCCATCCTCAGACAAGATGAATAATTGCTAAAGGGATGGGTGAGGCCTCACCCTACCTCCTTTATGTGAGGGCATACATGCATAGACGCTAGAGGTTAACCTTGAGTGCCCTTTGGGGCTATCAACCTTGGACCATGATGGGCTGGCATCCAGTGAGCCCCAGGGACCCAGCTGTCTCTGCCACTCCAGCGCTGGGATCACAAGCGATTGACCCCACACATGGCTTCCTCCAATGGGTGCTGGGAAGCAAACTCTGGTCCTCATGTTGTGTAGCACTCCAGCTGACCTGTCCCCTCACCCCCTGGATCACACCTCTTGGGGCTGGAGCAGTTACTTTGAGAATGAGATGTTATAAAGTGGGTGTGACCTTTGGCCTCCTCTACTGCTCCTTCCCTCTGTGTCTCCCCTTGCTCACACCTTCATATGCTCTTGCCATGTAAACAACATACAATGTGCCATGATGCCCTTACCAGAAATCGATGCCAGGTTCATGTTTTTAGACTTCTAAAACTGTGTAAGAGATGTACACTTCATTTTATAAAGTCCCAAGTCTTTTTGTTATAGGAGCAGAAACCATACTATGGAATACATACATAGTATGACATACTATGACATACAAGGACTCACTTGATGTCCTTGGGGCAGAATCTACTCTTCACAGTCCCTACCTGGATACTACATCTCACTCTTAAACCTTGTCAGAAGATTAAAAACCACAAGCTACCTGAAGTAAACCTCCAACGTGAGAGAGAGGAGACAAATCATATCGGAAAAATTGAAAGAATGTAGAGAAAAATAACTACAGCTCAGAAGAGGAACAACAACCCTCTCCTGTTCTCACAGAATGAGAGCTGCAGCAGGTCTAACAAACAGGAACAGGATGACACAAAGGAATAATTAGAGATAAGATAAAATTCCTGTGCTGAGCACGGTGGCACAGGCTTATTACCCTGCTATTTGGAAAGGCCAGAAGTTCATGGTCATCCTTGGTTACTTTGTCAGTTTAAGGCTGACTTGAGCTACAAAAGACACTACCTTTCAAAAATAAAACCCTAAAGAAAATACTCTTTAATACATAAATTATTACAGCTTAAATTAAAGATAAAAAAGACAAAGATAAAATATTTTTCATATTTGGTGAAAAAGGTAAGCAATGAGAGAGGAGGGATTTAAAAAAATTGTCAGACAGCCAATCCTGTAATGAGTCTTTCTCTGTCCTATCAGCCAGCTCCCAAATAATGACACAAACTTGTTAATTATGAGAGTCTGGCCTTAGCTTGGATTTGTCCCATCAGCTGTTATAACTTAAATTAACTCATTTATATTAATCTATGTGTTGTCTCATGGTTTCTTTATTTTGTATGTTTCACTACCTTCGTGTGGTGTCTGATGCATGCTTAGATTCATTTCCTATTTCCTTTCTCTCTGCCTGGAAGTCACTCTTATAACTCCTGTCTAGCTATTGACCACTCGGCTTTTTATTAAATCAACCATTGTAATATATCTTCACACAGTGTACAAATATTCCACAACTTTTTTATTTAGACAAGAAGGGGGAAATGTTGTGGGGTATTTGTACTGTGTGAAAACATATTGCTGTGATTGATATAATAAAAACTGAATGGGCAATAACTAGAAAGAGGTTAGGAGGGACTTCTGGGGGCAGAGAGGACTCTGGGAAGAAAAAGGGCTGGAGTCACAAGACAGACACAGAGAGAAGACAGGAGATGCAAGATGGAAGAGAAGTAACACCATGTGACAGAACACAGATTTAAGAATATGGGTTAATTGAAATTAGAAGAGCTAGTTGAGACAAGTCTAAGCTAAAGACCAAATTTTCACATTTAATAAGTTTCCATGTCATTATTTATGAGCTGGCAACCAAAAAAAATCTGGCTACACAATCAAAAAAGTTCTACATCTGAATGAGTTCAAAGATGAGAAACTGTAAAATCTGAAGTGAGGATAATTGTCAGACAGATAAAGTGTTTCTTACTATAGAATAGCATTGTCCACCAGACTGAGCTTTTAAGCTTCCAGAAAGAGAAGGACAGGACCAGCAAAGCAGAAAATTGAGAATTCGAGGACTGGGAGGTATGGCCTCAGACTAACCAATGGCAGTGTCAGAATCTAGAAGGCAAGAGCAGCAGCAATGAGACCATGTCTGAGGGAGCTGGGGTTCTATTCCTTACTGTACCGTGCGGGAGGGAGCTAGAGTAAGGGCAGTTTCAGAGCCTTGTAATGTTTAGTAAGTGTCATGTCTGAGAAAGCACTGAGAATGTGCTTCATCAAAATGAGCACTTACAACAAAGAAGGAAGATGTAGAGTTCAGAAACTAACACCAGTTGATGGCCTGGAAACAAGACGCTGCTCAGGCTCCTGTCTACTGGCCGACTGAAACTGTATCATCTGACCCCCTGCCTCGAGCTGGCTACCCCTTTGCAGTTGGCCTCCGTGTTTCTTAGAGTGGCCCTTATTCAACAGTTGAGCAAGCTTTATACCCATCCTGGGGTCTTCAAGGGATAAGATTTGCCCTGAAATTCCCCACTGGGTCAACAGATCCTTTGGCAGGTTTGCAACACAGGGATGAGGGCAGCTTTCCCAGACCAATCCTACTCTACCTTTTGCATTTCATAGATAAATAAATCTTGAGATTCTTACCTAAGCCTTAGTCTTTCTCAAAGAATGCCACTGCCCAGGACATGACAGGGAAGAAGGAAAGGAAAACCCTGGAATAATGACTGTTCAGCCCCGAGAGAAGCCAGAAGGCAACCTCCTGGCTTAAAACACAAATTGGAGGAGATAATCTGGTAGGCTCCAGCCTGTGAAAAACAGTTCCAAGATAAATTACATGGTTCTGCGGGAGAGTCTAGCAAAGCACAGGGGTGATACAGACAACGCTAAGAAAACAGGAGGGAAAATAATAACTGCAGACAAAACAGAAAGCTAAAAAATGGAAATATAATCATATTATACCTCTTGGCTAGCCTTATATGAAATTGTAAAAATAAACATCGAATTAAACTTTTTCAAAAATTCCTGGGTTTGGGGAGGTGGTGAAAAGTAAATTCCCATTCCATGTTAGCTAGAAAGACAAGAGGCAATGTCCAAAATTGATATTTCCATCACACAAGTAAAGTTTAATAAATAGCAGGACTAGGAAGGAGTTCCATTTTTGTTTCCAAGGTACATGGCCAAAGTGTCAGGTGGAGGGGTGTAGTTCCTAGTCAGTCACAGAGGTGTAGTTTACAGAAAGAAGGAAAACACACGTGGAGGAAGTGAAACCGCACCGATAGACAGTGATTCCCAAAGCAAGAAGTTCTGTAGGCAGAATGGTGGGAGGGGTGAGTGGTCAGAGCCTGAAATGGCTCTGGTCCCAGGCTCCAGGCCCTAAGAGGACTGGGATCCCGAATGCTCTGCCCACAGAGGCCCTGGCCTGGATGACCTACACTGAATGTTTTATCATTGGAATTTCCTAGTCTGCTCAGGAAATGCTATTGATCTTGGATAGGATTCAGTTATTGGAAAGAAAAAAGAAAAGTGAACAGGAGAGGAGAGAAGGAGAGAGAGGGAAGGGGTGAGGAGAGGAGAAAGAGGGGAGAGAGGAATGAAGGGGAGGGGAAGGAAGGAAAGGAGAGGGAGGAGAGGGGAGAGGAACAGAGTGGTTTCAAAGGTCCAAATATAATAATGAAAGACAGAGATGAAACACATCAAGTTCCAGCTTGATACTTTTCACAGAAAAAATATCTTTAAATTACTGCCCAGTGCTTGGACTTGGTGATAAGAGGCAGCCTGGCAGGTTTGGACAGAAGTTGAGATGCAAGATGCAGAGGAAAGTTAGAGCAGGTCACAATCTGAGAAGAAGCAAAGTTCACTTCTTCACTGAGGAACAAATTGTGATGGGAGGATTAGGAGCCCTTGCTCCAGCTAAGGCATGATGAATGAGCCAGAAAGTTCCATGAACACAGCAGCCTGGGAGGGAGTCCCCAAGAAAAAGTGGAAGGAGTTTCAGAAGAAACAAACCTCTCGTGTCAGAAGGGGGGAGACCACAGTCACACTAGAGCGACAGGGAGGTCACAGACACACTAGAGCCACGGGGAGACCACAGATACACTAGAGCCACGGGGAGACCACAGATACAGTAGAGCCACG
>NC_022021.1:6575251-6581765 GCF_000317375.1 Microtus ochrogaster
CACAGACACTAGAGCCACGGGGAGACCACAGACACTAGAGCCACATGGTAATCACAGACACACTAGAGTGAAGAGGCCAAGTAGGGGCAAGAAATACTCAAAGCCTCCATAGGAAGCACACCACCATGGCTTTTCACCCGGTAAAACTACTTTCAGCCTGCTGGCCTCCTCCAACACTGAGAGAGAATAGTCACCTTTGGTTTTAAACCCCCAGGTTTGTGATCATTTGTTGTAGGGGTCACACAGGAAATAATGACAGACACACCATTAAGTCCACACTGCTAAGATATTTATATATCTAGTTCATTTATTGGATCTAATCTTTCCCAAATAATTAAACATATGCACAGACTCTGAGATTGATTTTTTTATTCAATATACGCCTAATGTTTTTCTGTTTTATTTCATGTAATTAATTCATTTTGGTGGTCAAAACTATTCTGTTGCCTGCTTAGCCACTCTCAGTAAGATTTCCATAGCTATCTTTCATTAAAGAAGGCTTGTTTTTTTCCCTGACCTGAGATTATCCCCAGGATGCCACATTTCCATGTTCTTTCACTTGAATTAGATGAGATAAAATCCCACAGATGGGATTCCAAGCACTCCACCAAGAGTGACCAGGAGTTCACTCCCTAACAGGGTGAGCAAGCTGGAAACCGTAAGGGAGTGGGACGCAGCCGCCTGGTGTATTCAGTCATGGCAGATGCTCTTCAATCCCATCTCCCAGTCCAGAGTAGCCAGAAGAGACAGGACTACACGTCAGAAGAGTTCAGAGGGCCAGCCCAGGACACAGTGACTCAGCAGTGTAAGAACAGCATAGGAGGTAAAAATTAAATGTAAGGAGATGTTAAGATGCTGACTGGAGCTAGCCATAGCTAACTAGCCTTTCCCGAATAGCCCTGGAAGCCACGAAAAGCACCATGGATGACTCAGCTTGGCACCGAATGGGTAAGTGTCCATGAGCTGGTTTTTTCCTCATCCAAGGAAGACTTGTCCTGGGCAGTCTTGCCTGATTGCAGGTGATTCATCAGTCTGGACTCACTAGCTAGCTACCCATTTATTATAACAACCCATTTTGTCAAACACATCTTCATCACGTATGGGAGCCCCTCTCTACTTGCCATTCAAATGATTCCTTCATAAGAGTCCTAGAATGCACAGACGCTTTCTGGGGGGTCACGGAAGGGGGTGCTGTACACCTCAAGCAAAATAAAACCACATTTCCCACATGAATTCTCTATCAGTTTTTTTTTTATCTAGTAACTGCTGAGTCAAAGGGCAGATACATTCCTTTTTTGTCTGCGTGTAGGTGTGTGTGTGTGTGTGTGTGTGTGTGTGTGTGTGTGTGTGTGTGAGAGAGAGAGAGAGAGAGAGAGAGAGAGAGAGAGAGAGAGAGAGACCAGGTTTCTTCCTTGATCATGCTACCTGATTTTCTAAGTCAAGGTCTCTGTAAACCTAGATCTCACTGACTTAGAGATCCCCTACCTCTGCCTGCTGACCCTAGCACTGGGGTTGCAAATGGGTATCATCTTGCCTGGGCATTTGAACTTAGTTTCTCGTGCTTGCACGGCAGCCACTTTACCAAGTGGGCTCCTCCCCAGCAGTTGCATTTCTCAGTTTAGTATATCCCTTCACTGGGAACCCCACATGTTGTAGCTCATAAGTTTCTGAGGGCTCCCCGTGAAGGAAGACCTCCTCTCTACACCTCCACGAACCGACCTGCTGGAGAGTGTGGTCTTGGAAGGGGAAGCACCTGGCTGAGCCTATTAACATGGAAGGTTCCAGGTGAGTCTTCAGTGAGCATCTTAGATACCTAGAAAAGG
Organism: Microtus ochrogaster; assembly: GCF_000317375.1. NCBI lineage: Eukaryota > Metazoa > Chordata > Mammalia > Rodentia > Cricetidae > Microtus > Microtus ochrogaster. The sequence continues at coordinate 6,577,075 of NC_022021.1, forward strand.
TATCCCCGTGACATATCTCTGGGACCGAAACTGCCCAGCTCACCCTCCCGATTATCCTTTCTGTATATTTTCAGTCCTTCAGTCTCCAGCTGTTGAACATCTGTTCACCCAGTCAGGCTTATGTGTTTTTCATCGTTCTTTTCCACTGTTGGCCCTTTGGCCGCCTAATTCCTCTCAGGTCTACTTTGGAGACTGACTGGGCACAAACCAGGGGATGGTTTATACAGGAGAAAGGCAAATAGTGAGATAATCTTCTCTGTTCACACTAACCCTTGTCACTCAGGAACCATCTAGAGTGGTCCGTATTCTGCCATTTCCTCTTCATGGGTTATTCAGGTGTCCTTCCAGACACTCGGGGAAATTCCACCCATCCAAAGCACAGGAGAAGGCATTTAGGCTGCCGGCTCTCTCTCAAACGTCTCTTCCTCCGAGCCATATCCAAGTATTTGGGGTTGAAGCCCAACACATGCTCTCAGTAGTTCACCGGGACATTTGACAGGTCACCCTGGCTCCTATTGCCACGGGTAGACAGATGGAAACTCTGACGGGCTTTGCCAACAGCTGTCAACAGTCTTTATTTTCACAGTTACCTACCGACACAGCAAACCCATCACAGACCATGCGTGGTCTCATGCCTACAGTAGCGACACTGAGATTGGGTCCAAATACTTCCAACATTTCTAGATCTTTCTTAAATCAATAACTTTCTTTGCAGAGCACAAAGGCAAACACTATAACCCTCCAAAATCAATACAGAAGAGTGATGGATGGAGAAATAGGACTGGGTAGCACAAAGCAAAAGAAATAACAAAGCCAAAGGTCACAGAGCAATTGCTTTCTAATTTGTCTTTATAAAATGGAGAAGGAATTGAAGGAGAAATTGGCAAGTTAAGTGAAAATGTCAGAAGCATTTAATAATCTGAGGCCGTGCCACATACTGTCTTGCACAATGTCAGAGGAAGTGAAGTGGAAATTGAGAATATTTTCACAAGTCTGAGTCAGCCAGGAAGCCAGGGGAAAATACTCTTAAATTTGGGGAAATTACAGCCTTGCTGTTTGACATTAGTTGGAGAAAAAACACCAAAGCTCAGAACGTATGCTGAGAACTTGGATGAGAGATCTTCTAAGCACCGTGCTTGGCCCAGGAGGGTCGGAGCACTGTTGGTCAGAGGCAGCAGGGAGATGCTGACACTGGGGAACGAACGAGGCTTCATATCTTTGCTTACCTTGTTTGCTAACTGTTCAGACAAGGGCCAAATCTGACTTGGAGGAACGGGTCTGCAGGAATTCTTGAGCAAGGCTGGAGAGCCATGTCTCTATGGTAGACCCCAGCATCAGAGGGAAATGAAAAAACAAGAGCGATGAAGGAGCAAACATTCACATGATAAAACACATTATCAAAATCTAATGAGTGCTCACAGGGGCAGCCATGGGGTTGATGAAACAGACCCGAAGGCCCTTTTGTACATCAGATTTGGCCAGAAATTTATGCAAATAGAGCCAGTGGGCATTTCAAGTCACAGAGTATGTGGCCCATTTTAAAAAGTGCTGCTGGGACAACTGGATAATCATCCAAATAAAAACGAATTCTAGATAGTTGCAAACCTGGAAAGAACTGTACTAAACCCTAGAAGACATAGAGGTGATAAGGGAGATGTATATATATATATTAGAAATATGAGTATTTTGCAAAAGGTTCAAGACTGACAAACTTGACTATATTAGAGCAAAACTATTTCTGCACAGGAGCCCTTTACACAAATAAAGTCTAAAGAAATATGTCACAATGGGAGCGGGGGGAGCAAGGTGGCAGACACTGCGTAATACCTGAAGCAGAGTGTAAAGAAGGAGTTCTAGCTTCCTTTCCTGTTACTGTGGTAAGATAAAAAGCAACTTAATGGAAAAGGGAGCATTTGGCTTAGGACTCGGGTAACAACCCACAGTCTCTTGCTAGTCAGAGTAGCACATTGGAAAAGCTAGTTATATTACTTCTATAGTTACTTTCATTCTTCAAAGCAGACATCAAAAAATTAATGTATTGTGCTAGTGCTCAGCTCTCTCTCTCTTTCTCTCTCTCTCTCTCTCTCTCTCTCTCTCTCTCTCTCTCTGTGTGTGTGTGTGAGAGAGAGAGAGAGAGAGAGCGAGAGAGAGAGAGAGCCCGTGCTAGAATGCGCGTTCATGCACATGCACACATAAACAATCCAGTTTCCCCTGCTTAGGAAATAAGGCTCCCACAGCCTGGATCTTCCCACTAAGATTATCTCCCAAAGATATGCCCACAGGCTGATTTAATCTAGCCAATCCCTCATGAGACCCCCTTCCCTGATAATTGTTGGTTGTGTCATGTTTAAAATTAAAACCAACCATTACAGTAGAGCTTCTACATATGGTTAAATGAAAGACCAAAAGTTCATGTCAGCTTTAGTCATACTATGAGAACTACGGCAAAACATTGCTTTCACTGACTAGACGGATACTGGTGTGGGGGGTGAAGGGCAGCCTCTGGGGAAAGAATGACTGTTCTGTTCGCAATCGTAGCAGGAATTTTTTTTTAAAGATTTTATTTATTTATTATGTATAGAAAGTCTGCCTCCATGTATGCCTGCAGGCCAGAGGGCGCCAGATCTCATTACAGATGGTTGTGAGCCACCATGTGGTTGCTGGGAACTGAACTCAGGTCCTCTGGAAGAACAGTCAGTGCTCTTAACCGCTGAGCCATCTCTCCAGCCCGCATGAATTTTTTTTTAATGTTCTGGAAAATGTCTTGGAAAAGAGCAATCCAAATTATAATCACATTATCAACACTTAGGTCCAGGACTTTCACTCTTGGGAATTTTATGCTAATATTCTTGCATAATTGTAAAATAAAGAGTGTGCTTAAGAAAGCTCTTTATTATATTATTTATACCCATAGATCTTTCAATGAAATTCTTGGGACAAAATAGTTGTGGTGATCTGAATGAAAATGGCCCCAATATGACTATAGGGAGTGGTATTATTAGGAGGTGTGGCCTTATTGGAGTGAGGATGGCCTTGTTGGAGGAAGTGTGGCACTAGGGGTCGGCTTTGAGGTTTCGGAAGCTCAAGCTAGGCCCCTTGTCGTGTTCCCTTCCTGCTACCTGTGGATCCAGATGTAAAACTCTCAGCTACCTTGCCAGTACCATGTCTGCCTGCATGCTGCATGTTTCCTGCCATAATGATAATGGACTAAATTTCTACACCTCTAAGTCAAGCCCAAAAATTCTACTAGCGAACTCTTACAGCTGATAACACCTTCAGTAATGTGGCAGGATACAAGAACAACTCAAAAAAATCAGTAGCTCTATTATATAGAGATGCTAAAAGGACTGAGAAGGAAATCAGAGAAACATCACTCTTTACAATAACCACAAATAACATCAAATACCTTGGAGTAACACTCACCAAATAAATGAAAAGTACGAAAATAACTTTTAAGTCTTTGAAGGAAGAAATCAAAGGAGGTATCAGAAAGGAAGATCTCCCATGCTCTTGGATAGGTAGGATCAACACAATAAAAATGGTAATCTTACCCAAAACATTCAACAGATTCAGTGCAATCTCCATCAAAATCCCAGCATATTTCTTCACAGATCTTCAAAGAACAATACTCAACCTCATATGGAAAAACAAAAAAAATCCCCAGGATAGTCAAAAGAATCCTGTACAGGAAAGAAACCTCCAGAGGCATTACTGTCCCTGCCTTGAAGCTCTACTATAGAGCTATAGGAATGAAAACAGCCTGGTATTGGCATAAAGACAGACAGATGGAATTGAAGGTGGACTAGTGGAATTGAAGATCTGATATTAAGCCATACACATATGAACACTTGATTTTTGACAAAGAAGCTAAAATTATACAATAGAAAGAAAGAAAGCATCTTTAACAAGTGGTGCTGGCATAACTGGATGTCAACATGGAGAAGAATGCAAATAGATCCATATCTATCCCCATGCACAAAATTCAAGTCCAAATGGATCAAAGACCTCAACATAAATTCAGCCACACTGAACTTCATAGCAGAGAAAGTGGGAAGTAACCTTGAACGCATGAGCACAGGAGACTGCTTCCTAAATACAACACTAGAAGCACAGACACTGAGAGCAACAATTAATAAATGGGACCTCCTAAAACTGAGAAGCTTCTGTAAAGCAAATGACATAGTCAGTAAGACAAAATGGCAGCCTACAGAATGGGAAAAGATCTTCGCCAACCCCACATCAGACGGAGGACTGATCTCCAAAATATATAAAGAACTCAAGAAACTAGACATTAAAATACCAAATAGGTCGCGGCGGCGGCGGAGCGACACAGCGCTGCAATCAAAAATAGGCTTTGGGGGACCGGTGGAGACAGAAGCAAGCGGCGGGGAGGCAGAGGCAAGCGGCAGGGACCAGAGGGGTCCGGCGAGGCAGCCGATGCAAGCGGCGGGACTGGCGTGGAGGCAGAGGCAAGCGGCGGGGACCAGAGGGGTCCAGCGAGGCAGCAGTGGGGACCGGGGACCGGCACAGCGGGAGAGGCACGCACGAGGCGGGGAAGGGCACGCAATAAGGAGAGCAGACATCCCACTGCTGTTGGATCAAAGAGGTAGGCCCCTTGTTGGCAAGGTCACTGGCAAACGGGGAGTCTGGTCCTGATCCTGAAGGCCTTCGAAGGGGTGAGAGGGTTCTTG
>NC_022021.1:6590385-6606016 GCF_000317375.1 Microtus ochrogaster
AGAGGGACTTGATCGGGGGAGGGGGAGGGAAATGGGAGGCGGTGGCGGGGAGGAGGCAGAAATCCTCAATAAATAAATAAATTAAAAAAAATACCAAATAATCCAATTAAAAAATGGGGTTCAGCTCTAAACAGAGATTTCTCAACAGAAGAATCTCAAATGGCCAAAAGACACTTAAGGAATCACTCCTTAGCCATCATGGAAATGCAAATCAAAATGACTCTGAGATAGCATCTTACACCAGTCAGAATGGCTAAGATCAAAAACACAGATGATAGTTTATGCTGGAGAGGATGCAGAGAAAGGGAACATTCCTCCATTGCTGGTGGGAGTGCAAACTTGTACAACCACTTTGGAAATCAATTTGGTGGTTTCTCAGAAAATTGGAAACCAATCTACCTCAAGACCCAGCAATACCATTCTTGGGCATATACCCAAAGGACACAGACCCACACCACAAGGACAATTGCACAACTCTGCTCATAGCAGCATTATTCATAGTAGCCAGAACCTGAAGGCAATCTAGATGCCCCTCAGCTGAAGAATGGATAAAGAAAATGTGGTGCATTTACACATTGGAGTAGTACTCAGAGGTAAAATCAATGACATCTTGAAATTTGCATGCAAATGGATGGCACTAGAAAAAGTCATCCTGAGTGAGGTAACCCAGACCCAGAAAGACAAACATGGTAAGTGTACTCACTCATAAGTGGGTATTAGCTGTAAAGCAAAGTATAACCAACCTATAGTCCATGACCCTAGAGAAGCTGGGGAACAAGGAGAACCTTAAGAGAGACATACATGGATTCCCCAAGGAAGGGGAAATAGACAAGATCTCCTGAGAAAACTGGGAGTGTGTGCATGGGTAGGCAGGGGGGGGGGGAGGGGGGGGGGGGGGGGGGGGGGGGGGGGGGGGGGGGGGGGGGGGGGGGGGGGGGGGGGGGAGGGGAGGATGGAGGAGGAAACATGAGGAAAGGGGATGGGCAAGATGGGGGAAGAATAGAGAGGGGGAGCAAGGAAAGAGATATCTTGATTATGGAAGCCATTATGGGACCTGCATGAAACCTGGCACCAGGGAAATTCTGAGGAATCCACAAGGATGCCCCCCCACCCCCCAGCTAACATCCTAAGCAATAGTGGAGAAGGTGCCTGAACTGGCCTTCTCCTGTAATCAGATTGAAGACTACTTTAGTTGACATCATAGAACCTTCATCCAATAACTGGTAGAAATAGATGCAGAGATCCACAGTGAAGCACTGGGCTGAGCTTCCAGAGATCACTCGAAGAGAGAGAGAAGTGATAATATGAAAACAAAGAAGTCAAGACCATGATGGTGATACCCATAGAAACAACTGACCTGAGCTAGTGGGAGCTCACTAAATCTGGGCTGACAGCAGAGGAACCTACATAGGACCGAACTAGTCCCTCTGAATGTGGGTTACAGGTGTGGTTGGGGCAGTCTTTGCATCCACTGGCAGTGGGACCAGGATTTATCCCTAGTGCTTGAACTGGCTTTTTTGAGCCCATTCTTTTTGGAGGGATATCTTGTTCAGCCTAAATATAGAGGGAAGGAGCTCCTGCCTCAAAGTGATGCCTCAGACTTTGTTGATTCCCCACAGGAAGCCTTACCCTCTCTGAAGAGTGGATGGGGTAGGGTAGGAGGAAGGTGAGGGAGCAGGAGGAGGAGAGGGAGTGGGAGTGAGACAGGTATATAAAATGAGAAAAGATTGTTTTAAAAAATAAATTAATTAATTTAATCAAAAAGATATAAAGCTAGAAAGTTTGGCCAAACATGTGTATCTATCAATTTAGCTCCTATGCCATGCTATAGACAAAATGCATTATAGAGTAGCCAATGAATTGAGTGCTTTTTAAATCTTTTATTTTAAAATAATTATAGAATCAAAGGAAGTTACAAATGCAACATGGAGTGTCCGTGTGTCTCTTGGCCAGTGCCCCCCAATAAGACATTTTCTAGAGTTAGAATATCAAATATCAAAACCAGGAAATGAAACATTGCAATTGACTAAGGTATAAATTTTCATCAGTTTCTACCCTTTCAAGCTCCATTTGTTGTGGGAGCCCACAGATTTGAATCCATTCCATCTAGACTAAAAGTCAGAGAGTTCAAACCTATTCTTGCTCCTCAAGGTCAAACAACAGGATGTTTGACCAAAGATGTGGCTACTGAATGTTTTGCTCCTCAAAGGCCAGAGAACCCTATGTTTGACTTGGGCGCATGGTTACCAGGTGTTTTGAGATGTAAGGAGGTAATTATGCTTGCTTGTTTTTCTTGTATCACTGGTAAAGAAGTCTTTTGCCCTCTGTCAGAGACCACACTATGTTGGGCTGCAATATGTCAGGGATTGGCCTCCACAAAAATATTTCTTGCCAGGGTAGGGGTGTGGGGATTTAGAAATATTAGTGAAGAATACAATGACACGCTTGAAAATAACAAATCAGAAACCATAGAATTGGGAGGGCATTCTAGTGCATTAAGTCATTTGCATTTAATTTTCCATACGCTTTTACACTCCAACACAGAAGGGGGAAGAAGGCGACAGAAGACTTCTTTTTTTTTTAAATATTTATTTATTTGTTTATTATGTATACAATATTCTGTCTGTGCATATGCCTGAAGGCCAGAAGAGGGTGCCAGACCTCTTTACAGATGGTTGTGAACCACCATGTGGTTGCTGGGAATTGAACTCAGGACCTTTGGAAGAGCAGGCAATGCTCATAACCACTGAGCCATCTCTCCAGCACCAACAGAAGACTTCTTTAACATGATACAAAGGACAACTCGAACAGTTAATTGTTTTAACACTTTGGGGCATCAAGTCATTAGCATTCTGTTGTTTAGGCAGAGAAGCCTCCCTAGACCAAGTATCCCAAAAGCAGCCCTTCCCCAGGCAACCTCCAATTACAAAAGAAGGAGCAGAAGTTTGCATATCCTGACCACCTGTCAGGATGGAAATTGGCTCACATTTTTGGGCCTCTACAGCCCTCCCCTTTTGATTGGGGTATATAAGGACTGTAAGTGAAACTTGGGATGGTTGCAGTATTCACTGAAAGCCCTCCTGACTCTATTCTTCTGTCTTTGTCTATTTCTTTGCTCAATCCTCACTCCTATTTTCAGGCACGGGAGAACAGGTTGGCTGGTCCCAACAATATGTGTGCACAGGTGCCTTCAAAACATGCTCTCTCTAATGTCTGCTTTAGCTTAGGTTACTGCTGCTCTTGGTGGTGTATGTTCTATGGACTTGGACAAGCAGATAATGACACCATCACTACTGCAGGCCCCTGCAGAATATTTTCACTGACCTAAGTATCCTTTGTACCCTACCTCTTCCCGCTCCCTGCCCTGCAGTCCACAATAATCACGATAATTACTATTCCCATAATAGTCTCTATACCTTCATGTCTTTAGAATGTCAGATTCAGGTTGAGCAATCTTAATCTAAAATGGCTAAATGCTCCAAAATTCAGAACTTTAAATACACACCTGATACCCCAAGTGGGAAATACACCCCTGACATTATGTGACCCACGGCAGTTAAAACACAGGTGTGTTTTGTCTAATCACCTTCAGGCTCTGGGTCATAGGATAAGAAAACATAGGCAAATTTAGCATTTAGACTGGGGTCCCTTCCCAGTCTATTTTTCCTGAGAATATACAGATATTCCAAAGTTTAAAGTATCCAAAGTCCAAAGCTCTTCTGTTCTCATGTATTTTGGACAAAAGCTAATCTGTAACAGAATCTTACGGCATGTAGCTTTTCAGATACACCATTTTTACTTAGTAATATGTGTCCATGGACTTTCCTCCATGTCATTTTATGTCTGGATACCTCATTTTTTAATACGACAAAAGACATCTTCACCTATTGAAAGTTACGTTGGTCATTCTCAAGTTTTGATAATTATCCAGAAAGCTGCTATCAACTTCTACGTGGGAATATTTATATGGACCTCTTCATCCTGTGCTAATTTATTCCCACAAAAGACCTATGTGACTCTACCACAAAAGAGATGAGCTGCCCAGCCATTTCTGCAGAACCCCTGTCTCCTTCCTCTTTGTAGCTGCGCTCACTCCTACCCTTCCACACACCATCCCCCAACACACATATCATTCCTATCCCTTCTCAGTCACTAATCTAGTCTCTAACTTATAGTTTTTTCAAAAATGTTATATAATTGGGATGCAACCAGAGATTATCTTTCTTACACTAAGAAATAATGTACTCAAGTAAGGTAGAAGCACTTGAATTGCCTTGGCACACTATGGATGAAAGGGTCAGAAAGCTCTGATATGCAGGGGTGATTGAGCAAATTTCTTATGCAGGACAGTAGGCAACACTGGAGTACAGCATCCCTTGGCAGACAGAAGGAAGTTTCCTGCACAAGGGGCACACTGACATCTTTAGAAGTTTGATGGTATCTGCTCTTGGCAGAAGAGGCTGTTGTGGAAAAGACTCCCCAGTATCAACAGGAATGGTACAAAACACTTGAAAATATGTTTAGGAACACATGGCAGTATGCCTCACCAGACATGAAGACATGGGGAAGAATTATCTTCTAACACTGGCCCCATAAAACTAAACAAACAAAAACCAACTTGTGGTCCACATGCTTTGTTATAAACACTCATCACAGATCTTTCTGGAGACCTTTTATGGGGTGAAGATCTGGCTTTGTGGGTGGTAGACCATCACTAAGCTGGAGTTGCTGTCAAGGGAGTTCATCTGCTCAAGGAGTGGAGCCAGCACTAGCTGGAGCCAGAATGAAGGCGGTATTTACATTGCTCCTTGCATCCAATAGTCTTTGCCATGTTACCCTAGTTTGTCCCATGAAGAAGTGGTTCACCTTCCTAGTCCTTGATGCTGCCCTTAGCCATGCGACTCGGCTCTTCTGCTAATGGGATGTTACCACTGCACCAGGACAGATCAAATGGTGTTTGCAGGATTCCACTTATTCCCTTGGGTTCCTTCATACGCTGTCAGAAACATGCCCAGGCAAGATGCAGGGTGCTAAACCCAACCATTCGGCCTTCAGTCAGCTGAGTCAGATATGTGGGGTTCCCCAGCAGAGCTGTCCAGCCTACTCCTGACCCATGAGCCAATGTCCCTGAGGTTTGTGGTCATAGATTGTGTAGAATTAGCGTGATGAGTAGGGTCATACTGTGTGGCAGAGATATAAGAATGAAATAGACTTAACAGAAGGAAGACAAAACAGAAGGAAGAGATCATTGTTCTCTTTGTTTCAGCAACTGCCAGTGTGAAAAATAAGGAAGTGTATTGGTGGTAGAATTTAACAACAACAAGGAAATTATCCGTACAAGCTGGTATGTCGGCCCTTTGTGTTAAGCTCTGTTTTAGTGACTTTTGTATCTCTGTGGCCAAATACCTGAGAACTGTACCTTAGAAGAGGAAGGATTCCTATTTGCTCTTGGTCTGTGTGCATAGACAGAACACCATGATAGCAGGGGAGACTGTGTGTGTTGTGGGGTAGGAATCTCACTCCATGGCAGACAGGAACAGAGAGACAGAAACTGGGGTCCAAGCAAAACCTTCAAAGGCTTACCCCCAAGGCTCTTAAAGTTTCCTCAAACCTTCCCAAATAATCAGCCAGGGACCAAGCATCCAAACACATGAGTTTGAGGGAGACAAACTCATTCAAATCATGGCAAACACTTCACATCAGTGGCTTCAAATATCTAATATGTTATGGGATCTACTTGGATCCAACACAACTCAAACACCAAGTCAATGCAAAAAACTCTTGTAATCAAGTCACTACTGATCCATCAGGGCCGCAGAACAGACTCAGGGGCTGAGCTGAGACTTTGAGCCAGATAATTACAGAGCTTTTAAGCATGATAACTAAAAACATCTGTGCCAAGTTCCAGCTACACTTTCACCAATCAGCTTTCAGGGATTAGGGACTTTCCTAGGAATGTTTCTCTGTGGTACACTTATCTTGCTCTCATTGGTTGGTTCACCCAACTGTGGCAGGATGTCTTGCCCAACATTTATGTCTTACCTTGCCAACCAGCATATCAGTGATGCCAGAAACCCAGGGAGATCTGCGGAGGTCTTGGGAACTTATTTATTTGGCCCTTACTCAAAATGGAACTTCTATCCAAAATGGCTTAAATTTGGCTCTTTCTTACAATACCATAGCAACAATGAGAGGTAAAGCTACTAGGCATGAGCCTGTGGGAAAGTCTTACTTCCTGCCCATGCCTCAGTTTCTTCCTTTGTAAAATAAGGTTGACAGTGGTTGCCTCACACCTGTGGGATGAGTGAAGGGTAAGCAAGACCTTGCAGGGGTCAGAAAGGACTCCTGAGGTGGAGGTAGGGGGCAGAGGTCACAAAAGCCAAGCATTGACAGGGCCATGGTATGTTGCCTGACTCTCAAGTGGGGGAGCAAGAGTGGGTGGCCCCTCAGGTGTGGAATCCCAGAGCTAGTAGAAGCATCACAAGCCTTGCTCAGGAAAGAGGGGAGATTCCAGGAGGGGAGACCCAAGCCTGTAGTAATAGGAGCGGCGGGGCTGCGTCCCGCCACCCGGCTAGCTTTACCCGAAATAATTACACGGACACTGTATTCTTTTAAACACTGCTTGGCCCATTTCTATCTAGCCTCTTCTAGGCTAATTCTCACATATTAATTTAGCGCATTTCTTATAATCTGTGTAGCCCACGAGGTGGCTTACCAGGGAGATAGATTCTTAACCTGCGTCTGTCTGGAGTAGGAGAATCATGGCGACTCACTTACTCAGCTTCTTTCTCCCAGCATTATGTTCTGTTTTCTCCTCCCACCTATGTTTTAAACTATGAGGGCCAGCCAAGCAGTTTCTTTATTACTTAACCAATGAAATCAACAGATTGATATATGACACTCCCACATCACAAGCCTGGTGGAGTAGCTTCCCCTCACAGGAACTAAACCCTCTAACTCTCACTGACTTGATTTTTGGCCCTGCCTGAGCCCTGCTTCCTTGGCTACTCTACTGGAAGCCTCCACATGTCCTCAGTATTTTCCTCCCCACTTACCAACTCCAACCTTCACAGACACAGCTCAATGTAGAATGCCAGCAACGCAAATACAGATTTGCTCTTGGCTAGGAATATCTAGAATATCACCTCCGGAGTGAAGGCCTCTTGAGTCACCCATGAAGTCAGAGCTCCACAGAAGCACAGTATCAACTCACGTACCCAAACTGGCTTGTGGTCAACAGCTTTTTATTGAAGAGCCTCTACCGTTCGGCAGACGCTGAAGTCTTGCCACCCATCAGAGGAATGGCTGTGTGGATAGTGGGTGGCTATTGTGGAGTCCCATAGTAACAAGAGCTCTTTGGTGGGGAGGGAGAACCTCGTCTGAGGATGTACAGTCAGAGTGGGAGGAACTGGCTTCTCCAACCATGGTTGAGCCTCCTCAGGGGGCTGGTTCTGAGCTGGTGAAACTCTGGGGCATCCTTCTTTTCTTGTGATGAGAAATTCACTCTTTCCTTAGGCCTACCTCTTCTGGCCAGGAGAGCAGGCCCCATCTGATTATCTTTGCACTAGAAATTCCCTAGCCCCGGGCCGGGCCAGCTCTTGTGGCAGAGCACCTGTGACATCCATTCTGGCCCCTGCAGGGCTCTCTGCTGGATCGCACACCCATGCAATGAGGAATTTAGTCTTGGTACCCCACCGCACTTCCAGCTGGGGTTATCCTCTGGTTGGGAGACAGTTCCAGCTTCTGGGCAGCACGGGTTTCAGGGCTGGCTTTACAGGTGGACCATGTGACAAGGGCCAGAGCTGGAAAGCTGCCCAGTGCTAGAACTTTCTCAGCTTTTGTAGACCTGTGATTGCTGTCTGTCTGGCACAGTGAGATCATGACCTCTCCTTAGATGCTTGACTTGGATGAGATTTGGAACAAGCTTCCTGGACACACAACATGTTTGTATGGATAGGACAATCTGTCTGATTGTCACCACAAACAGGGACCTAACCCTAGATTTTTTTTTTATTTGTTCAGACTGGGGGGTTCTCTTTTCTCTTTCTAGCATGGGGATCCTTCCAGAATCACAGCGGCTCTGCTGGGGCTACAGTTTGGTGCAGGCGATTGGGAAGACCACATCTGTCTCTATGCCTGGGTGCCTTCTCACAGAGTCAAGGCAGGCGAGCAGATGCCTGATCTTAAATCCCCCATGACGGTTTCTTTTGGTCCCTCCTTCAGCCTCCTACAAAGCTGAAGAGCTACCAGGAGCACTGGGCTGGTGCTGCTCTCAGGGTACACAGGAAGCCTTAGGGCTCTGTGGCACCTCTGCACACAAGGGCTCTTAAAACACACTAAGCCCGAAAAGTAAACTCCCACAGAGGGGGGCCACATTAATGGGGCTGTCATTAGGACTCAGCCACTAGCTTGAGTGATTTGTACAGGCGACCTTCCAGGCCTCTAAAGAGCTGCATGAGGCCGTTCCTGAGGAGGGAATGGAAGCAAGGAGAATGGTGTTAAAACTCAGTTGCCCGGCGGTGGTGGCGCACGCCTTTAATCCCAGCACTCGGGAGGCAGAGGCAGGCGGATCTCTGTGAGTTCGAGACCAGCCTGGTCTACAAGAGCTAGTTCCAGGACAGGCTCCAAAACCACAGAGAAACCCTGTCTCGAAAAAAACAAAACAAAACAAAACTCAAGGAGTTAAAGGAAACTATTTTGTAAATAACAAAAGCAGACATTCATCCTCACCAGCAAGTGCTATCCCCATTCAGGAAGGTCAAAGGAGTCATTGTTAGTAGGGGATTTCCCAACCAACACCCAACACTGCAGGAAAAAGGGTCACGGCCATCGGACAGAGCTAGAAGATGACATAATGTGATAGGAACCATCTTATTTCTCAAACTGGCTTAGCTGAAAAGCTTACCTAGATTCATTACTTTATTGATTTGGAAAAAAACCGAAGAATTTTCTGCCTTACCCCCAAGTGAAGCATCAGGAGTTCGGAAGTCGCTCATGGGTAGATCACTGGTCCAGCATGCACGAAGGCCTGGCTCTACTCCCCAGCCGTGGAACACACACACACACACACACACACACACACACACACACACACACACAGAGAGAGAGAGAGAGAGAGAGAGAGAGAGAGAGAAGCATGCATACACACACACCACCATCTGTCACATTTGAAAATTAACCACATTTTTACAAATCTGAAAGGTAGAATTTCGTTTTTTCTAATACCAGCTTTAATAATAACTTAGAAACCTCTGTGAGGGGAATTCACTCCTTCAGGCCATAGTAATTGAAGCTGCAATAACAATGAGGCTTTTCTTGTTTTGGTTTGGTTTGGTTACAGGATGGAACCCAGGCCCTCATGTGTGCTGGTAAACCCTTTGTGCTAAAACATATCCCCGATACTAATAGGGGTTGCTCTCATTTTCCTCAAACATTTTTGAAGAATTTGATACCTAGTGATTTCCTCTTTAGAGGCGGAAAACCAAAGCCCAGCGACCAAGCTCAAGGACAGGTGACGAGTGAGTGGTAAGGCTGGGATCCGAACCAGGGAGGCTGTGCAGCACAAACTTTGGAGCACTACATTATGCTGCTAACAAGAATATGAGAGCTACACAGAAAACATTGTAATTAGTAGAGTAGAAAAATAACTCTTTCAACATTTTCGCATCAGCTGTTTTATAGGAACTAAGAAGGCGTTATTATTACAGGAAACTTAGAGTTTGGGGTAGAAAAGTTTGACTCCTAAAGCCACAGATCACAGCCAACAATCTTTGTGATCTCTTCCTCCTCAGCTTGGTTTTTGAAAAGAGCATGTCTCAGTGCGTGCCTGGCTATCCTATGACTGCTCAGCACCTTGGTCTCCTAGGAGATCATCTTCTAACCTACAGTCCAATGGGAAGCATGAGTCTCAAGCACCTGTCTTAAATGTCACACAACCATCTTCAGCTGTCAATCCGAAAGCCAGCAACGGAATTGAGTATTTGTGTCATCTCTACCCTGTTAGAGAGAAACAGGTTCTCACGACTGCCTTGTCGACAGAGTTATGAGAAACAGACTTTATCGTGTTCAAAACATGAAGGTGCTTACTGTGAAATAGCCATTGGTTACAAATATAATTCAGACTTCTTATTTCCTTAAATCCCATAAGTATAACCTAAGCTCTCTAGGTGGTGATTTTACTTTTGTGGATGTCTTTGATCATCTCTCAAGATCTCTCGAACATCTGAAAAGCAATTCTCATTGAATGTGATTATGTGTTAAGAAGCAGTGTTTAGGTGTCCATGCGCTGTCCCAGGCCATCATCGGTCCCAGCCCCAGGGGTGGGGGGTGGGGGGTGGGAGGAGTTATCTGGTTCTGCTCTGGTTCCTTTCATTTTAGATGCGAATGAAGATTGTAGTTTTCTTTCTTTCTTTCTCTCTCTCTCTCTCTCTCTCTCTCTCTTTCTTTCTTTCTTTCTTTCTTAAAAGCCAGTAAAAAAGTTTAAAGTGTCATGTGGCCAGTGATAGGTGTTTTCTTTTGGGGAGAATGGCATTAGTTTCAAAAATACTACAGAGAGCTTTCATTTATATTATATTATATTATATTATATTATATTATATTATATTATATTATTTTATATTGTATTTGCCTACTCCATTTTCCGATGATGCTTATTAGGTCTACTAAAGGGCCTTTGTCTGCAGTTGAAATGGAAAAGCTGGCAAGTCCATCACTGTGGGGATCAGTTTCTAAGTATTTTGTTGTTGTAGTTTTTTTATTTTGTTTTGTGTAAGTAAAATTTTATTCTGTCCCAGCAGCAGTGAAGCCCATTAAGAGCTGCTGCCTGCTAAGCTAAAAATAAAATAAAATGGAATCTACCTCTGGGTGCAGACATGGTGCACCATTACCCCTTAAGGGTTAATTCAGTTGGGCCAGCCAATCACCTGGCCAAGGGACCATCCTTCAGGGAGGCAGGTAGGAGGAATAATTATCCCTTTAATCAGATAACATACTTGTCCTCCCAGAATTCCCAGCCTTCCTAATGCAGTCTCTCTGAGCTTCCTTGGGATTCTGTTGAGTCCCCTGCTTCTCTGAGCTTTGACTAAGACAGACATAACTTTTCCTTTTCTTTTTCTTCTTCTGTCTTTTCCTTTGGGACACTGACTAGAGCCTAAGCCTGAGTTCGCTGGTTCTCCAGGCTTTTGTCATCGTTTTTTAATGCTCTCTCCTTTCCATGGGGCTGCTTATGCGTCACGTGACTGCTCACGCATCGTGGGGCCTCCTTAACTCAAATGGTGCAGCCTTTTCTTTTTCTCTGTCCTTCTTTTTCCCTCCGTACCTGCTCTGGGATTTTTCTTAAAAATTCTAGCAAAACTGTCCTCAAGCCTCCCTTTGAAGTCAGTTCTTAAATTTTCTTACAAACAAGACTATGAATCTCTTCCTGGGCACCCTGAATTCTCTATTAGCAATTCTATCCATGCATTCATTGTAGAAAACACCCAAAGTGCAGAAACATTAATTACTCATAACTTTACCTCCAAGAGAAGAGTCAGTGTGTCCTGTCCTACACACATGTGGGTGCCTATCACTTGACTCTGACTCCTGCTTTTCTGGAACGCACAATAGGCTTCCTCCGAGGGTCGCTGCTTCACCTCTGCCAAACTGTCACCCCGTTCTCACTCTCCCTCCGTCATTCCACTGCAAACCTGAAACGTCCCTCGTGGCTTCATGTGACTGACGTGTTGTAACTGGCCCGGCAGAAACCAGCACGTTCTAAGGCGACACCTATGCCCCTTAATCTGACTTTCAGACTTGGAAACAATGGGCCCTGCAGAGCTGGAATTCCCCCTAGGAAGCCAGTGTTGGGAAGGAAAAGGCTGAAGCCTGGTGCCAGCCAGAGGGAAAACTTCCCAGGAAAGAGACTGCACACAGTTCCAAAAATTTGTCACGCCAGCTTGTAAGGTGAGCCGGAAGTCCAGACAGTGACAGTAGGCAGGACCACTCCTTGACCAGGAATTCTTAATTATGCTTATTTCTGGCCCTCTGTTTAAACTTTAATGTCACGTTGGGAAGCTGAAGATGGACTGGAGGGGGGTAACTGGATTTCTTGTCCTTCTTCCTTCTTCCAAATGCAGCCATATTGAATGAATCTCCTTTTTTGGTCTTTTTACTACTGATTTATTTCAATTGACTTCTCCAGGACAAGTGGCCAAATTTGACTTCTAAGTGTACAGACTGTGACCTCAAGTTTGATAAAAGTGGCACCATTTGGAGACGTCCGGGACACTTTAGGAGGTGGAGCCTCCCTGGGGGAAGCAGGTTATTGGGTCCCTGATTCTAGTTCTCTCGGCTTCTTGTGCAACACGAAGCGAATCAGCCTCTCCTCCATCACACACTGCTGCCTCCAGAGT
The DNA here is from genome assembly GCF_000317375.1 of Microtus ochrogaster. Classification (NCBI taxonomy): domain Eukaryota; kingdom Metazoa; phylum Chordata; class Mammalia; order Rodentia; family Cricetidae; genus Microtus; species Microtus ochrogaster. Next base: position 6,602,775 of record NC_022021.1, read on the forward strand.
GGCTTTTTGTCCAGGCAGACGGGGCCAAGCAAGCAAAAAACAAGCTCTCAGAAGCCGTGAGGCAAAGAGTAATCCTTCCTCCTTCACGGTGTTTTCTCAAGGGTCTGATTCCGGTGATACACAATAGTGACGGGATGTGTTCACATTTGCCCCTCACAGACGGCTCCAGCCCTCCTTACACAGACTTTTAATGAGCATGCGCAGCCGTTCCAGAAAAGCCCAGGCATTTCTGAAGCTGCACGTGGGCTCACTCTGGACCATCCTGTGTTCCACACTCCTGAGAAGAAATATAATAGATTTACGGCAGAGGCTTTCTGATATTAGAAAAGTGATCACGGGGTGGGGGGGGTAGTGACATAATGACATCACGCTCTAGGGGACAAAAGTGTAAAGTCGGGAGAGAGGTGAAGTGGGGAGGGTTGTGGGGGACACAGATGACACAGCCTTCCTTGAGAAGCTGTGACATTTCTGATTAAGTCTCAAACCCTGGAACAAATGGCTGAGATGCCTATTTAACATATCAAAGTGAACCTGACCACTAGGTTCTCCTAGCATCTGTCAGCTCCTACAGGGCTTACAGAGCCTCCTGGCTTGTATAGGTCCTGAACTCTGCAGCCCAGGGGGCTAGGCTGACTTCCCCTGTTTAATACAACCATTTTGGTTTCCCCACCACCAACTCTATCTGGTGCCTTTGGGCCTTCTTGTTGCTACACCTGGTTTCCCTCTCTGCACTCCCTTCCCCTCCCATCTCCTCACCTGGCTCAGCTCAGCCTTGTCATGTCCCAGATATCTGTTGTCCCAGCCGCCCAGAACTGAAATAACCACACAGAAGCCATATTATTTGCAATACTGTTTGAACAATAGCCTAAGTGTATTTCTGGCTAAACTCATATCCTAAACTAACCCATCTCTTTCTGTATATTGCCGTGTGGCTGTGGCTTACTGGCTAAAGTTCTCAGCGTCTGTCTCCAGTGGCTCCATGACTTCTCTCTGCTCTGCCTTCCTCCTCCCATGTTATAGGCCAAGTCAGTTCTTTATTCATTAACCAATAAAAGCAACGCACAGACAGAAGGACCCCACACACCAGATGTCCCTGACTCTAGCTCTGCTCTTTTTCATCTACGATAAATTTTCTCCTCCACCATACCTAGGAACAGTCATGTCCTTTCCTTCTTATTTCTTTTTTTTCTTTCAGGTTCTGATTTCTTGTCAAGATGGTTGCAAGAGGGAACGCCAAGGGCCAGAGGGTTGGTGACAATCTCTTCACTACAAAGGGCTGCGACTGTATTTTCCCCGAGACTGTCCTCAGGCCTCATGAGTTACAGATGTTGTGAACTTTCCTGTGTCACTTGAGCAGTCTTGATGGAGGCTGTAGCCACAGGGTCTGGAGCAGTGCCAGGCACACGGTAGATGCTCAGAAGATGCTTGCTGGGATGAGCAAACCTAGCTGCTGTGGTTGCCCTTTTGCTCGGTGTCTGAGGACCATAGACCAGCCAGTGAGCTTCAGTGGGAAGTGCTCAGAGTGGCTGGCTTCCTAACTCAGAATTCTTTGGTTTCTGTTATTTTTGGGAGAGTCCCCAGTCTTGGCTTTCTTAGGCTGGTGTGTAAAATGGACTAAAAGTTTGAGTTTTCTTCTACCAAACAAACCCAAATTTATACTCTTTGGTTTGATGGACAGGAAACTGCTTAGGCAATAGATTGGGAGCCCTGGATTGCTGCAGCCTTTCTTTTGGTGTGTATGTAGGTTGGGGAAAGGAGGGGTGTTGGGTTGGAGTTGAGAGATAATGAGTATAGGAGAAAAGAAAAAGACAACTATTTTAAGTAGGACATACCACTTTTCAGGCATCATGTGACATGTATGACTCATATATATTGATTATATATAATATATACATGTATGACTATATATAGATTATATATACATGTATGACTTATCTATATAGATTATATATATACATGCATACATATATATATAATCAAGTATGTTGCATTTCTGTGTCAAAAGGACTCCTTTTTTAGAAGCAGTTGGGATTGAACCCAGCACCTTGAATATGCTGGGCAAATACTCTTCCACTGAGCCACATCCCAGGCCCTGTTTGTATTTTCTTTAAAGGTTTTTGAGAGAGGGTTTATTAAATCACCAGGCAGGCCTTGAACTCCTGATTCTCAGCCTCATGAGGAGGTGGGACTGAAGGCCTGTGCCCCCAAGTCCAAGAAGGAAAAACTTAAGAACTGCTCTATCAAGTGACCTTTTAGTAGTTCAGAAAGTGACTTACTGTTGGACAATGGTCTTGTACCCTGTAAAGATTTGTCACTTGCATTGGTTTAATAAAATTCTGATTGGCCAGTAGTGAGGCAGGAAGTGTAGGCGGGCTGACTAGAATAGGAGATTTCTGGGAAGAGGAAAGGCTCTGTCTGCAGTTTGATGTGGGAGTGATTTCTTATTAATAAAGAAACTGCCTAGGCTCCTTGATAGGCCAACCCTTAGGTGGGTGGAGTAAACAGAACAGAATGCTGGGAGAAAGAAGCAGATTCCGGGAGTCGCCATGATTCTCCCACTCCAGACAGACACAGGTTAAGATCTTTCCTGGTAAGCCAGCTCGTGGGCTACAAAGATTAATAGAAATGGGTTAGATTAATATGTAAGAGCTAGCCAATAAGAGGCTGGAACTAATGGGGCCAGGCAGTGTTTAAAAGAATACCGTTTCCGTGTAATTATTTCAGGTAAAGCTAGCCGTGGGGGCGGTCGGATGCTGGAGAAGCAGCCCTGCCGCTCTTATTTCAACAGGGTGGCGCCCAGCGTGGTAATGAACTCCACGTAAAACCTGAAAGAGCTTAATTTTAATCAGAGGAAAAAAAACAGAGTTTAACACAGCTTTTGGCTGTTAATTGGTGGCGTGCTGTAGAGAGATTTCCTGATTCGGCAACAGCAGCAGAAAAAAACGCTGTGTCATTTTAAAGCACAGCTTCTTGGGGCTGTGCTGCCAGCATGAACTCTGGCTTTAAAGCATTTCAATGGATTTTATGTTTGTGTTCCCGCTTGGGATCGAAAGGAGAGTGCTCTGAGACGTGTAGATGACTCAGTGCTCCCCGCCTGCACCTGGCCAGACAGCAGAATCAGGCTTAGGCAGGCAGAAGAGCATGGCAGAAGAGACGTGTTTTCAGACTGCACAGTGCTCTGCATGTCAGATTTGGTTGTAACTTGGATAAAAAGAGTTTCTGTGCTGCACGCTCAGTCTCAG
>NC_022021.1:6607936-6616658 GCF_000317375.1 Microtus ochrogaster
TGGTAAGCCAGCTCGTGGGCTACAAAGATTAATAGAAATGGGTTAGGTCAATATGTAAGAGCTAGCCAATAAGAGGCTGGAACTAATGGGGCCAGGCAGTGTTTAAAAGAATACCGTTTCCGTGTAATTATTTGGGGTAAAGTAGCTGTGGCGGCTACCGGGTGCCAGGGAAGCAGCCCCGCTGCTCCTTTACAACAGCAGTTGGTACCCAGATACAGAGGAAGTAAGATGAGAATGCCTCACTGATAAAAGGCATCAAGCCACATGGTTAACATAGACAAGAATTTTGGGTTATGATGTAAGAGTTAGTTAATAAGAAGCCTGAGCTAATAGGCCAACCAGTTTATAATTAATGTAGGCCTCAGTGTGTTTCTTTGGGACTGAACAGCTGTGGGACAGGGCAGGGGGTTGGGGATGGGACACAGAAACCTCTGCCAACAGTGACTACCTTTGGCCTGTTTTCTAAATGCAAACTGCAGTTCCATAAGTACAAAGGGACATTAAACTCCTGTCACAGAAGAAACTGAAAATCCAGAGGACCTAGAGGGACTTCATCCCAGTCATGCCTGCTCTTCAGGCAGGGGGAATATCCTCCCAAAAGTCATTGTCTTTCTGCCTTAAAAAGTGTCTTTAGCACTGACTCTCTGCTCTTTATGAAGAACATCTAAGTCCCAATTATCTGCCTCCTTTTTATGTGTATATTTTTTATTTTTAAAATTATAATTGCATAATTTCCCCCTTCCTTGTCTTCCCCCAGCCCATCCCATGCACCCGCCTTGCTCTTTCTCATGGTCTTTAATTGTTGTTTTTGGTGGTGTGTGCATGTGTTGCTAAAGTCCTGCTAAGTCCATATAATGTTACTTGTATGTAAATGTTGTCAGCGTTGGCTAATTTGATATTGGATATATCAAATTGGATATATCCACCTGCCCCCTTTAAGATTCACATCTTGTGGGGCTCCTAGATACACGTGCACACTCTAGGCCTCTCTCCTTCTAATCTGTTCCCAATTTACTTCCACAGACCTAGCATGCAATGCTAAGAAGAAACTTGAACTTCTGTGGTTAGGGCTGAAAGTGTTTGGTGACTGTGCTCACGCCATCATTATAGATGCTCAGCAAGCATGGCAGCACAGACTTGCATATGGCTCAGTGTTCTATTATTGCTCCCTTGAAATCCCTGCAAGCTGGAACATGGTATCTCCTGCTTTTGTCTTTCCCTGGGTCCTACAATTACCGATCCGTTTTGTTCACATTTGATCACTGTAAAAGACCTTTTGTGATAGTCGATCTTTAAAAGACTTTTAAATTTACACTGATTTTGTATGGGTTTGTGTGCCTGTGCATGTGCCACGGTATGCTGAAGTCAGAAAACAACCTACAGGAATCATTTCTCTCTTTGTAGGTGGCAGGGATTGAACTCAGGGAGTTGAGCTTGGTGGCAAGCCTGTTTACTGGTTGAGCATTCTCAAAGGCCAAATAGTCTGGATTATCAGTTTGTCAAGATCTGGAATTAATGAATAGACACACCTCGGGCTGATCTGTGAAGGCATTTCTAGAAAAGGTTAACTGAACTGAGGGGAAAGACCCTTCCCCCTAGAATGAATGGGTGGTACCTTTTATGTCAGCCCAGATATGAAGAAATCAGAAGAGAGTGCAATGTGGTTTACATGCTTCTGAGTCTTGCTGGTGAATGCATCTTTATCTTAGCAGCTGCTATATTCTTACAGAAGACTTCAAATTCTTGGCCCTTAAATGTAAACTTAAGACCAAAGACACCCCAAGTTCTTCTAGGCCTTCTGTAGCGGAATGGGTCTGTTGAGGTATCCAACTCAGCATCTATGACCTCTATTGTTTGCCTACCCAGTCCAGATAGATTCTTCTCTTATAGGATCACATTTTATCAGTCCTGTTACTCTGCAGACTCTGCCTTGCACACCTCTCCTCCTTCAGAGCATGTCTGTCTCCACGGCTCTCCTTCATCCGTAACTTTTAGGCTGGTCAGCCTTAGCCAGCTTGGCCCCTGCTTCCTAGTGAGACTTTTGCTCCAACAAGCCGGCAGAAACCAGTGTCCCTGGGGGAGAAGTGAAGGAGGAAAGCCGAGGAAGCCGGAGAGTGGGAGAAGAGCCCCTGCAAAATTACCCTCTGCTCACAGGCCAATTCCAAGGACTCCAGCAGCAGAGAGAATTGCTGGCAGAAGCCTGTTCCCACCACTTTAAAATTAAGAAGATTCCTGAGCAGGGAAACACTCATATTATTGGTTTCTGTCACGCTGTGAGCAAATTCATGAGCAGCTGTAGGATGTTCACTAGTAGAGGCCTTGGCACAGGAGAAAATGTGAAGGAAAGAGAGGGATAATTGGGTCTTGAAGGTGAGAAGCTTCTGGAAGCGTAGGTCAGGATCAGGCACTAGTGTGTTACTAACTAGGGTAGTTGGAAGGCGGAGTTGGATTAGCGGGGAACTGAGGCAGGGGAGCTGTTAAGGCTTTTTGTTTGTTTGCTTGTTTTGTCTTCACAGTTTTGCCGGACTGTGAGCATGAGAGTCATGTCTCTGCATGGTGGGTTTGTATAAATTTCCTGTGACTTCCATAAGTGACCATAAGCTGAGTGACTCCAAATGAAAGACCATTGTCCTCACAGCTCTGCAGCGTGGCCGTCTGAAATATTCACCGTGTCACAGGCTTGGTCCCTTCTGAAGACCCCTACGAAAGAACACATTCTGGTTTTCTCTTCCGGTCGCAGGCGCTTCGGGAGCCGCCGATTACCGTCCAGCCATGGCCAAGTCCAAGAACCACACCACACACAACCAGTCCCAGAAATGGCACAGAAACGGCATCAAGAAACCCGGGTCACAAAGATACGAATCTCTCAAGGGGGTTGACCCCAAGTTCCTGAGGAACATGCGCTTTGCCAAGAAGCATAACAAGAAAGGCCTGAAGAAGATGCAGGCAAAGAATGCAAAGGCCGTGAGTGCACGTGCGGAGGCCATCAAGGCCCTGAGTGCACGTGCGGAGGCCATCAAGGCCCTGGTGAAGCCCCAGGTGGTGAAGCCCAAGGTGCCAAAGGGCCCCAGCCGCAAACTCACCTGTCTCGCTTTCTTTATTGCTCACCCCAAGCTTGGGAAGCGGATTAGAACCTACATGGCCAGGGGTCGTAGGCTCCAAAAAACAAAGCCCAAGGTTCAAGCCAAGGCAGAGGCCTCAGCTGCAGCTCAGGCTCCCAGAAGTGCCCAGGCCCCTGTGAAGGCCCCATAAAAAATGTCGCAGTCTGCCAGTGTGAAGACAGATGGACTGGTGTGAACACCTACACAGTATTTGCAGATGTTCAGGACCTTATGCTGTTTTTACAAATAAACTTGAGGCAAGTTCTGTTAAAAAAAAAAAGAACACATTCTGTGACTGTCTTTATCTGATGATGGTTTTCTGGCAACTTTTGATGTTCCTTGGCTTGTAGACATGTCACTCTGTTTCTGCAGCTCTGAACATCTCTGTGAGAGAAGTCTTCCTCTCCTTCTAGGGACCTGGATTGCTGGATTGATGGCTCACTCTAAGCGTGAGATGGCCTCAGTTCTAGAGCCCACCTTGGTGACAATTGTGACGCTTGCTCCATATTTTCAACCTGACCAAAAGACATGCCAGGGAGTAATAAAGCTCCTTGTTTGGTGTATCTGGGAAGATGTTGCCAGAGATGTGGGACAGCAACAAAGGAAGAAAGCCCCATCTGGAATGTGTGTGGCACCCGCCAATTGGCTGAGGGCCCAAAGAGAATAAAATTGGTGAAAGAGAAAGCTGGGGAGATGGCTCATCTGTTTTTCTGGTTTTGAAGCTTCCAGTCTTGTGAATTAAGAGGTTACTGGGTTCTCAAATTCCCAGCATGTAATCAGCTATTGTTGAACTATATAACCTTCTATGGTATTACTTAATCCAACAGAACACACACACCACACTTAGTTGGCTCTGTTCTGTTCTCCTGGAAAACCCTAACTAATATAACAACTGCAAAGACCCAAATTCCAAACAAGGCAATGGGGGTTGGAACCTGGTATATCATTTTGGGGTCACAAATCAATCCATTCCAGGGTCTTCACATTTTCAATTTATGTTTGACTTTTGTTCTTGCTTACCTTCAGTTTTTGAACTGTGGGTGTCCCCTTGATAGAATTCCTGAAGTCTTGAAAACCATTATTAAAGCATAATAGCAACCCCTCTGCAGATCCAAGGAATTCTACAAGTATGTGCCCCAGGAGGCTGCAGGATCTGTGAGCAGCCCCAGAGAATGGGACTGGAACAATGGTGAATGCCTTTGATGGCTCCTCAGCAGAGCCGCAGTGAGAGCCAAGCCCTGCGCATTCAGCATCCTGTGCCCTGGAGTCACAGCACAGAAATGTGCTTGCCATCTGGAAACGGAAGTGGAGTTGTAACAGAAATGTGGCGTTGGGAGCTTTGCATCAGAGCTAATGACTTGCTGAAAATTTTGGGAAAAAAAATCTAACAATATTGATGAATAAAGTCTGTAATGGAGGGATCTCATTCATTTCATCCCTCTCTTACCATGCGTGGGGAGTGCATGGCAAATTATATAAAATAACATCACAGATCGAACCCCTAACCACTAGTGAAGCTACCCTGGGATACTGGGCACTCAATTTTGTTGTCAGTGCTGCAGAAGGAGCCAGCAAGCCTCATGCCACCATGCTGCATTCCAAGTCCTGAGTTCAACGGTTCAGACAGGGAAGATCAAATAAAAGGTTAGGGTTTTTCCTCCCTGTTCTTTGCCAACTTGGGTCATTCCTCTTCAAGTATCAGTGTGGGCTGGAGTAGTCCGCAGATTGAGGGTGACATTTCTCTCCCAGTGGCAGGCTTCTTTTTAGGGTGCCAGGTAACCTCCCATCTCCTTCTTTTATGTTCAGAAAAATCCAAACAGCCCATTGAGGCTCATTTACCTTAGCAGTATCGCAGGATCAGTGCTATTGCCATGTTTTACTGTGAGATGTTTTCATGGAAAAACTAGGGACACAAATAAGGGGAGATAAATACCAGACGACATGTCACAAGGCTACAATTCTGTGCCACCATCGCAGAGGGCACAGACATGCACCAGACGACATGTCACAAGGCTACAATTCTGTGCCACCATCGCAGAGGGCACAGACATGCACCAGACGACATGTCACAAGGCTACAATTCTGTGCTACCATCGCATGGAGAGCACATACATGCACCAGACGACATGTCACAAGGCTACAATTCTGTGCCACTATTGCAGAGGGCACAGACATGCACCAGACGACATGTCACAAGGCTACAATTCTGTGCCACCATCGCATGGAGCGCACATACATGCACCAGATGCTATGTCACAAGGCTAAAATTCTGTGCCACCATCGCATGGAGAGCACATACATGCACTAGATACAAGCAATATAAACCCTGACTGTGGGACTTTCAGATGATAGACCCCACAGCTCAAATCATCTGTATTGCATTAGAGGAAAGGACACTTGAATCTCCACCTTATACTTGGGGATAAAATTAATAGTAAACACATCAAAGATATAAAATTTAAAAATCAAAGCAAACACACATATTTTTAAAGAAAACATGAGGATATTAATTAATCTGCCCTAAGTGTTTTTACATGAAGAAATGATCATTAGCAAATTCAAAGGGAAATAATACACTAGGGAAATATGTAACTCACATTACAGGCAAAAATTAATTCTGCTCCCCCATCCACTTTTACAGAAAAAAGAACTATGACCCAGTAGAGAAATACACAAAAGTTGAGAAAGAAGACAACTAACCACAGAGGAGCAGACAATCAAAGGGTGCTCACTGCATGCACAGAGGAATTCAGTCTTAAAGGTACAATTCAAGGGGCTGGAGAGATGGCTTAATGGTTAAAAGCACAAGCAGCTCTTCCAGAGGACCCGGGTTCTATTCCCAACACCCACCTAGTAGCTCCCAAGTGTCTGTAACTCCAATTCCAGGGGACCTGACACCCTCACAACAGATATATGTGCAGGTAAAATACCAAATGCACAATAAAGTAGGAAGTAAGTAAGACAGCTTTTTTAAAGTACAATTCAATTATACTTGTAAAAGAAGTTTATTTTTAAAAACCATCCAAGCATCTAGCTTTACTTATGGGATCAGGCAGGTACCATGTGTACTTTGTACAGTGGGCTGACCTCGGAGGGGAGCGCCTTCCTTGCACCTGGGGGTCCTGTAACCTTCACAGGCAGTGTGAACTATGGCCCAGAGAAGTCACGTGTCTACCGTCCTTCTCAGTATCTCACAAGTGCAGGCCAGCCAGAGAGGTGCAGAACTGCCTTTTATTCTGCTGTGCTGCCCCAGGGCGGAAAGACCTCCTGAGGTCAAACAAAGGAACAATGCAAAATATTGGCATTAGCCTTGAGAAAATGAACAACATTAAAGGGGGGAAGTGGACCGAGCAAGTCTAATTAATGCTTGCAGAAGTATTTCCCAAGCTTTGGTTTTTCCAAATGAGAAAAAGACTTACTGGGTTTTCAATAGACAGGAGGTTAAAAGTGATTTTTTGAAAATGTTACTGGAATCATAGCCTATGTCCTCACAAGCCGGGTCAGTCACCCCATCCTCAATGAGCAAATTAAAGGAACAAAATCAATGGTGGAAGCAGAAAACAGTGATTTACTCAGTGTGGCCACGTAGAAAGACAGAGATCTAGTAAATGCCACCTCACCCCCAAGTCCCTCTTCAGGATCTTAACATGAGAGTCAGTCAGGTCTAAACAGAAGACAAAGTACATGTGCAGTTTAGCAGTCTGGCCAAGGTATGGGCCTGTCCAACACGGTCTAGGCTCCCTATCTCTCCTACAAGGCCAACAGATAAACTGGACACTTTCTCCAGCAGTCAATTCACCCTCTAGCAGATAAGTTCCTTTAGAAGATGCCTCCAGCACTTTAGACCTTCTCCAGTAGATGCCCAAGGGGATTCTTGAAGTCTACTGTTTTATTAGTCTGATAGCCAAAGAGAGGGGCACAAGCACCATTTGATTATATTAGTTGTTCCTAGGGAAGCCAGTTACAATATATATCCCTGGGATTACATTTTTTTCTAATGTGCAATAGGACTTTTTTACTTTAAGAAAATCTTTTCTTTGCTGCTTACTTAATGCAAACACGATTTCTGAGTATTGCCAAGGTGAAGAACAAGAGGGCACGAGCAGGACACGGTCAGTCACTGTAGTCCACGTCTCACTGTCTGTTCTTTATATTTTGGTTGTTTGATTTGTTTTGTATAGGGCTTCTCTGTGTAATCCCAGCTGCCCTGGAACTCATTTTGTAGACCAGACTGACCTTGAACTCACAGAACTTTGCCTGCTTCTGCCTCTGAGTGCTGGGATTAAAGGTGTGCGCCACCACCACCCGGCCATTAGTATGTGTATGAATGTTTGCCTGCTTGTATATATGTATAATGTCTGCCTGCCGGGTGCCCCTGAAGGCCAGAAAAGGGCATTGGATCCCCTAGCTGGATTTATAGAGAGTTGTGAACTCCCAGGTGGGGGCTGGGAACCGAACCCTGGTCCTGTAAGAGCAACCAGTGCTCTTAACTGCTGAGCCATCTTTCTACCCACCCACCCCTTATGTTTAACAATAACAATTGGTCAGATCAATTGTGCTGCAACTCCATCTGAACTGTTTCTATCATTGAGCTTGACAGTCACAGGATATATTGCAAGTTTCAATTTGCTTACATACATTTGTTACAAAGAATGATGAAGAGATTTAAAAATAAATAAGGCTTTTAAGCATTTGGGTAGATTATGCCAGGGATGATATTCCTGCAGGGGAAAGAGAAGAAAATGAGGTCTGTGTGCAGCAAGTATAAAATGCCTTGTCAAGGAGAATAACTTGCTGACCTAGTTTAAAGATAATAATGGTAGATGTAGAATGGCCATTTGAGCACACTCTAAAGAGTGATGTAAGAAGCTTTAAAAATGTCTACTTATTACATGCTGGAAATTATACATCTAGTTGAAGTAACTGTTTATAGCTGCAAAGAGAAAACCAGGTTTTCAATTTTTTGGAGGAAGACATAACCAAGTAATTGGAACTATTGCCCTAGGGAACAGCTGGCCAACCAATTAGGAAATGAAGACCTCATCCTTCCAAGTCTTTCTCAATGATGGAGTGACAAAAGGAAGTAAACCCTACTCTGCCTTCTTGGCCTAAGTAGGCAGGTCCAATCTAGGCAGACTGCCTGGAAGGAGTGAGTCATGATGGCCTTGGCAGAAGCAGCGGAGCAATAAAGAACACAGGGAGTCACAGTCCAGCCTCTCAGGAATGCAGGAAAAGCCCCAAGCCATGACCTACTCCCTGCCACGTCCCCATGGGTTGTGCAAGCTTCCGAAACCTCCCTCTGTCCTTCCACCTTGTATTCCCTCAAATCTCCTGCCTTTACATCCTCATCTGACTGTCTCCTGAGAACTTGCCTAGTCCCTCCTGTCTGAGATGTCAGCAAACACTGCTCGGAGTTGGTGCAGGGGCATGCCGCTGGTACTGAAGATGAATGGCTGCTGTGTTGCTCTTGTCTAGTGCTGTGGAGACAGGCAGCAAACACCACAGTGAGTAGAAGCAGCAGCTACCTACCTGATGTGATTTGATTTTTTTTTTCGAGACAGGGTTTCTCCGTAGCTTTTTTGGTTCCTGCCCTGGAACTAGCTCTTGTAGACCAGACTGGC
>NC_022021.1:6616758-6625807 GCF_000317375.1 Microtus ochrogaster
GCCACCACCGCCCGGCTCTGATGTGATTTGAAAGTGCAGAAAAATCCGGGTGGAAAGACAGACAGACGTGGTGGGGACAGTAAAAATCCATTCTTTTTATCTAAGTAGTGCAAGAACACACAGGTGAGTTTGAAGTAGGGACCAGAGATGGTGTAGGAAAATATTCGGAGCAGACAGGACTGGACCAAGTTTGCTGAGAGGAGGGACATTCGCGGGCCCCCACTGCTGGGACAGACACTGTGTGGGACATCCCTGCGTGCAATTCCATTTCACTTTTCCCCCAAACCACATGACGCGGTGGCCTGTGCTTTGTGTGCTTGGCTCAGTATGGAATGTCCCGGTGCCTCATTGCCTCTAGGAATTCTCTTTTATTCTTTGAAGTTGTAATATAACTACACCATTTCTCTCATCCCTATACTCCCTGCAAACCCTCCCATATTCCCTCTGCCCCTTTCACATTTATGGATTCCCTTTTCATTAATAAAAATGTCTTTCAAAGGATCATTACCAGGCTAGCATGAGAGAGGCCCTGGGTTCAATCCCTCCTGCACCGGCATGGGAAGAAAAGAAGGGGGGGAAGGGAGGGAGGGTGGACCATTAGAGGATACAGGTAGAGCCAGGAATAAGGACAAACTCCTCCCTCAGTGCAGTTCTCCGCAGAGACCAGAGCCTTTGCTTGCGTCCTTTCTCCTGAACCTGATCAAAGCCTGGCAAGTGGACCGGCAGGCACCATCCCTTTCTCATAACACAGCCCTATGCCCTAAGTGTCCTGACTGGGCTGCCAAGTTCTACATAGTTTATAAAAGACCAGTCTGATGATTTCCCTTGGTTCCACAGGGAGGATTCTTGTATTGGTCCACCCTCAAATACCAAGAAAATAGTCCATTCCAAGATATACTTAGGGCCGGGCGGTGGTGGCGCACGCCTGTAATCCCAGCACTGGGGAGGCAGAGGCAGGAGGATCTCTGTGAGTTCGAGACCAACCTGGTCTACAGAGGAGTTCCAGGACAGGCTCCAAAACCACAGAGAAACCCTGTCTCGAAAAAATTAAAAAAAAAAAAAGATATACTTAGAACTTTACCAAAGTCTTCAGTCTGCACATCTCTAAAAGCCCAATTCACTTTTTACTAGCCTTGTTTCCCATTCCTTCCTGTTTTCAATATGAGCCTGGCCTCTCCCCCCCCCCCGTGTGTGTGTGTGTGTGTGTGTGTGTGTGTGTGTGTGTGTGTGTGTGTTTTCAATTGTTTACTATGCCAAACTCTTTCTCAATGGATCCCTCAGCCTGGACTTACTTTTCCGTGGATCATTCTTGTCTCTTAGGCCAAAAGCAAGGCCTGAGTGAATGCCACTTCACGCCCATGTAAAGAGGCCCTGCTTGTTTCTCTACAGCACAACATCCTGCCTGTTTCTTCAGTCACACAGCACAGCCTATAATCATCTTGCTCATCATATACTTTCATATACTTACATATAATTTTGGATACTTACTATATTTTCTGCTCTATAATCATGCCTACTTTGCCATGATATAATCCCAAGGACCAGATCTACCTTTCCTCTGCTCCTACCCTAACATGTGGTTCATACAAGGTACTCAGCAAATGTTTCTTGATGATGACAACAGGCAGGAACTCTTACTGGGAATGCTAGGTCCATGACTGTGACCAGCTAGCTAGGGAAGATTAAAAATGGCTTTGACGCGGAAGAACTCAATCTTCAATTCTTTTTCTATTCTGTGCTTGTAAAATTATTGTAGCCTGGCAGTGGTGGCACACCCACTTTAATCCCAGCACTTGGGAGGCAGAGACAAACAGATCTCTGTGAGTTCGAGGCCAGCCTGGTCTACAGAGAGAGTTCCAGGACAGGCACCAAAGCTGCACAGAGAAACCCTGTTTCAAAAAACCAACCAACCAAACAAACAAACAAATAAAAAAACAAACAAAAGACCATTGTGCTAGCTAGTTTATGTCAACTTGACACAAGCTAGAGTTATCTGAAAGGAGGAGAACCTCAACTGAGAAAATGCCTCTATAAGATCCAGCTGTAAGGCCTCCACAGGAGCAGACCCAAGTGAGTGGCCTCCATGGGATCAGGAACGAGCCAAGGACATGTGCAGGCTCGGGAGAGTAACCTCAGCAGGAGCAGGCCCAGGTAAGCAACCTCTGCAGGAGCAGGCCCAAGAGAGGGACATCTGTGGAAGCAGGCCCAAGAAAGCAACCTCCGCCAGAGCAGGCCCTAGCCAGTAACCTCCACAGGACCAGGTCCAAGCTAGTGACCTCTGCCAGAGCAGGCCTGAGCCAGGGACCTCCGCTGGAGCAGGTATGAGGGGGCAACTTCCAAGGGACCAGGCCTAGGCCAGGGACATCCACAGGAGCAAGCCTGAGCAGTACCAAGTCAGTGACCTCCGCCAGAGCAGGCCTGAGCCAGTGACCTCCAAGGAGGTAGACCCAAGTGAACCACCTCTGTGGGACTAGGTTCAAGTCAGCAACTTCTATGTGAGAAGGCCTGAGCCAGCGACCTCTGTGGGAGCAGGCCTGACCAGCTGTCTGGATTGCAGAGCAACCATGGGGATTGTCAAGCAATCTCCAGGAATGCTGAGTGACCTCCAGCTTGACTGGAACTGTGGCCCTGACTCCATCACAAGGAACAACCATATGAGCCTTGGAACTATTGGTACCTGGAAAAGTGATCACCAGAGACACCACCCAACTACACCATTCAGAGGAAAAGACGGGTAGACAAAGTAAGAACACACTCAACACCACAAAGAGCAACACAATACCAACAAAAACTAGTGGCTATTAAACAACAAGACTTGAAAACCCCAAAACAGATGACAGAAGAAAATGACCTAAAACATAACCTTAGTATAATGTTTGGGGTCCTTAAAGAAGAAATGGAAAATTTATTCAAAGAAATGTAGGGAAAGACAAACAACAAATTTGAATAAGTCAACAAATCCCTTAAAGAAAACCAAGAAAAAGCAATCAAACATATGAAAGAAATTATTCAAGACTTAAAAATCAAAATAGAGACAATAAAGAAAAGACACACTGAGGAAATTATAGAAAGGGAAATTGTGAGAAACAGTCAGAAAATACAACTGCAAGCATAAACATCAGAATACAAGAAATGGAAAAGAAAATCTCAAGTGTTAAAGACACAATAGAGGAATTAGACTCATCAGTCAAAGAAAACACCAAAATCTAACAAAAGCTTCACATAAAATATCCAGGAAATATGGAATGCCATAAAAAGACAGAACCTATGAATAATAGAGATGGAAGGAGAAGTCCAACTCAAAAGCTCAGAAAATATATTCAACAAAATTATAGAAGAAAACTTTCCCAACCTAAAGAAAGATGTGCACATAAAGATACAAGAAGCTTGCAGAACACAAAATAGAATGCACCAAAAAACTCCCCTCACCACATAATAATCAAAACACTAAACATACAGAATAAAGAAAAAATATTAAGAGCTGTAAAGAAAATAGGTCAAGTAACACATAAAGGTAGACCTATCAGAATTACACCCAACTTCTCAATGGAAACTATGAAAGCCAGAAGATCCTTGTCAAGCATTACTCAGACATTAAGAGACCAGAGATGCCATCCCAGACTACTATACCTTCTTCTCAGCACCTCATGGATCCTTCTCTAAAATAGACTACATACTCGGTAACAAAACAAAACTCAACAGATATAAAAAGAATGGAATAACCTAATATATCTTATCAGATCACCATGCCTTAAAATTAGAATTAAAGAACAACACTAATTTCAGAAAGTTCACAAAAACATGGAAATTAAACAATGCTTACCTGAATCACCCAGAAGGACTAGATGGCAGAAAATAATCAAATTGAGAGCTAAAATCAACAAAATAGAAACAAAGAAAACAATACAAAGAATCAATGAGGCAGAGAGTTGGTTCTTTGAGGAAATCAACAAAATAGACAAACTTTATCCAAACTAACCAAAAGGCAGAGAGAGAATACCAAAATCCACAAAATAAGAAATGAAAACAGGGATATAACAACAGACACGAATGAAATCCAGAGAACCACCAGGTCATATTTTGAAAACCTGTACTCCACAGAATTGGAAAATGTAATGGAAATTGACAATTTTCTGGATGAATATCACTTACCAAAATCAAATCAAGACCAGATAAGCAAATTAAATAGACCTGTAACTGCTAAAGAAATAGAAATAGTCATCAAAAGTTTCCAACCAAAAATATCCCAGGGCCAGATGGTTTCAGTACAGAATTCTACAAGATTTTCAAAGAAGAATTAATGCCAGTACTCTTCAAATTGTTTCAAATAATAGAAACAGAAAGAACTTTGCCAATTACCCTGATACCCAAACTACACAGAGACATTACTAAAAAAGGGAATTACAGACCAATCTCCCACATGAATATTGATGCAAAAAATCCTCAATAAAATACTAGCAAACTGAATCCAAGAACACATCAGAAAAATCATTCACTATGATCAAGTTGGATTCACCCCAGAGATGCAGGGATGGTTCAACATATGAAAATCTGTCAATGTAACTCACCATATAAACAAACTGAAAAAAAAACCCACATGATCATCTCATTAGATGCTGAAAAACCCTTTGATAAAATACAACACCCCATCATGATAAAGGTCTTGGAGAGACAAGGGATAAAAGGAACATACATAAACATAATAAAGGCAATATACAGCAAGCTGACAGCCAACATCAAACTTAATGGAGATAAACTCAAAACTATTTCACTGAAATCAGGAACAAGACAAGGATGTCCACTCTCTCCATATCTATTCAATATAGTTGTTGAGGTCCTAGAGCAATAAGACACCAAAAGGAGATCAATGGGATACAAATAAGAAAAAAAGAAGTCACAGTCTCATTATTTGCTGATGATATGATAGTTTACATAAGCTACCCAAAAATTCTACCAAGGAACTTCTACAATTCTTACACACCTTTGGCAATATAGCATGTTCCAAGATTAACTAAAAAAAATCAGTAGCCCTCATTTATACAGATGATACATGGTCTGAGAAAGAAATCAGAGAAACATCACCCTTCAATAGCCAAAAATAACATAAAATATCTTGGAATAACTTTAACCCAACAAGTGGAAGATCTGTATGACAAGAACTTTAAGTTTTTGAAGAAAAAAAAATTGAAGAAGACACCAGAAAATGGAAAGATCTCTTATGCCCTTGGGGAAGCAGAATTAACAGTAAAAATGGCAATCTTACCAAAAGTAAAGTCCAGGTTCAATGCAATGCCCATCAAAATCCCAGCAAAATTCTTCACAGATCTCCAAAGAATAATACCCAACTTCATATGGAAAAGCAAAAACCCAAGATAGCCAAAACAATCCTGTACAATAAAGAAACTCCTGGAAGCATCACAATCCAGACTTTAATCTCTACTACAGAGCTACAGTACTGAAACAGCCTGATATTGGCATAAAAACAGACAGGAGGACCAATGGAACCAATCGAAGACCTAGATATCAATCCACACACCTACAAACACCTGATTTTTGACAAAGAAGGAAAAAATATAAAATGGGAGAAAGAAATCATATTCAACAAATGGTGCTGGCATACTGGATATCAACGTGTAGAAGAATGAAAATAGATCCATAGCTATCACCATACACAAAACTCAGAGATCCACCTGCCTCTGCCTCCTGAGTGCTGGGATTAAAGGCGTGCACCACCACTGTCCAGCCAAATACTAGAAAATCTTTTTGGACAATGTAGAAAGAATGAAAATGTTCCTTATTTCACAGGACTGTACAGAGAAACCCTGTCTTGGGGGGGAGCTAAAAGAAAGGGGGGACTTTCTGATTATTATTGTAATTTTATCTTTTATCCAGGAATTATTCAGAAGCATATTCCTTAATTTTAATGTATACTGATTACTTCTAGTATTTCTGTTATTAATTTCTATTTATCTACAGTGAAGTCAGAGAGTCTATATACCATGTAGTTTTAGTCCTTAGGAATTTGTAGAAAGTTATTTCATGATATCACATATGATCACTCATACAATCAGTTCAAATAAATCCTGGCCTGGTAATTCAGGTCTATAATCCCAGCCAAATGGGAGGTTGAGGTAGAAAAACAGCAAGTTCAAAGTCAGCCTGTGCAACTTAGCAAAACCTTTCAGAAAACACTGAATAAGAAAAGGCGTGGGACTGAGTTTAGTGATAGGATACTGATACAGATATGTATGGGTTCACCCCCCCCCAATACCATAATTAAATGTGTACCCATCTCAACTGGAAATAATATTCTGTTATTTAAGTCTTCTAGAAACAAATTCTATCAGCTTTTAAAAAAGATATATGTCTCATTCAAAGTGCATTTTCAGTCATTCTTAGTGCCATTTTGAGATAATATTCCACATTTTCTATATCACTTCTATTGTAGGCAGTTGTCTCTTCCATAGTCATGCTTTAAGTGATGTCGGAATTATAATCAAGAGCTATTTCAGATGTTCCTCACTGAGTCTTAGTTTTACAAGCCTTACTGTACAATAACTAAGGTGGTTTTCACTCTACTTTGTTGTTTGTTTTGTTTACAAGAAGGAAGGCTTTATTTTGATCCACTGTTTGAGGTCATGGTCTCATTGGCCAATGAATGAACCTGTCTCAAAGTAGGTGAGTGCCATTCCTATAGATGGTACTTGATGTTATCCTCTGGCATTTATACATATGTACACATTTACATAGGCACACACATAAACTTGCACACAAACCCACACAAACATGAATTCAACTAATTTAATTAATAAAAAACAAAACAAAATCTGTTCTAGATGGACAGCTTATTGAGACTTTTATCATTGTATTCTAATGTCTAAAGTATAGATTAGAGCTCTAACTATGGGTTCTCCAATGATTCCCACGGTGGACACTAGATTGGATCCCTTTTCAAAAGGGCTGTCATCTGACCTTCTGACATTTCAGCTCTACCTTCATAGAAGGCAAAAGCCCACAGTTGTATGTGTGTGTGTGTGTGTGTCTGCATGTGTCTGTGTGTGTGTATCTGCTCATGCTGTGTAGGTAGATTTTCATCAGAACTGTAGATTAGCTCTGTTCTGCCAGCCACTCCCAAATAACCACACAGAGACTTATTATAATTAAAAATGTTTGACCAATAGCTTAGGATTATTACTAACTAGCTCTTACAACTTAAATTAACCCTTACTTTTATCTATGCTCTACCACATGGCTCAGTACCTTATTTCAGTATGACATGTTCATCTCCTGCTTCCTCTGTAGAAGGAAGACTCTGACTCCACCCTTCTTCTTCCCAATATCCTCTTAGTCTGGCTCTCCAACCTAATCTTTCCTGATCAGCTATAAGCCAATCAGCTCATTATTGACCATGAGAGTCACACATCTTCACAGTGAACAAAAGGATTATTCCACAGCCATGCTGAGTCATCTCCCTGATGTCTGTCCACTAGCCAATTTCCTTTATCACCTTGAAAATTATCAGATTCTTAAATATTTTGTCCCATTGCCACTAGATTCCTCTGTGAGGAGACTGAATTAGATCAGCCACTCTATCATTTCCAAAATTTTGCTTATAAAAAGAGAGAAGCTAGGCATGGTGACTCACACCTATAATCGCCACTCTCAGAAGACTGAACCAGGACAATCACAGTAAAGCCCAGCCCACCAGACAATGGTGGACTACTAAGCAAGACCTTGTTGAGAGGGTTGTTGGCTGTGGTGGCTCAAACCTGTAATTTCAGCCTTTGGAAGGATGAGGCAGGAGGTTGATGGAGGAGGGTCATCTTTCTATCTGTTGTTTCATTGGTTAAGTAATAAAGAAACTGCTTGGCCTCTGATAGGGTAGAATTTAGATAGGCGGAGTAAACAGAACAGAATGCTGGGAGAAAGAAGCTGAGTCAGGAGTCGCCATGATTCTCCCACTCCAGACAGACGCAGGTTAAGATCTTTCCTGGTAAGCCAGCTCGAGGAGTTACACAGATTATTAGAAATGGGTTAGATCGATATGTAAGAGCTAGCCAATAAGAAACTGAAACTAATGGGCCAAGTAGTGTTTAAAAGAATTTTCGGTTTTCAGCCGAAGCAGTGATTAAATGAATACAATTTGTGTGTTGTTATTTCGGGCATAAGCTTGCAGGCGGCCCAGGGTGCTGGGGACGCAGCCCCGCTGCTCTTATTTCAACAGATGCCGCCCAGACGTGTGGACAACTGAATCCACTGAAAGCCTGAGAAAGCTTGGCAAAGAGTAAAGCATGTTTTCTTGGTAGCTGCAATTTCTCTGTTCTACTCTGCTTGCTAGAGGCAAGCAAGCGCTCTCATCTAAGAGAGGCTTCCTGACTCAGCTTTAACTGCAAAACCCTGCAGCCCATTAAGAGGTTTTGCCACGAAACACTTAAAAGGTGTTGACAAAAAGCTGAACGCATGCTTTTCTGTTTTCAGCCGTAGCAGGAAAAAAGCTGCGCCATTTAAAAATGCCAGCTTTCTGGGCCGTCCTGCCAGGGCAAACTCTGACTGTTTGAGGCAGAAGGGCCAACTACAGAGAGAGGTCTTGTGGGTTGTCTGTGGACATAATGCTGCAACTTACTTGCTGGCAGGAACCTTGAAATGCTATAGAGTTGTGGCAGTAAACATGGCTACATCCAGTACCTCAGCCATGAGGCTGGAAAACTAAGGAATGGACTGAATCTAGCTGGCAAAGCCACGGCTTTAGTTCTACTGATATTGCTTGGTAAATTAAAGACTCATGTGGTCAGAAAAACAGAGAGAGATACAGTAAAGAGAGCATCAAAGACAAAGAAAATGTTTAAATGATTTACAGTGTGTTAAAAATATATGCAAACTAAAAGTTAAGTTCTTAAAAGTAAAAAATGAAAGAAAGAGAGTAGTTGGGTGTGGTAGTACACACCTTTAATCCCAACACTTGGGAGGCAGAGGGAGACTGACCTCTGTGACTTCAAGGTGTGGTAGCACACGCCTTTAATCCCAGTGCCTAGAAGGCAGAGACAAACAG
>NC_022021.1:6627321-6674074 GCF_000317375.1 Microtus ochrogaster
CATTGGTTAATTAAATAAAGAAGCTGCTTGCCCTGATAGGTTAAAACATAGGTGGGAGGAGCAAACAGAACAGAACTCTGGGAGGAAGAAGAAGTGAGCTCAGAGACTTGACAGCTCTCCTCTCGGGGGCAGACGCCTCAGAGAGACACCATGCTCCCGGCTCCTGGGCGGATGCGGGGATAGCTCTGCTCTCTGAGGCACACGCGATGAAGCTCAGACCCAGGATGGAAGTAGGCTAGAATCTTCCTGGTAAGCGCACCTAGGGGTGCTACACAGATGATTAGAAATGGGCTAAATTAATATGTGAGAATTAGCCTAGAAGAGGCTAGATAGAAATGGGCCAAGCAGTATTTAAAAGAATACAGTGTCCGTGTAATTATTTCGGGTAAAACTAGCTTTGTGAGCAGTGGGGTGCTGGGGATGCAGCCCCGCCGCTCCTATTACTACAAAAGAATACAGTTTCTGTGTAATTATTTCGGGTAAAGCTAGCTGTGTGGGCGGCCAGGAACACAGCCCCGCTGCTCCTATTTCAACAGGAGGTTTGCCATGTGTTCAAAAACTACCCGAATCACATAGTGAGATTTAAGCTAATGCAGGCAATGGAGTGAGTGGGTCCCTGTCTCAAAAAATGAAAGCAGGAAGGAGGGTGAGGAGAGGTGAGGAGAAGGTTATAAATGTAATTGTATTGCCTCATTATATCACCAAGGTTAAAATGTGTACCTCTGTTTCAAGGTAATTAATTTGACATTTATACCAATATAAAGGCATGCAAACCTTTGTTTCTATACAAGAGTATAGGAAAAATACTAAAATTATAGTCAAAGTTTGGGAATTTTCAAAAACTTTTTGATATGGTGAATGGATTTGGGAGAGTTCTCCTTTGTAGTCTTTATCTTGAATCAACTTTCTCTCTCTCCTCCTTCCTTCCTTCCTTCCTTCCTTCCTTCCTTCCTTCCTTCCTTCCCCTTCCTTCCTTCCTTCCCATTTCTTCATTTTCCTTCCTGCCTCCCTTCTTTTCCTTCCTTAGTTCAGAAATACTCTTACAAGATGAAATATATTACCATAGAATTGCATAATTTTTGTTTTAAGAGAATATTAAAAATAGTTTCGCCATTGAAGACTCACTCTTCAATTTCCTTTTTCTATTCTGGGATTTTAAGATGTCTCCTCTATTTTCCCCTAGGGCTTTTAGCTCATTTCCCTTGGAATGCTTTCTTATAGCAGAATGTCCCACTTTAAAGGGGTCAACATTGTATCATAAGACAGAGATAAAAGTGGGTCAGCTCTGGGATGGACACATACTGGAGCCTCTGAAATCTCTGGAGAATGAAGAGTTGGTGAGCTCAGCATCTTGCCAGGCAGATTCAAGAGTGTCTTCTGCTTGACATATGCCCTAATGAAGCAACCTTATATATCGTGCTAATTGCACTACTAAAACTGGGCTAAAGCATATGGAGTTTTCTCTTTTGGAAATCAAGCACTGTACTTTCTTCGTAGTTTGGAGGGCTTTAGGCCTGATAAGTTTACCCAGCACAGACTGGATTCCCTGTGACTTTACAGGTAAGCCTCCTTCCAGGAGGATGGAGGTCCATTTTTCTCACACTGGATACATCCAGTTGGACAAGTAAGTGACTGGGGACTGCAGCTTCTAGAATGAACTCTAGGAACCAAAGCTTAATAAGTGTCCTAGTTAGGGTTACTAGAGGGGTGATGAAACAGCATGACCAAGGCAGCTGTGGAGGAGAGGGTTTATGTGGCTTCAGGGCAGGAACTCAACAGGGCAGAAACCTGGAGACAAGAGCTGGTGCAGAGGTCATAGAGGAATGCTGCTTACTGGCTAGGGTCTGCTCCCACAGTGGTGGTTCCCTTGTATCTGCTCCTGTGGGGGTTGTTGCCTTGGGCCTGGTTCGGTGGAGGTCGCTTGCTCAAGCCTGCTGCTGTGGAGGTCACTGCCTTGGGCCTGCTCTGGCTGAGGTTGCTGCCTCATACCTGCTCCTGTGGAGGTCACTGCCTTGGGCTGCTCCAGCATAAGTCACTTGCTTAGGCCTGTTCCTGTAGAGGTTGCTGCCTCAGGCCTGCTCTGGCTGAGGTCACTGGCTCAGGCCTGCTCTTGTGGAGGTCACTGCCTTGGGATGCTGCAGTGGAGGTTCCTGGCTTGGGCTCAGTCCCATAGAGATCTCTGACTGAGGACTACTCCCTCAGCAGTTCGAAGACTATACTTAACTGTGGGTACAAGGCAAATGTTTATAGTTGTTGTTATGGATTATGCCGGTTCAGTAAATAGATGATTGCTGTAGATTCTCCTCCAATAACCATGACCTCACTAGCCGCTGGGTAGTTGGCTAACTTTCCAGTACCAGGCATGGTTTTCCTCTTGTTGAGTGGGTCTTATATCCAACCAGAGAGTTGTTGGTTACTGTCATGGTGTGCATGCCACTACTACGCCCTTAGGGTTACTGTATCACATTGACCATTGTTGTTGTTCACAGGTATCATAGCTGGGGTAGGATTGTTGGTTGCCTGTCTCATTTAGAAATGCACATGGTACCTTCTAGTGCCATGAAAGCTAGTCCTCAGGGAGGGACATTCAAGTTAGTTCTAGCTCAGGGCCTTCTGGGCTCTTTTTTTGAAGTATATTTCTTTGACAATAGGGACTTACATACTTGTCTAGGTAACCAAGGGCAACAGCAACAAGCTGTGTGTTTTGGGAGTCGCTTAGATAGCCCTGCCATGCCAAAAGTTTTAACTAGCTTGATTTTCTGATGGTCTTATGCAGGTAACTTCATTTTTTGGCTATGTGTCCATGTGTCTAACTACCATGTCATGTCCTGAAAACAGCATTACACAGCACCCCTCTCCATTCCCTGGCTTTTACCGTCTTTCCATTCCTGTCTTTCCCAGTGTTCCATGAGCCTTTGTTAGGGGTGCAGGGTGTTTATATAGATGTTTCATCTATGGCAGAACAGTCAAAGTTTGCTATTCTCAACTCATAAGGGTCTACCACTAGCTGAGGAGGGACATATAGTCACTGCTCAGTGAATGCCACTCCCTTAGAATATAAGCACTGCCCCTAGGAATGTTGCGTATACAACATTTCTGCTAGGCCCTCTGAGACACCTCCATTTCCTAAATGCTGGAGTGCTGTGAATAGAAAATGGGAAGGGGAGGAGATGAGAAGAGAGAAGAGGAAAGAGGAGGGGGAAAGAGTGGAAGAGAGTGGAGAGGAGAGAGGGGAGGGGCGAGAAGAAGAGGTGAGGGGTGGGGAGAGGAGTGGTGGAGGCTATGTCAGGGACAAGAGCTGGTGGGGAGATTCAAGGCTTCATGGACATCTCTGAAGACCATGAAGCAAACGGCATGTTTGTTGAGTTTCCATCTGGAAACCAAATGGACTGTACCACAAAAGCTGTGTGCCTGGTTTCACTGTCTCCTGTGGAACCCCTAGATTGCCAGGCAAGAGCTGGATGCTGAAGCACCATCCATTTCATTCATCCAGTGGATGTTTATAGAGCACTTTCGAGTCCTGAGTCTGCTTTAAGGCTGGAAAGGCTTTTCAAGATGAACTTACACTAGTATACAATATAAAATATATATTATGGCCGGGCGATGGTGGCGCACACCTTTAATCCCAGCACTCGGGGGACAGAGGCAGGCCGATCTCTGGGAGTTCGAGGCCAGCCTGGTCTATAGAGCTAGTTCCGGGACAGGCACCAAAGCTACAGAGAAACCCTGCCTCGAAAAACAAAACAAATATATATATATATGTATATATATATACATATATATATATAATGTAAAATATATGTAACATGAAAAGTCATTCATAACAACATCATAAGGCTACCTAGTAAGGGCTGCGGCTACCCAGGGTGTAGCTGTGTGACTGAGTACACCGGGAGAGGTAGTCTTAAGAATGGATGGACACTGGTGGGAATGCAAACTTGTGCAACCACTTTGGAAAGCAGTGTGGCGGTTTCTCAGGAAATTCGGGATCAACCTACTCCTGGACCCAGCAATACCACTCTTGGGAATATACCCAAGAGAGGCCTTATCATACAACAAAAGTATATGCTCTACTATGTTCATAGCAGCATTGTTTGTAACAGCCAGAACCTGGAAACAACCTAGATGCCCTTCAATGGAAGAATGGATGAAGAAAGTATGGAATATATACATATTAGAGTACTAATCAGCAGTAAAAAACAAGGACTTATTGAATTTTGCATACAAATGGATGGAAATAGAAAACACTATCCTGAGTGAGGTAAGCCAGACCCAAAAAGAGGAACATGGGATGTATATATGTAGTAATAGGAGTGGCGGGGCTGTGTCCCCAGCATCCCGGCCGCCTGGCTAGCTTATGCCCCGAAATAACAACACACAAATTGTATTCATTTAAACACTGCTTGGCCCATTAGCTCTAGCCCTTACTGGCTAATTCTGATATCCCAATCAACCCATCTCTAATAAACTTGTGTAGCACCGGTCTTACCGGGAAGGATTCAGCATGTCTGACCTGGCGGCTTGCTCCATCGTGTCTGCTTCAGACAGCAGAGCTATCGCGTCTGCCCGGGAGAGGGGAGCATAGCATCTCTCTCCAGAGAGCAGAGCTGTCGAGTCTGAGCTCACTTCCTCTTCCTCCCAGCATTCTGTTCTGTTTACTCCTCCCACCTATGTTTTAACCTATGAGGCCAAGCAGTTTCTTTATTACTTAACCAATGACCTTCCTCCATCAGATGTACTCACTCATATTTGGTTTCTAGCCATAAACAAAGGACATTGAGCCTATAATTAGTGATCCTAGAGAAGCTAAATAAGGAGAACCCAAAGAAAAACATATAGGCATCCTCCTGAATATTAACCTTCATCAGGCGATGAAAGGAGACAGAGACAGAGACCCAATTTGGAGCACCGGACAGAAATCTCAAGGTCCAAATCAGGAGCAGAAGGAGGGGGAGCACGAGCAAGGAATTCAGGACCGCGAGGGGTGCACCCACACACTGAGACAATGGGGATGTTCTATCGGGAATTCACCAAGGCCAGCTGGCCTGAGTCTGAAAAAACCCGGGATAAAACTGGACTTGCTGAACATAGCGGACAATGAGGACTACTGAGAACTCAAGAACAATGGCAGTGGGTTTTTGATCCTACTGCACTTACTGGCTTTGTGGGAGCCTAGGCAGTTTGGATGCTCAACTTACTAGACCTGTATGGAGGTGGGTGGTCCTTGGACTTCCCACTGGGCAGGGAACCCTGATAGCTCAAGGGGGACTTGATTGGGAGAGGGGGAGGGAAATGGGAGGAGGTGGTGGAAGAGACAGAAATCTTTAATAAATAAATAAATAAACGGAAAAAAGTATGACTCAAAGGAAAAGGCAAAAAAAAAAAAAAGAACGGATGAACAGGAGGCTTTGAGAGAAAAAAAACTCATTTAAGGTGACACTTAAAATATGAGGGTTTGTGGTGCTGAAACTATGGGTGAATGCTGGGTGTCCTTAAATTGGTTCTTACTAATAAGATCTAATTGAGATGTAAATTGAAGGTTGCTTGTGTGCTGGACCCCACCCCTGCCCCAGGAAACAATCTTTGTGTGAAACAGTTTCTCCTCTAGCTGAGGATAGCCTCGCACTGGGATTGAGGCTGTGCACCAACAGGTGGGCGCTGGGGATAAGGTTTAGGCCTGGTGCATACTAGGCAAGCACTCTGCCAACTAAGCTAGCTCTCCAGGTCCCAGAGAAGTTCCTTTTCCATTGCTGTAAACTTAAAATCTCTCCCGTTGCTTTGATTTTCAGGTCACTCTTTAAAAGATCCCAGTGCACTGAGTTACTTTGATCTACCCTCTCTGGCCTTTCATGTAGCACAATTTCAAAACTTCGCTTGGGAATTCCAGGAGAGCTAATGGTCAGGAAAGCTGGGAACTGCTTTTTTAGAACGTCTGCAGACATCTTCAAATACTAACTAGCCACGTCCAGCTTTTGATTAAAATGTCATGAGATCAGTGATACAAAACCACTTTCCACTACTGATCTATTTCCCAGGATCTCTCCACGATGGAAAGACGCTGGGGTTTCAGGCCAAAGTGGAAATACCCCAGTGCTTGCAGACATCTTTACAGACTGCAGAGATATCGCTGACACTGCCTAGCCCAGCTTCACTCTGGCTTGCCTCCACAGCCAGAAGGAAGGCTGGCAGGTTGTTTCCTCCAGTTTCCATGGATACCATAGCAGAGTTTTAAACTTTCCAGTGTAAGTTTCTTCTTTTTGGGTACATTCCTTGGAAATCCATGGTGGTGTTTGTCTGGCTTTTAGCTTGTAGATCACATGGCTTTGGCTTGATTCCTTCCAATGTGGCACAGATTCCCTCGTCACCGGGAGGTGGCCTTGGGATGGGCCAGACAGCTTGGACCTCTCTGGGAGCCAGAGCCCTTGGATTTGAGATTTGAATTTGTTAGAAAAAGGGCAGCTAACTGAGTTCCCTCTAAGTTGGCTGGACAAGTGGAATGAGGAGGAAAATATCTAGGTTAGTTTAGATGAGAAAAAGAGAGAGAGAGAGAGAGAGAGAGAGAGAGAGAGAGAGAGAGAGAGAGAAAGCAAGCTCCAACTTTCTGGATCTCTCAGTGAGAGAATCCCAGCCTGGGATCCCTGGAATGGCCTCCTCGTTACTTTGAAGGTGTGGGCCCTGCCTTAGGCGCCCTCTCACACTTAAATTGGACACCCCCTTCCTTTGTAAGAAATTGCTTCTGGGTTCCCCCTCTTTTCCTTACATTCCATATAGGGGTATAATTATTCCTGCTTCTTTTTCTTTTCTGGGCAATTCTTGTATTGACCACAGCTGGGGCTCACCACCAAGAGGGAAGAAATCTTGTCCTAAAAGTTGAGCCTGTGAATTAATTATTTACTGAGATGCTTAGAAGAGGCTGAGCCAAGATCAGGTGGGCTATCCTTGGATGGGGCTCAATTCCTTGAACACATCTGGTCAGTCCAAAGGGTGGGTGGGGTAAGGGTCAGGGAAGGGACAGCAGGGAATTCTGTTTCCTTGGCAACCCATCTGCTGAGGTCATGAGCAAGCCACGTACTGGCTGCTCTGACATATCGCCTTGTGGGTGGTCTCTCAAGCTCATTCCACCAGCTACGCGACACAGCCCACCCCTTGCTTGTGGCTTCTGACAGGCTATTTATTAGGAGCTCTGCCTTCTTGGGAGACTAAATGGCTAGGACTTGATGATTAAAGACTTCAGTTGCTTCTTGTTGCAAATTTCTGTGGCTAATGGGACTCAAGCCTGCATTAAGCCATGAATGACTTCTAATCCGTCAACCTCAGCCACCTAGCAGATCCCCTCCCACCAGGCTGCCAACAGGATAAGGGGATCAGTGCCAGGTCCACATGAATCCACACCGTGGCCAAAACTACACTAGGAAATTTGATGCCCATCTATCCATTATCATTTTCATCTTCTTCGAGACAGGGTCACTATGTAGCCTAGACTGACCTAGAACTTACTATGTAGCTGATTCTCCTGCCTCTGCCTACTGAGTATACCAGGATTTGAAGTGCCCACCACACCTGCTGTATGTGGTGTTGTATGCAGAGCATCATGCATGCTAGACAAGCACCCCATGGCTGAGCTCCAGCCCCAGCCCAGCCCTTATCGTTGTCTACCTTCAGTTCCTAAGAGTAAAGGGATCATTTCAGAGATGTATCTGCCCTCTCTCCAGGGCTTCTCTATCTAGACCATCCCTCCAGAGAATATTCTAGAAGTTGCTGGGACAGAGGCATAGAGACTTTTAGGGAAGTGGAACAGAGCTGCCCATGGAAGCTGGCTAGGTTGCAATCATGAGGTCAGTACATTTTGTCCCGGAAAGGGTCATTTTGTGTCCTGTTTTGAGAATGAGAGAATAATACTGAAACCATGGATATGCATTCTTCTTTGTTTCAGAGACTAGTCTGAAACTTTATGTGCATTATAACCCCATAAGACTCACCTCTATATCAAATGCTGTGTGCTCTTTTTCCCCAAGAGGTATAGAGGGGAATTATATTTCTTGAATTATATTTCTCAGCTTCCCTTAAAGTTAGGTGAAATCGTATGACCAGACAATGAACTGATAGGTGTGGTGTACAATCCTGGTCTGGTCATAAGATCTCACCTAACCAAGGCCCTTATGACAGATCTGTTCCTCTTTTTTTTGTAGACTGAATCAGTAGAAATTGCAGGAGCCATCCACCAGGCCAGAGTGCTTGTCCCGGGCAGTTTCCTGGCCGGGAGTTAAGCTGCCTGATCTCTAGTTCATCCAACCCCAGGGATCTTCACCACCAAGCTTATGCTGTTCTGGCGTGTCTCCAACAACCCACCCAGGAATGCCCTCTGACGCCGAAAGGTTGGAGTATGTTCAATTAAATCATTGAGTTAGTAGTTAGCAACTCTGGCATTCAAACCAGTTTCTTGACCAATCTGTGATGATAGAGGTCAGAGCTTGGTAGAGAATAGAAGTCTTTCATCCTTCCTTTTTAAGAAAAAGATGCTTGGATTAGATGTTAATATTTGACCCATATCTGTATTATAACAGCATCAGCAGCAGTACTATAACCCAGAGTGTTTGTGAGCTCCAGAGAAGTTCATAAGATAAAGGTATTTTTATATACTAATAAAATGTCTAAGCTGGGTGTTGTGGTACATGACTTTAATCCCAGCACTTGAGAGGCAGAGGTAGGCGGATCTCTGGAGTTCAAGAGCAGCCTGGTTTACATAGCAGATGTCAAGTCAATCAGGGCTACATAGTGAGTGAGCCCCCGTGTGATCATATCTCTGAGGACAAAGCAGAATTGCTGCATGACATGCTGGGCATCAGATTTCTTTCTTACGTATTTACCTGTGTGTGTGTGTGTGGGGGGGTGTGGTGTGTGTGTATATACACATGCGCGTGTGTACCCCATGAGTCCCATGTGAAGGTCACGGGACATCTTTGTGAAATTGGTCCTCTCCTCCACCTTCATGTGGGTCCTGGAGATTGAACTCAGGTCATCAAGCCCAAACATCAATCACTTTTACCTCATGAGTCATCTCTCCTGTCCAGACTTCTCACTCTCTCTCACTTGATGGATCTTCTTTGTGTGGCTGGAAGAAAATAGAGCCAAAGTCAGCTCCAGTTCAGAGCCTTGGAGTTTAGTTTCTCACAGAAAAGAGCGAGTTCTTGCCTACAGCTTGATTAGGTATTAGACACTGGAAAGACCTTGGGTCTATTGCCTTCTCCACAGACCACTGTTGAAGCCCAGGGGGATAGGGCAGAATAGTGTAACTGGTATCCCAAGAGAATCACATAGAATGGATAGTGAGCCCAGAAGAATAGTCCATAGGAACTGTCAGACAGAGGATGCTAATGTCAGAACCAGGAAGGAGTGTCGGATATACAGAAAGAGATCCAGCATGCACAGGCTGCATTATGGAAAGGGTCCAGCATAGCACATAGGCCTTAGTTTTGTATACATCACCTCTATGATTATTATAGTCTTGGATCCTCTTCAGTGCCTGAAGAGCTGTAATCCTTGATCTACTCCTTAATTCAAAACTCTTTCTGGAATGTCTTGGAAGCTCCCTGGTGATTACAGCCTCTAGGGGACTCTGACCAGGGTTAGGTGTGTAACCTTGTCCTAAGTACATCTGAGTCCCTGATTTAAGGAATGAACACATAAAATGCTTGCACACCGGTATGAGGATCTGTGTGCTCTCTCTGTAGGAGTTGCACACGTCCTTAATTTTCTGTCTCCAAGTTTTCTCTCTGGAGACCAGCATTCATTTTCATGACCATCCCTGACAAGACAGGAAGACTAGCAACACGATTCAGGTGCACTGTTCTCTCAGGCCTCAGGGTACAGAGGTATTGGCTCTGCTTCTGGTCCAGTCAGTGCACTTGGTGACCACATGGGTCAGTCTGCTGTGCCACAGACGTAGATTCATAGGCTCCAGAGGCCAAAGAGGAAGATGGCCAGAACAGTGTCTACCACTTGTGACTTCTCTAGAAATTTTTGCCCCACTGCTAAGAGACCCACTCTAGAGAAGTGTTCCACGCGTGACTTCTCTAGAGAAGTGTTCCACGCGTGACTTCTCTAGCAACTTGTGACCCGCTGCAAAGACATTTATGTTCCCTGCTCTGCATTAATAATGGGGGGTTTTAACATTGAAATAAAAATTAATTCTACAGTAAAACATGTTTTACATTGACCTGGCATACAATAGAGACGAAAGTATATCTTGAGAAACACCTGTTAACTCCTGTCCTGTG
The DNA here is from genome assembly GCF_000317375.1 of Microtus ochrogaster. Taxonomy (NCBI): domain Eukaryota; kingdom Metazoa; phylum Chordata; class Mammalia; order Rodentia; family Cricetidae; genus Microtus; species Microtus ochrogaster. The sequence continues at coordinate 6,637,599 of NC_022021.1, forward strand.
CACGGTGCTCTGAGATGTTGTGTTCAATTTTACTTCATTTTGGAAGATCCGTGGACACATGCACTAACATTTCACAGCAAACTATTACCACCAATACTTTGGAGAGTGCCACACCTAAGCTTTCTACACTTTTTCCAGAGTACCCTCAGCTCCACGTGTAAGCGCCTTGCCACCAAATGCCTGAAAACCCTTTGCCTAAGGACACCATCGAGAGCCTACAGAATAGGGACAATATTTCCCAGACATATGTATGACAGAGGGTTAGTATACAGAATATACAAAGAACTCAAAAATTTATATAGTAAGGAATAACCCAATTTTAAAAATGTGGCATGGAACAGAGAGTTATCAAAAGATGAAATAAAAGTGGACAAGAACCATTTTTTTTTAATGTTTATGATTCTTAGCCATCGGGGAAACATAAATAAGAACTACGTTGAGATTTCATCTTACCACAATCTGGTAAGATCCATAGGGATCCACAATAACTGACAATATTTGCTAGCATGGGTTTCACTTACTGGTTCTGTGAGTGGAAACCGGTGTAGCCGCTACAGAAACACTACAGATTGATCTACCCCAAGACCCAGCTATACCAATAGCAGACATACACCTGGATGTATGTCTTACTACGTCTTACTACAGAGAACTTGCTCTCTATGTTTATTGCTGCTTTACTCACAATAGCCTAAAGTTGGAAACAGCCTAGACGTCCATCAACTATCAGTGGATAATGAGAATATAGCACATTTACATAATGGGATGTTATTCGGCTATTAAGAAAAATGAGACTATGATATTAACAGATAAATGGATGGAGCGGTGGACACTCATTCTGAATGAGGTAACCAGACCCAGAAAGACAAGTGTTTTATGCTTTCTCTAAACTCCTATTTTAAGGACCCAGATTTTGTAAGGGATAGTCCTCATTGTGAGACTGGAAGCTCTTGTCCTAGTTAAGACATTGGGTCTGCTTAGATTTCATCATTGTTATGAAGGGAGGTTATGTTATTTAATGTGAATCGCCTGAATCAGGGTTTCTATTGCTGCAATGAAACACCATGACCAAAAAGTAAGTCGGAGAGGAAAGTAAGTTGGGCTTACGCTTCCACACTGAAGGAAGTCAGGGCAGAAACCTAGAGGCAGGAGCTGATGCAGAGGCCGCAGAGGAGTACTGCTTGCTCCTCATGGTGTGCTCAATCTGTTTTATTTTAGAACCCAGGACCACCAGCCCAGGGATAGCACCATCCACAATGGGTTGGGCCCTGCACCGTCAATCACTAAGATGATTGATCATTAAGAAACTGCCCTACAGGCTTGCCTACTGCCTGATCTTACGGAGGCAATTTCTCAGTTGGGGTTCTAGCCTCTCACATGACTTCAGCTTGTGTCGAGCTGACAGAAAGCCAGCCAGTATAGGTGGAGTCAGTTTGAGATGCTGAATAAGTTCTTGAGAGTAATGGAGACACTAGTCAGCACTGTAAATAGACTTGAATCCAGTGAATTTAATGGTATATTTAAAAATGTTTAAAGTGATAAAATGTATTTTTTAAAAGAGAAGGGGGTTAGATCGGGTGTTCCCAAGTCTGTGTCTCTAAGTCCCTCATGGTCCAGTCTTCTCTCAATTGCATCACCTGGTGGGGATCAAGTCTTCAACACAGGAGCCTTTTGTGAGTGTACATGTCATTTCTAAACCATAACATATATAACATATAGCAATCAAATAAACACAATTACAATTCCTGTCTCCTTAAACATTTATCATTTCTTTGTTCTGGGAACCTGGGATTCCTTTTAAATTCTTCCTGCCTTTTTTTTCTAGGTCAGATAGATGTTGAAATTGGATTGGTTTTATTTCTCTTTTTCTAAATTTAAGAGCAGTCTCCTCCCTTTCTTTTGAAAGGTAAAAAAAAGGGGAAATAAGTAATAAAAAGCCTACAACAAACTGGATTTGGGGACAGATAGCTTTCTGTTGTCACAAAGGTATGCTGTGTAACCAGGTAGATGTGGGGCCCAAGCCTGACCCGGGGTTCCCAGTCCTTGAAGTCTGGTCCCCATGCTGACCATTCACTCTCCTGGGACTGTGCAAAAAGATGCAAACCTTAAGCAGGAGGAATTTGGAAGTGAAATAATAGAGGTATTTTACTTATACTAATGTTTTTTCCTTTGCGGAAACAACGAGGGAGCTGAAAACTGGACCTGAGTAGCTTGCTGCTGAGTAGAGCTTGCTGCTTACATTCCCCAGTTCACCAACCACAGGAGAGACACCAAGGGGACAAGAAGAAACAGAGCCATTGGAGGGCATCTCATACCTCTTTCATAAGACAGCAGAAGATGAGAGAATGCCTTCCATGGCTGAGAAATCGAGTCTGAAGACAAGGACCTCTTTGGCTTGAAGGTGGCTGGGCACAGAGGGTCGGTGTGCAGGTGATCAGCTGTGCATCACTTAGTGAGCCTCAAAAGCCTTCTGCGAACAGGTCTTCCCAATGATGCAGATGAGACTCCAGCATGATGGGCAGATGACCAACAGAGGATGCGCTCCAGTCTCAGAACAGTCTGCCAAATCATGAGCCTGCTCCACCATTCTCGACGCTGCTCCTGCGAATGAGAATGCGGTCTTTTGTTGTTGTTGTGTTGTTTAGAGATAGGGTTTCTCTGTGTAACCCTGGACGCCTTGGAACTCACTCTGTAGACCAGGCTGACCTTGAACTCAGAGTTCCACCTGTCTCAGCCTCCTGAGTGCTGGGATAAAGGCGTGCACCACCACTACCCAGTAAGAGTACAGGCTTAATCCAGCCACTGTCATTCGGGTCCCTACACTGTACTATAGAATAATTCTTCCATTCTTTCATTTTCATGCCCTTGTGGTTCACAGACTCATGGGTGCATGTGCACAAGGGTATCATATTTAATGGCTCATGGTGTGCTTTGATCAATATCAGGAGACGGAATGAAGAAAATTGCTGGGTTTGTGAAAATACTCCTTTTCTACATGGGGCGTGCTCATTTGGTTCTTTGTATGCCAGTAAATTATATCTTTCTTACTGTTGAAAAAAAACAATAAAAAGTCCTCTCAGACCTTGTTTCACTGAAGAATTTCAACATTTTACATTTATCACTGTAAAAGCAAGGACAATTTTATAGCTCCTATGTATGTGTCATATGAAAAACAATTTGTCTTTGAGGAGGGATAAATCACTCTTTTTAAAAAATACTACATAGCTTTTCCTTTATGTCAAAATGTTACAAACATAAGTTTGTTTGAAACAAGGAAGAAAAGTGAGGTGGAAACGGAATAAAACTCTCAGGTGGTAGTTTGCATAGCCATTAAAGATTAAGAGCGATTGAAGTGCCCATCCTAGGCAAGGTCCCTTAGAGAGAACGAAGGGTTCACATACAGCCCCAGTTCGTATCCTCTCTACTTTCCTCAAACTGCAAGAGCCATGGCTAGGCCACTGCAAGCTCATCTGCTTCCCAAGTGTGATGCCGGGGCCACGCCTTGGGTCCTGGAGTTGGTCAATGTGGTTCAAATCCTGATTCTTTCATTTGCCAGCACCTGATTCTGAGAAACATCTTAGGCACCCCGTATCTCTGAGTTTACCCCCCACAAAGGGAAGGCACTGGCACTTACCTCCTAGGTGGTTATGAGAGCAAATGAGCCAACAGAGTCCCCAGAGACAGTTAGAATCTAGTAGACCTGTAGTTTTCTTCGTTTTTCATTTTACATGCCAATTCCAGTTTCCCCTCCCTCCCCTGCTCCTGCTCCCCGCTTCCTCTCACCTAACCCCTTATCCCCTCACCAGAAAGGGTAAGGCTTTCCATTGGGAGGCCAAGTCTGACATATCAAGCTGAGGAAGGACCAAGCCCCTCTCCCTGCTGTATGGAGGTTGAGCAAGGTATCCCTACACAGGGAATGGGCTCGCTCCAAAAAGCCAGCTCAAGCACTAGGGATAAACTGCCAGTGGCCTCACAGACTACCCAAGCCACACAACCGTCACCCACATTCAGAGGGCCTAGTTACGTTCTATGTACGTTCCCCAGCTGCCAGTTAAGAGTCAATAATTTCCCACTAGCTCGGGTCAGCTGTCTCTGTGGGATTCCCCAGGTCTTGACCCCTTTGCTCATATAATCCCTTCTCCCTTTCTATGACTGGACCCTGGGAGCTCAGCCCAGTGCTTAGCTGTGACTCACTGCATCTGCCTCCATCAGTTGCTGGATGAAGGTTCTATGATGACAGTAAAGGTAGTCATCAATCTGATTACAGGAGAAGGCCAGTTCAGGCTCCCTCTCCACTATTGCTTGGAGTCTTAGTTGGGATTCCTGGGAATGTCCCTAGCACCAAGTTTCGCCCTAACCCCATAATGGCTTTCTCTCAAGGTATCCTTCCTTGCTCTCTCTCTCTCTCTCTGTCCCTCCTCCAACTCAACCATCTTGTTCCCTCATGTTCTCCTTTCCCTCCCTTTTCCCCACCCTCCCAACTTACTAAGGAGATCTTGTCTATTTCCCCTTCCCAGGGGAATCCATGTATGTCCCTCTTAGGGTCCTCCTTGTTACCCAGCTTCTCTGGGGTTGTGGGCTGTAGTTTGGCTATCCTTTTCTTTATGTCCAATATCCACTGATGAGTGAGTGCATACTGTGTTTGTCTTTCTGGATCTAGGTTACCTCACTCAGGATGTTTTTTTTTCTAGTTCCATCCATTTGCCTGTGAATTTCCAGATTAGACCTGTATTCTTATACCCTGCAATGTTCCAAATCTGAGCGAGCTGGTATTTCCTCCCTAATATTTTATCATAAGAATTTCTAACATACAAAGAAGCAGAAAACCGTACATTTAGCTAGGCATGTTTCTTTGTATACTTCTGTCTTAGCCACTGTCAATCTATTGTATTTTTACCTTTTTTTGTTTAAAATACAGAATGATTCACAAATTGGCAGGCCATCTGTGTTCCTATCCGTGCTTCTGAAGTGAACTGCATCCCTTGTTTTTAATAAGTTACAGATATATGTATTTCCCATATTTATTTTCCTTATTGAGAACTTTTCCCCACCATTTTTGCCAAACAAAAAACTAAGTGATATTATCTGGATTCTTTTCAAGGTAAAACTTACATTCAGGGGCAAGAAACAAGCCCGTACCATCAATACACATATCCTCTGTTGTCATAAAGACAGCTTTGCTATTGGCTGGACTCTCCCAAGGATCAGGTACTGCATAGCAGTGGCTTGGGAGCACAGGGGAGGCCTGGAGGCAGGTCTCCACATCTACAGACTGACCCTTTGAGGCCCAGGACAGCATCTCCGAGAGGCACAGCTGAGACACAGAAGCAGCCACCGTGTCACAGGTCCAAGTCATTCTCTGATGCTGCCTGGGTTTCTGAAAATAGAATCTTTTCCCACAGTTGCTCATCTGTGTGTGGGCTTCAGGTGGCCTCAACATGTGTACACGTTCCCTCTGCTAAGGAACCAAATCCTCTGTCCTAAGCTCTTCCCATTGGAGATGGTTCCAGGGTCTCCTAGGGACCACAACCTTGCTTCTGCTGCACCCCTCATTTCCCTACATTCCTCCAGATTGCTGCTTCCTTCCTCGTTCCCTGCCTCCAATTGTTCGGTGACAGATCACACCCTTTGGTGATTCCTTGATGACATGTTCTGTGGCAAAGACCAGAGAAGGCATCCTAGGCCAGCCTGAAAGGCTCAGCTTCTCTGAAGGCATGCCAACTGCCTTATGTGAAGAAAAGCAGCCTTCCACGGGCCAGACAGAAAAGTAATAGTCCAAGCATCTCCCTCAGTTTTGTCTTTCAAACACAGTCTGGACTGTATATCACAAGGAAGCCAATGCTCTACTTGGTGGCTCTTCTGTGCTGAGAACAGTTACAGGATACAGCATCTGACCGAAGCTTCACTGCATACGGTTATAAACAATGCAGAGATCCTCTAACTAACCCCAGTTAACTCTTGTTGTTGAGGGAGGCAGCCTGCGTAATCAAGGTTGCATACTTCAGATGGGAAGTTTCCAGAATACCTTGCTGTTCAAGAACTTCTCTGAAATATTAAGCTAGGTATATCATCTGCCCGGGAGCCCAGGGCCAGGGAAGCCACACTGCAGTCTGGAACACAGCCAGAGCTCTGTGGCATGAGGTTCTGTTTTCTACAGCGAATGCTGGACCGTATGGTAGCCCAGTTTTATCCTGTCTCTCTCTTCCCCGTTGAGCCAGAGGAAACCCAAGTTGAAAAGTCTCTAAGTAACTTTTGATACCATAAGTGTCTGCACTCGGGGCGGGCAAAGGCCCTGCCAGCTCAGCTGGTTTACATTTTTTTCAGGCTGTGTTTATAGAAAGGAAAATGTCTGATCTAATTTTTACCAAAGCTGCTTTTCTCTGCTTCCCATGAGACCAAGAGTTAGACGAAGCCAAATAATCAGTCCGGCAAACTCACTGGGCCCTCACCCTGCGTGCTTCGCTTTGCTTCCAAATTTAAGAGGTGGAAAAACCCAAACGTATGTTCATCTGCGGTTTTCATGAGGGGAAAGAGCTGCTGACACCATCCAGATGGGGACCGGGAGGCTTTGGCTCCACCAGGGAGCAAGGGAGTGTTCCCAGCACAGGCAGAGGGATCTCTGCCGGTGTCTGTCAACTCACAATGAATCTGGCTCCCTGGAAGTTTAGGAAATATAAACTATACCTGTGTTGGTTTTTTATCACAGAAGCCACGAGGCAAAGGCATGTCTCCAGTGCACCGTGGCATGGGCAGGGACTCTGCTATTGATGGAGTATGCAGTGCAAAGGCTCATGGGCAGGATGCTTAGGCTCAAGCGTAGCAATGTTGAAGCGACGAGAGAGTTTAAAAGGTGGAGCTTGGTGGAAGGTTAGGGTATTCGGAATAGCAACCCTTGGAAGGGACTGGTTGGTTCTGGCAAGTTGTTAGTCTCAGGAACAAGCTGATGTCAAAGAGCAAGTGTGGTTCCTGACACATCTGCCTTCCTGGTTTATCTGTATCTCTCCCTCTGGCGAGTAGAGTCGCCATGATGCCTCCTCCGTATTGTGACACAGCCATGTAGCTCTCACCTGAGGGCAAACAGATGAGGATGCCTGACGTTGGTTGGACTTTCCTGCTGAAAAAAAAAAATTGTGTGTGTGCGTGCGCGCGTGCATGTGTGTGTTGGGGGTGTGTCTGTATTTGCCAGAAGAAAACTGAAAATCTGCCAGCGTCCGTTCTCTTCTACCATGTGGGGTTCAAGCCCTGAACTCAGTCATCAGGCTTGGCACCAAATACCTTTATCCACATGGCACTGCCTCTAATGCTGTTTGGTGTTTAGCCTCCTAAATTGCTTGCTGAGCTAAGCAATTATTTTCTTTACAAAACACTGGCCTCATTATTTTGTTATAGCAACAGAAAATATGCAAGACAGGCTTCTTTGGGAAGATAACTTCTGGAAAGAAAAGAACCAGCTAGAATCTCAGCATTAGTGTAGACGTGTTTTGTTTCCTTCCTGCCCCGGCTGATCTACCATATTTGATCCTGAGGCCAATACAGGAGCCCCAGATTGTTACACTTTCCTGTCTTTCTCTAGGAAAGCTGACCTAGTCTGGTATAAATGCCTAAGAAGTGGTTCTGGAAGCAGTCAAGAACAAGAAGGTAAGAGGCTGTGTGGCTATAATACCTGAGTTCACCAGGGGTCAAGCCCAGGGAAGCCCAGCTCTGTGTCCGGTACTCATATCCCACAGCCTATGGCAATCAAAATGAATATGCTGGATTCCATGGTAAAATGAGTCGAAAGTGGAAGACAGGATAGGAGATATAGTTCAGGGCGGCTTCCTAGGCTAAACGTCCTGTGCAACCCAGTTTCTCTGAGCATGAACAGTGACCAGGCTTGCAGTATATGGATTGCTTGACACATGATGATGCTGATTTAATTTCATATACATCATCCAGAAACACAGCTGCTCCATCTGCCTCGGCAACTTCGGGCTCAAGAAGATCCAACATTAAAAAAAAGATTTTAATTTGTTTTACCTTATTTTTATATATGTGGGTATTTTGCTTGCATGCATGTCTATGCATCACATGGGTAGGGCACCCACAGAGGCCGGAAGAGCGTGTTGGATCCCCTGGGATTGGGGTTACAGACAGTTGTAAACAGTTATGCGGGTGCTAGGAACCAAATCCTAGTCCTCTGGAAGAGCAACCAATGCTTTACGCATTAAACCATCTCTCAAGCCCTATTTATTAAAATATGGAATGTTTCATGTATTTGTATGTCATTCTTGAGCAGGGAACATACTAATCTCTATCATTCTGATTTCAGTATATGTGCTGCTGAGTTGAGAACACTTTTTTTTTTTATTTTCGAGACAGGGTTTCTCCATAGCTTTTGGTTCCTGTCCTGGAACTAGCTCTTCTAGACCAGGCTGGCCTCGAACTCACAGAGATTCGCCTGCCTCTGCCTCCCGAGTGCTGGGATTAAAGGCGTGCGCCACCACTGCCCGGCTGGAGAACGCTTATTTTTTTTGTCATGTTATAGCCATGTGTATCTCTGTGTGGGTATGTACATGTGAGTGTAGTACCCATGGAGGCTAGAAGACAGTATTGGACCCCTTGGAGCTGGAGCTAAAGGAGGGTGTGAGCTTCCCAGTGTGGGCACTGGGGACTGAACTCAGGTCCTCTGCAAGAGCGGTGTGTTCTCTTAACTGCTGAGTCAGCTCTCCAGCCCCAAGATCCAGCTCTTGAATGGAAGTCAAACTTAAACTGTTTTGGAGTTAAAAACCTATAACTTTTAACATTTTGTTGAGCCCCATTGTAAAAAACAGGCATCTCCTTTATTCTGGATTGGCAAGTTTAAAGATGCTCAGCACAAAGTCGGCCCCCAGATACACATTCAAAATTCGTCTATTTGATCATCTCAGCTGGAATTACTTTATTTCTATTCAGAGCCCCCCAGGAGAGTCTGTCTAGATTATGGCCATAAAATGGTAAACATCTTTTACTTTTTAAGGCATGAGCTCATGACATAGCTTATGCTGGCTTTGAACTCATGATCCTCTTGCCTCGACCTCTTGGATGGAGGGATTTCCGGGATAACTACAACAGGGAGGAATAACTTTGAAATAAATATATTAGAATGTATAACCCAAATAAATGTTGGACCAGAGAGCATCTTTTATTCACTTTGTCTTGTGGCATTTTAAAAGTCCTTACAGATTGGCAGTCTTTAAGGATGCTCTCTTTGCTTGCTTACGAGAGGGGATCCCCCTCTTTGATAAAGAAGTGACAAACTGAGCTCGTTCCCCTTGTAAGCTCCCACCACAGAGCTCACTATCACAGAGGCCTCCTGCCTTCTGCCCCTCCTTAGCCAGCAGATGGGCTTCGTTCAGCTCTTCTCTTCAGAATGCTTGCCTTGCGTTCACTTTGAAGCAGCAGCAGACACCTGAAACAACAGGAAGGGTTCCAGTCCACATCCTGTTGGCCATTGCTACCACCTAACTTTTTTTCTTCTCCTTCCTTGGATCGGCCTTCCGTTTGGCACCTCCTCACCCTGCAGTCTATGCTCATCTAAAATGTCAGGGAATCACAGGGCAACTTCATCTTCAAACAAAGCTTCAAACAAACCAGAAAAATAATTCCTACGTACTTTATAGAGTGGATGTGCGGTGAATAATGATGTATTCATTCTTAGCCTAAAAATATGAGTTCTTTTGGGGGGGGCATTAGCTGTTGATGCTATTGTATAATACACAGTATGGCTTTCTTCATTTTTACATTCAAAGACAGGAAGATAAAGAGAGATAGTTTTTTCAAAATCCTATCCAAGAGTTTCATCGGTTTCCTGAGGGCCTCTCTTCTCCTTTGATATTCAAATCACCTTTCTTTGAAAAGATGCAATCGTCCTTCTCTAATGACTAGAACCAGTTCATTCTCCTCTTCTATTTAGTGTCATCTGCCTGCAGAATGGATTTACAAACGAAAGAGAGAGAGAGAGAGAGAGAGAGAGAGAGAGAGAGAGAGAGAGAGAGAGAGAGATCAGCTCTCCAATTTCACTGCCTGCTTCACCCAAGCACCTGTGTTCTGCTTTAGCTTTCTGTGTATTTGCAGCATTGGAAGATCAGCAGGACCAGAGGGAAGATGAAGTGGTTCCCAGGAAAGGGCTGGTCTAATAATGGCAGAGTATTTGCACAGGGACACCTTGTATAAAAAAGGGGTGGGGTTCACCGGTCAACATTATGCTGTGACAACCTTTGCTTTCCCAGGCACTAACGTTGGAGATTAGCTATCAGACACTGGAGCAAGCAAGAGCCTCTGCTGTCCCAGGGAGCAGTTAGACCTTCTGTGTGTTCCAGCCAGGATGGAGATACGGGTGGAGAGGAGCCAGCAGGGAGTTCCTAGGCGCTCAGCGGAAGGGGAGTGTGTTGAATCGTAGATCCAGGAAACCCTAGGAAGATTCTAGAGGTGGTCCTGAGAGGGTGCTTATCAAGACTAGTTTGACCTCCGTGACCATCTGCACCAGGCTCAATCCTTAGATAAGATCTGAGTCTTCAAGTGACAATAAGTATGTAGCAAGAGGCAGATGGGCAAGAGAAAAGCACAACAAATGGATGGAAATGTAGTTTTATGGGACAGTGGAGTCTTCAGAAGCAACCCCATGGCTCACATGGGTTATGTTTAGCCTTTATAAAGACTGGACAACTGCATAGATGTTCAACTGGACAAAAGGAATCAGATTGTATGTAGAAAGACAGAAGGCAGGAACCCAGCAGAGAAAGAGGGGTTCCTGCTTTGGAGCCTCTTCACTTCAGCTCAAAGTAGTCAGCGTGCCAAGGCAAGATACTTTGGGTACCATTTTTTTTTTAGCTCCAGTGTAGGCTACTAAGGAGCATCAGAGGATAGTCCCAGCTTCAAGTCCTGTTTTGCAGAAGTGTTCTAGCCTAGATGTCTAGGTGTGACCTCTTTATGACCCCCACAGTCCCAGCTTTATGAGGCCATTTCTTCAGTGACACGATGAAAGGATGGAAGTAGTGACATGTCCTTTTCTAAATGTGTCCTGGACTTGGGCGGCGTGGGGAGCAGTGAGATAGAGCAGCAGCACTAGATCACTGGAGAAGGTGGTCTGGGGGACACAGGGCACAGTCCCCAGTCTCCAAGTTAGTCCCAGGGATTCCTACCTTCTGATGTTCATGCCTTTGAGGAATCCCACCCAGAGTGGGTGCCGGGTTCAGTACAGATTTCTAGTAGACAGCTATGACAAAACAGGGTACCTGTGACAGCTGGCTGCTTTGTTGCTATGGCAAACCCTGAGAGGAAGTTTATTTTTTATTGTTTTAATTTTATTGATTTTTTTTCTTGAGCTCTATATTTTTCTCTGTTCTCCTCCCTTCCTCTCCCCTCCCCTTCAACCCTCTCCCAAGGTCCCCATGCTCCCAATTTACTCAGGATATCTTGTCTTTTTCTACTTCCCATGTAGATTAGATCTATGTAAATCTTCTTAGAGTTCTCATTGTTGTCTAAGTTCTCTAGGATTGTGGTTTGTAGGTTGGTTTTCTTTGTTTTATGTTTAAAGACCACTTACAAGAGAGTACATGTGATAATTGTCTTTCTGTGTCTGGGCTACCTCACTCAAAATGATGTTTTCTAGCTCCATCCATTTGCCTGCAAAATTCAAGATGTTATTTTTTTCTGCTGTGTAGTACTCCATTGTGTAAATATACCACATTTTCCTTATCCATTCTTTGGTCGAGGGGCATTTAGATTGTTTCCAGGTTCTGGCTATGACAAACAATGCTGCTATGAACATAGTTGAGCACTTGTCCTTGTGGCATGATTGAGAATCCTTTGGATATATACCCAAAAGTGGTATTACTGGGTCTTGAGGAAGGTTGTTTCCTAATTTTCTGAAAAATTGCCACACTGACATCCAAAGGGGCTGTACCAATGGAGGAGGGTCATCTGTCTATCTGTTGCTTTCATTGGTTAATTAATCAAGAAGGCTGCTTGGCCTAATAGGGCAGAATTTAGATAAGCGGAGTAGACCGAACAGAATGCTGGGAAGAAGGGAAGTGAGGCAGACGCTATAGCTCTCCTCTCCAAGATGGACGCAGGTTAAGATCCTTCCTGGTAAGCTACCACCTCGTGGTGCTCCACTCATTAATAGAAATGGGTTAGTCAAGATGTGAGAATTAGCCAATAAGGGGCTAGAGCTAATGGGCCAAGCAGTGCTTAAAAGAATACAGTTTCTGTGTAATTATTTCTGGTGTAAAGCTAGCCAGGAGCCGGAGTGGCAGGAATGCAGCCCCACCGCTCCTTCTACACTGTACCAGCTTGCACTCCCACCAGCAATGCAGGAGTGTTCCCTTTATCCCACAATCTCTCTGGAATAAGTTGTCATCAGTGTTTTTGATCTTGGCCATTTTTACAGGTGTAAGATTGGAATCTCAGAGTTGTTTTGATTTGCATTTCTCTGAATGACAGGAAGTTTAAAGGAAGGAAGGTGTACTTTGTCTCATGGTGTTGGTGGAGCCTGCTTTGCTGGCTGCATTGTTTCTGGGCCTGAGCTGAGACACAAAAATCATTGCAGCAAAGTAGGATGGTGGCAGCTCGTCTCCTAGCAACTGGGATGGTGACAAAGGGGCAGAAGGAGGGAGGAAGAGAGAGAAGGAAGAGGGACACACACACACACACACACACACACACACACACACACACACACACATATGTTTGGATCAAGTGTCCCCCGCATGGTTATGTCTCCAGTAACCTACTTCCTAAAACAGACCCTGCTTATCCACTGCCTCCCCAGATGCCAACAAATTATGGCTCTATCAATGGGTTAATCTACCAGGTAGGAACCAAGCCTTCAATACCCAAGCCTTTGGGAGGTAGATTATATTCAAACCATAACAAGATGTCATTTCTTTCTTTTTAAATTTTTTTTTTTGAGACAGAGTTTATCTCTGTAGCCCTGACCCGCCTAGAATATGCTCTGTAGACCAGGCTGTTCCCAAACTCAGAGATCTGCCTGCCTCTGCCTCCAAGTGCTGGGATTAAAGGCGTGTGCCACCACTGCCTGGCTGCGGGACCTCATTTCTAAGAGGTTAAGATATAAGTGCTTGCAGCTTCCATCACGGGAACGCCCACTGTGACCCTATTCATCCAAGCCGTACCTCCAGTCCAAATGCCTGTCTCCTGAGAGTCCCTGAGACAGACCACACCTCAGTTCTGGGGCCCTAGACATTGGGGAGACAATATGTGTTTTTTGTTTTAAGATGTAGTATCGTGGTATAGATCATTATACATTGATAGATGGTTTATATGGCAAAGTATTAATATGGGGCCATTTTTTTGATTTCTGAGGACAATTGAGAAGAACATAGCAGAATCACTAAATGATCCTGATGAACATATTAGCATCTTACACTTTTCACCAAGATGCCTGCCTCAAGTTCCCCGCAAAGTTCATTTTCCTTAAGGACACCAGCAGTTTATCTCTGACATTTATAGTCTCCCGAACCACCCGCCACCCTGTGGCAGGAGAAAAGTCCCTGTGGGTAGGGGGTAGGGGCTGATAACTAAGAGACGTCAGGAAACATACTGCCAGTCCCTTATAGTTTGTCATTGACTTTGCGAGAATTGCCTCGCCCCTGGGCATAAATTTTGAAGCCCGAACTCAGCGTGGAAGGTCATGCACAGAAAAGCATCTGAAATAGAGTCGGAGTGAGTGGAAGGCGAAACTCTGAGGGGAAGCCTGGAAGATAAAGGGGGAAATCTGAACACATCCCATCTGGAGACTGTGAAAGGGTTTGGAGTCAGGAGCTGACCTGTTGGAGGAAATTCCCTGTAGACTCTTTGGTCTGAGAGGCCTGGAGAGTGTAAAGGTTTCCCCTGCTCTGATAAAGGTCTTAAAGTCCTTCCAGCTGCTACAAACAAAGCTTTCACTGGTAACCTGGCTCCAGATGCCTAAGTCCCTGGAGCAAACAGCAACATAGAGCTACTACAGGGACTGGGTAAGCTTGGTGGGCAGGTAGCAAGGGTGCGGGAAAGCACCACGCTAGGTCCAGTACTGAAATGTCTCCCGAGTTATGAAGCAGCTAGGTCCTAATGACTCAACAAGCAGCCCTCTTTCGCTAATGTTGCTTAAGGCCAACCCTGGGCTGCGTTGCATATTCCATCAAGCAATCCAGATATGAGACAGGCATGAAGAAAGCACGCCGATGCCCATTTTAGAGGTGGGCAGGTCAGGCACATGGGTTCTGTTGGACAGGGTCCGGGAAAGCTGCTGGGGTTAAGGTAGCAGAAGTACAGAGACATAATGAACAATGAGTCATTTAAGGAAAGAGAAGAGAGACAAACTACACACAGGACTAGTAATTGTACTGAAGTTCAAAGTCACTGGCAGGTCAGAGGTCAGAAAGGCGTCAAGGCTAAATGGCAAGAGTGGAGATTTTAATGTTGGGAAGGGAAGGCTAAATGCAGGCTTGAATAATGAGCTCATACTGTGGTCAAAGGCTTCGTCTTAGGGGGAAGGTTGCTGTTCTTAGACACTTTGAGGAGTGCAGCCATCAGCACGGCTGGGCAAGTACCTGCATGGTTTGTGGATGCAGAGTCCTGCGGGTTCATACCCAGGAGTGGCAGGGCTGGGGCGTATGGTAGTTCCATTTTAGAATAGGGAGACCTCTTCGTGACTTCCACAGTGACTACGCCAGCATAAGCTCCCGGTACCAGGGCTCCTCTGGCCTCATGTCCTTGTCAGTTAACATTGTTTGCTAAATCGATGATAGCCACTGTAACTGGAGGGAGATGGAATCCCAATTTTTGTTTTAAAGGTTGCTTTTGAGATAGGGTCTCACCATGTAGACTTGGCTGGCCTAATCTAGAACTCAAAGGGGTCTGCCAGCCTCGGCCTCCTGAGTGCCAGGAGTAAAGGCATGCACTACCATGCCAGACAAGAGCTCAGTTTTCTCTGATGGCTGAGGAACCTGAGCACTTTTTAAAATATTCATTGGTTAGTTTGTGTGCTCTGTGTGTGTGTGTGTGTGTGTGTGCGCGCGTGCGCGAGCGAGCGCACATACATGTGCACACATGCATGGCATATTCACGTCTGTGTGCATGTGTGCATAATCCAGAAGAGGAGTTTGGTCGTTTTATCACTCACTCTGGCCTGCTCCCTTGAGTCAGGATCTCTCATTGAACCTGGAGTGGGGCTGCCAGCCATCCAGCCCTAGCAATCACTCGGCCTCCACTGCCCCCAGAACCGAGGGTTCATTAAGGTGCAGCCACACCCGGCTTTCTCTGTGGGTCCTGGAGACTTGAGCCCAGGCCCTCACGCATGTACAGCAAGTGTTCTCAGCCGCTGGGCCATCTCCCCAGCCCCTTTACTGCTATTTTGAGAACATTACGTTTAGTTTATTAGTCCATTTTTTTGGTTGGATGGCCTATTTTTTAATGTTCTTTTGTTTTACGGTTCTTTTCATACTCTAGATAACAACTGTGTACCCGACAGCTGGCAAAAGTCCCTCTCGAGGCTGCCTCTGCACCCTGGCGATTGTCTCTTAGCCTTCTAGCAGTGCTGCCAAGTTACAGTCTTGGCATTAGTAACACCAACTCACCGGGTGAAAGGTCATTCACACTTCAGGTCTTTCTTCCAGGCTGGGAGTCGTTCTGAGCTAACATTTAAGAGCAATTGGTAGTCATTGTATTTCTATGATTATTTTCCCTTTCTCATGGTGATTTGAAAAAGCATTACTTAAAAGTATTTGCAGAGTGAAGAATGCGAATTAGGGGAAGTTCCATATTGTCTTCTAGCAGTGAGCGGGTCTGTATGAGTGGCAGCGGTGGGCCAAAAACTCTGGGGAACTTTGGGGTTGCTGGTTTCCCTTAGGAACAGGGCAGCTTGGCCTGTGGGCCTTGGTGAGAGGGTGCAACAGGATTCATAGGGGGAGACCTTTGTCCTCACCCTGCAGTCCTGGCTGGGAGTGGCACATAGACCAGCTGTGTGTCGTAAACCCAAAGGCATCCTTTCAATCCCTGTAGCCCTTTCAAATCAAAGTAGCTGTTTCTCTCACTGAATCAAAGTATGCACTAATCAAAGTGTTAGCTGTAGTCTCTACAGAAAGAAACCATACCCTCATGGAGGTAAAAGATAAAATAGAAAATGTTTATAAATAAATATTATCAATAAATGTTTATCAATAAAAATAGAAAATGATAAATCAAACTCCCTCGTTGGCCTGCAATCTGCACTCATTGGATTAGTGAGAACCTCATAACCCTTCTGCTCTCAGGCTCCATTCTGGAACCTTCTCTCATCTCTTGCCTCACCCTTGGGAGCTGGGATATCTGCCCGTGCATTCTCTTACCCTGTTGGGGGCGGACACTCTACCCATTTTCCCTCCCGAAGCACATCACAGCATAGACTCACATGATTCCACCTCTAGGGATCTAAGAGTCAATTCACTGAGTGCCAATAAAAGCCAGGTTAGTCCTGTTTACGTGAGTGGCACCCGCTTGCCTCCTCTGCCTGGCTTTTCAGAACTCTGTCTGGTTGAGTGGCCATGCCCTGGGCTTGTAGGCTTCTTGGATGGCACACCAGCCCCTTGTTAACCAAACCGCTCTTGAAGCCCATGGAGAATTGCAGAACGGGCACATAGGTATTGATTCATACCCCTTTGTAGTAAACAGTCTTAGAACATTTGTACTTCTTTAAGGATATTAAAATGATTACCCAGAGGGGCAGCATTTTATTTACCAAGCATCTTAGTCTCTAATGATGCTCAGCTGGGCACAGTGGGCTCTGAAAACCAACCTGGAAAGTGGCTACTTGATTATCCTTTTAGCCAGACGTTAAAGAAGCTTCATGGGACTGGCTTCAAGTGCAGGGGTATGGCTTGCCTGAGGCTCTGTTTTAGATGTTTGAAATTCAGTGAAGCCTCTGGAGTTCAGGGATTGGTCCTGTCTCAGCTGGGGTTACTATGAAAGGGCTGGAACACCATGACTAAAAGCCACTCGAGGAGGAAAGGGTTTGTTTGGCTTCCACTTCCACATCACTGTTCATCAGTGAAGTCAGGGCAGGAACCTGGAGGCAGCAGCTGACGCAGAGGCCATGGATGGAAGCTGCTTCTAGCTTGCATCATGGCTTGCTCAGCCTGCTTTCTTATAGAATCCAGGACTCTTGGGAAATTCAAAGATGACCCGTGTCACTGTCTCTCTGTCTGTGCATCTCCAGCTCCCTTGCCCGAAGTTCGGTAACTGGGTGCCAGTGCACAGAGCGCAGACACGGGGGGGGGGGGGCATGGTGTGCGGCAATTGGAGGTCTCCTCCGAGATAGTGGCAAGTTGGAGGTCTCCACTGAGATAGCGGCAATTGAAGGTCCCAGCCGAGATATCGGGAACTAGGGAACGCTGTGAGGTCACCCTCAGAAGGTGAGGGTGGATTGGGGTGTATGTGTTCATCCTAACGTCCTTCGCTCGGTTTGGCAGCAAGTGGAAGTCAACCGAGAAAGAGGGGTAAACGAACAGGGTTGTCCCCGGCCGGAGGGGACGTATGTATTGGGAAAAGATAGAATGTATATAGCTTAAAAAGATAAATGTGTACAGATGTATGATATGTTGATTGTGTTGTCTTTTGTGCTCTGGACTGGAGAAAGACATTTGATTCTAGGAACTGCTAAGAAAGGCATTTTGACTTTAAAATATGGGCTTAAGAATTTGATGTTTTGGAAAGGAGGTTCTGTTTTTGTCTCCACAGACGATGAGAGTCTAAGGATTTATTTGATATTCATGTGGTTTGAATCCCCAAGAATGCCCCCTTTATTGTGTTCAGGGGCAGATTATATAGAGATAGCCACGCCCCAGCCAAACCCACCAGAAACCACTCTCCTGCTATTAGGAACTCCTGAAGGTCTCATGTTCAGAGCAGCTGTAGGCACTCAGATCAGGGGATTACAAGAAATTCAGGATCTGGGGTCTCACTGCTCCCAACACAGGACCACCAGCTCAGGATGGCACCACTCACAATGGGCTGTGGTTCTCAACCTGTGGGTTGTGGCCTCTTTGAAAGTCTAATGACCCTGTCACGGGGTCACATATCAGATATTTACATTTCAATTCATAACAGTAGCAGGATTCTAGTTATGAAGTAGCAATGGAAATGCTGTTATGGTTGGGGTCACGACAACATGAGGAACTGTATTAAAGGGTATTAAACTGTATTAAGCTGCATTAGGGAGGGTGAGACCCACTACCCCACAGGCTTGTCTGCAGCCTGATCTTATGGGGCATTTTCTCAGCTGAGGCCCTCTTCTCTCAGATGGCCCGAGTTTGCATCAGGGTGACATAAAAACCAGTCAGCACAGTTCCTTTGGCAAGTTACTTTGAGAGTGAAACACCCCTCTGATGTCCCAATGGAACCAAGGGACTGCAGCGCTCTTTCTTCCCTCCTGTGTTTGTGCCATCCTGGGGGTGGCTTTCATGGAAACAGGGCAAAGGTGAAAGTCATATGCCTGCTGCCATCTGGTTTGATTCCACCCACCCTTAGGAATCATAAGGCTAGGGTGTGCAGTCTGGGTCTTTCAAATGAACCTATGAATGTGTGTTATGGATAGCCCACTATTTGTACAAAAACCCAGATTTTAAAGCTCCTTTAGTTTCTATAAAAGGCAGAACTCATCACCTTATTCAGCCCACATATTGCTGGGATATTGTTAAAAAAAAAAAACAGTCACACTAGAAAGATTACTGTAGCGCAGTGAGACTGCCAGTCTCTCAGGGCCATGCTGTTGGAGTCTTTGTGTCGCCCCCTGGTGTCTGTACCTACTAGCACGTGTCTAGTCCATCACACAGGGTGGTAAATGCTTCAGGATAACGTAGGCCTTCTAGGCTTGGAAAGATGGCCCGGTGGTTAGCAGTACTTGCTGCCCTTACAGAAGAGCTTAGCGTGGTTCCCAGCACTCACCCTGGGCAGCTCACACCTGCCTCTGATTCTAGCTCCAGGGGACCTGGCGCCCTCTTTCTGCCCTACGAGCACTTGCACTCATGTGCGCACACCACCCCACAAAGGCATGATTAAAAATAAAATAATTGAAAATATAAAGTGTTTCCGCACAACACTGAAAATGTTGTATTTGTGCGTCAGTATTTACTTTGTTTATCAAAAAGATAAATACACGGTCCTTGTTTTGTTTAAAGGACAGGCACCTTGTTTTTGTTTGAAAGAACTGTATAAGTGGGTATAAGATACACTCCGTAAGTGTATGTATCAGTGTATTTTGGTGGCTGTCTACACTTGCATATACCTATGAGGAGACTAAGGTCAGCATCTGAACCCCAAAGCATTCCCACCCCAAAAAAGAACCACTATGTTGACATCTGTCACTATCAGTTAATCAATCACTAAGAAATCTCACCTACATATGAGGCAGGGGTGCAGCTGTTTTTATTGAGGAGGCTTTGGGAACCCCAGGCACACAGAACTCCAGGCCCACAAAGCCCCAGGTCCATAGAGCCCCAGACCCAGAGTCCCAGGTTCACAGAACTGAGGCCCATGGAGCCCCAGGCACACAGAACTCCAGGCCCACTGTGTTCAAAGGCCCACTGTGTCCCAGGCCCATGAAGCCCCAGGCCCACAGAGTTTCAAGCCCACCGAGTCTTATCTCCTGCTGATATTTGCTTCTCTCTCCATGACCCAGTTCTGGAACTCTGGCGTACTCCCCTCTCCTATCTATTTATATTGTGATAATACATACACACACGACATAGAGTTTTTCTGTTGGTCCTGTCTCTTTGCCGAATACCCAAGGACAGCTCGGAGGGGACTTACTTATGTTGACTTATGATTTTAAGGTTTCAATCTACAGCTCTTGGCTCCATTGATCCTGGGTCTGTGTGAGGAAGAGAGCCCTGGTAGTGGGAGAATGAGGCAGAAGCTGCTCGCCTCATGGCGACAGGACACAGAGAATGCGCACGCCTGTGCTACCAGGTGCCCTCTTCTCACCTTTACTCCATCCAGACCTGCGACTTCAGGGATGGCTCCACCCACACAATGCAGGCTTTCCCCTTTAGTAGAGACCTTCTGGAAATGCCTTCAGCTACACCACTTTACCAATCTCTCAATCTAAGGAAGCTGACAAGATCAGCCACCACAGTAACCGGTTCAACAGTACTGGTTATATTCATGGTCTTAGGAAGCTGAAATCCCCACCTACTTCTAAAATGCCTTCAGAAACTCTGTCTCCACTGCACTGGGCAGTATCTTTCCAGTCTCTGCTTCCCCAAGACCTGAGTGGTGTCTGTCTTTACACCTGGGTCTTTACATGTTACATTCGAGTATTATTGCTTTTTCTATATGAATTTGTCTACTCTTTAAAAACTTTCCTTTACATTTATTTATTTAGCATGTGCTAGAGTGCAGGAAGGGCACAGGATGGAGCTTCCTCCTTCCACTGTGTGGAACTTTGGTCATCAGCCTCAGCAGCAAGTGCCTTTACTTACTGAGCCATCTTACAGGCCCTGCAGTCTCCTGTCCTTAATAATACTGCAGTGGGATCATGCAGTATTGTCCTTCATGCTCAATGCCTTTTACCTATCATAATGTTTTTCAAGTTAATCCAAATTATAGAATGTATGAAAACTCCACTACTTTCTCTAACTGGGGAACGTTTCATTTTGTATATACCATGTTTTATCACCCAGTTATATGTTAATGGGTACTTGAGCCATTCCTCGGATGAATCTTGTAAAAAAGGGGGGAAAAAGATATAAAATGGGTCTAGAGAGATGATCCAGCTGCTGAGAGCACTTACAGATCTTCTATAGAACCCAGGTTCAATTCCTAGCACCTGTAGGTGACTTCAAGGGATCGCACATCTTCTTTCGGTTTCTCATATGTATGTATTCATGTACACCCACACACATAGACACACGTACACACACACTAACATATTTTTAAAGACAGAATAATTCCTTCATTTTCTTGTTTTAAATAATTTTATGTTTGGACAAAGATTGCATGTTGGGATTGCTTAATCCAGCCATCTCCTTACTGGAAGGGGAAACAGGAACTGGCATGACTAACTGGTTTGCTTTTGGTCGTTCTACCACTAAAATAAAGCTGGACTCTTTTCCTGCCATTCTCTTCGAGCAGCAGCATGTGGTAAGTGCATGTCAGTTTGACTGGACAACCGTGTCCACTGCAGTGAAGCACAAGTACAGACCCAACAGTCTCTGCAAACGTGGGCTCCTTCTCCTGAGCATGACCTTGGTTAAGAGATAGTTAGCACGCATATAAAAAGGCAGAAGTGACCGTGTACAATTTTGAAGACCACGTCACTAAAGGCGCCAAAGCTCCCAGCCTGTTGCTCCTTCTCTAGATTTCCTGCCCTGTAAGGACATTTTCATAGTCTCCACTGATGCCCACATGGCAAGGAAGTCAAGCTTCTGGTCACAGCCAGGCCACGAGGCATCTCAGAATGAATCTGCCGATCACATCCAAGCCTCGGATGATCTCTGCTCAACTGCTGGACTGATGACTCATGAAAGACCCGCAGATAAAACACTCTGAGTCCTCACCTTTACGCAATGTGTGCAAGAAATGTTTGTTGTTTTCGGTGGCTAAATTTTGGGATCGTTTCTTGGCCAGCAGTAAAACACTACCACGCTTCATCATCACCATTCTCATGCCTGCCCTTCACCGATGCTCCCCTAATCTTAGTAGTGAAGTCCTTTTCTGTGGTGCTCAGGACTGGACCAAGGCCTCATGTGAGAGTCAAGCACTGTTCCCCTGAGCCCCATTCTCTAGGTTCTTAGGGAAATGTCTCACTTGTTTTTCATTTTAAGTGTTTATTATTACTGTGACTATGATGTGGGGGATGTTTATGGCAGGGCACGTATGTCAGAGGACAAGTCTATGGAAGAGTTCTTTCTTTCCACCCTTACATGGGTCCTGGAGCCAAGTTCAGGTTGTTGGGTGTGCATGGTAAGTGATTTACCCTCTGAGTAGTCTCACGGACACTAACACATTTTTAAAAAAAAGCTCTGATATATTTGTTCTTATTTGTGTAACAGATGTGTTGAGATATACTTCACATAATATAAAACTGGAAAATCAGAAAAAAGTGTGGCAATGCCTCTATTACACACAATCTGCCTTTTCCACCACCTTACTGGTAGCCCACTGGGTCCACCATGACCCATTCACCTACCACTGTTGCTGAGTTCCTGAACTTTCAACCCTCGCAAGCTGAGGCCCCACGCTCACATAGTTTTAGAAAGATCAACTTTATTTTGTCGCTTAAATCTGAAACAGTCGTGTGGTAACAAAGGGATGAGTTTGCACATTAATAAACAAAACCTTCTTTAAAGGCAAACACATTAGAAAGAACTAACATTAATATTCCTAAAGATAGTTATAAATCTTTTTTTTTTTGAAAATCTAAGGAGATAGATCCTGAGACCCATGGCATTCTATTTGTTTGATTAAACAGAATCTCCAGCCATTTTAAACATGACTGTCTGAAAGTCTTCTTTAATCCATTCATATGCTAACATTCCCAAGATAGCCCACGATCAAGATAGCCCAAGAGCTAGAACTGAGGGTAGCTGCTCAGAGAATAATAAGGAAAATTCAAATAGGTGTTGTGAAGTAGAAACCTTCGGTCTCAGAAGACTAACAGTCACCAACAGCTGTGGGACAGAAGGAGCATCCAGAGTCACCTCTGTCATTGCTCTGGAGTAAGAAGGTGGCCTGGTGGTCAGCTATTAGCCAGAACAGCTGAGTAAAGGTTAGTAAAAAATGTCATTAGCCTTAGCACTACTTTCTTGCAATAGTTTTATCACAAAAACATTCAGATTATTAATGACCAGGAAATACTGCTACGAACTGAAGGTGGCTGTACACGGGGACCTATATCCTATTATTTGATGGTTTTAATTCCTTGTCTCCAACGAAGAATGGAAATGGAGATTGTTGGCAACAGAGAATAACTAGGAAAAATAATTCTCTTGTGTCTCCCTGGACAGGATATCACAGTCCTGCCATGCAGGGCCAGAGACTGTCCAGATGTGCTCCAGACGTGCAGCTCATGCTCCCATTAGGGCAGAGGGGACAGCTTAAGGGCAGACTAGTAAGGACTGGAGGGTATTTACACTGCTCTTAGAGTCAGCTCACTTGACTAGGATCATTCATGGTGAGTCTTTCCCGTTTATTCGGTTCATTCACTCATTTTAAAAACATATACCGAGTACCTATTATATCCCCGGCCCTGCTGCCGGCATTGGTGATAAGCCTTGAACAAGGCAACAATGCTGATGAGAAGCAGTTTTGTGTCTATCTGGGTTTGGCCCTCTCTGAGGCTAATCTGGATGGAGTCACATTGGTAGGACATAAGAGGCTCTGAGAAAAGGTTGAAGATCAAATAGTGTATCCTCATTCTTCAACCTCAGAACCCCAGTATGAGGCAGTGAAACAGAGAACGAGAGGAATAGGGATGGTGTCTTCCTGCTTTACTAAGGCCAACATACCAGACATTGGTCAGTCCCTTTCTCAAACTGTTCCTTCCATCACCTCAGAATGAAAGTGCTTTCCTGGCTCTTCTTCCCACTGCTTGAGAAAACAGCACAGATCATTGCATAGTGGGAGATACAGCCACATTCTTGCTGGATTCCATGCAGCTGGAATAGACCTGCTTAGCAGATGCCACGGACCCACAACTCCCTCGAGCATGGCCACGGAATGACCAGTCCACCTCCTCTGGGCAGGGCTTGGGACTGTCCCAGAGCTCAGGATACTCAGAGTGGAGGGGAAAGTGCCCTCAGGCAAAGGACAGTGAAGTCCAAAGGCATAACAGAAACAGAGCCACACAAGCTGGGGTGGCAGAAGTCTAGACAGAATGAGCAACAGTGGGTGGGGCAAGTAGGAGAAAAAAACGTATTTAGTGATGGTGGAAACCTAAGCCAAAGCACGGGCATCCTCCGTGCTGGCTTATTACAATGGGCTTTATGCTCCACAGTGAGGTGAGTCGGTGAGCAGTGGCCTGTGGGTCATGGATCTGGAAAAGCTGAACGAGATCTCAGAGGCACGGAGCCCTCACGGCCAACAGAATCACTAGCAATCATCTGCTCCCCGCCTTTGTTACAAGGCATATGTCTTGCCAATAAAACTGGTTATTAGCAGAGGGAATTTTAATGACCGACTTGTGAAGCAAAAAGAGCCAGCTGCTCTGGCCTCAGGGACTCAGGGATAGCTTCCTATGTCAAGTTCCCAGCAACTGGAGTTTAGGAAGCAGGATGAACCCAGCCACCCTGGCCTCCAGACACTAACTCCAGCCAACAGCAGGATCCGCCCAGATTTTACTGGCTTTTTGAAATGTATTGTGGATTGAAACTGAACTCTTTTGGTAGGTTGTGTAGCCTGAGGGCCAGGTGAGGGGGCTGGATGACTTTCAGAAAAGCCAGCAGAGTAGGGACCTGAGGTCCAGCCTGCACACAAATGCGCTCCAGCCCCCACCCCCACCCCATTGCAACCCTACATCCAGGGGCTCCAGACACCAGTGTCCTTGGGATCACAGCGGGGGTCCATGGGTGGGAAGAAGGAAGGCACAGAGTGCTCGTGGTAGTACTGCAGGCGGGAAAGGAGCTTCAGGACGATGTGGGGATGCTCCTGGGACAGATCGTGTTTTTCTTCGGGGTCCTGATCGATGTCAAACAGCCAGACAGTCTTGGTTGATGAGTCCAGTGAACGGATCTCAGAAACGTTGGATTGAGATGGAGGCGGGATCCAGTGACCACAGCCTGGAAAAAGACATGACACTTCAGGGGGGGGAGAAGCACTGTTCGTGGGTTCTAATCTCAAGGCATCTGGGGGACAAGGCTGCCCTGGCTGTGGGTATGGTCATATAAAAAAATCAAAACAAAACTCCAAACCCCCGTGTCTCTTGGTGTTGAGTCTAGATTTGTCTCGAACACTCAAGCATAAGCTAAGCATAGCTGAATTGCATCAGAGCCTGTGAAAATATGCGTGTGTGTCCCTTTCTGAGAATCGGGTAACAGAAGCAAACACAGCATTGGTGGAGACTCTCGGGTAGAGCTAGGTGTGCTATGTTTGAAGGTCACACATGTCTGAAATCCATGTTTATGAAGTATTCAAATAGGATTTTCTCCTCTTGCCCATACTACGAATAATTAAAAAGCAAAACAAAAAAACCAAAACTCAGAAGAAGTTTGGTTTGAGCAGCTGAAGCCATTCCTCCACTTTGCAGCCTCAGAAAGAACATTTTATGATTTTTTTTTTTTTTAAAAAGGCAGTCACAATTTTGGTGAGCTTTCCCTTGCCGTTCTTTCTGGGGGAGAGACCGCTTAGACCGTGACAACAGCAGAAGTTGTGCAATTCTGACCAGACAGAAGCCACGACACCCCAAGCAGATAGCTGCTTTCTTAAGATCTGCGGGGAGCATGAAAGATCTGAAGGCCTAGTTAGCATGTCAGATGTCTGAGCAAACTGAGGGGTTTGGCAGGGAGCCTTGAGGAGCCAGGGAAGGAAGAGAAGGGCTTAGAAGGCAGTGATAAGACCTCCCTTCCTAGGGAAATAACCCAGAGAATGAAGTCCCAAGAGGACAGAAAGACTGGGGGCACAGCCCCTGCTCTGGCAGCTGCGGGAAGAGAGCTAAGCAGTCTACCTGGGTAGCCCGTGAGGAGTTTCCAGTTTTTGTATCTAATCCCAGCATGGATCGATGTGTTAAAGGGAGAATATTCGAATGGAAAAGAATCGTTCTTTTCTGCAGCCATGCTCTTGCCAGGACCTGGGGAGAAATAGTTTGGAAGAATCAGACTGCTGTTATTGGCCCGTGTCATTATAAATCAACATTTTATACCCTCCTTGCCGAACAGTAGCTTTTGTTCAACGCCAGAGCACAAATGAGTGCCCTGCCACAGAAACGAATCTTTTATTAAATATAAACAGAAAGTATAGTTACATTAGATGTCAGTCATAAACCACCACGAATATAAAGGAAACCCCAAAGAGATTAGAAGACTAATCCATCCTTAAAATCACTGCTTCTCGCCAAGACACAGAGGCCATGGGCAGAGCAGTGTCTGTTACAGCAACTGAGCTGGGCGTTGTGTGTGCGCGCACACTGTGTGTTCTCTTTACTCTTAACTGTTTAAGGAAAGTACATTTTCTGTGAATGCTTGTATCTTTGTACATAGCATATTAAATTATAAATGCACATTTTATTGTAGTATGTCTCTCTCAAGCCAGGAGAGGTTAAACACAGCGCAAAAACTAAGGATACATTCATTTTTAAACCATTCATGAAATTTAAAATTTGGTGAGCAGTACTTTTAACTATTCAACAGAACAAGTATGGTTATATCAACCATACTTAGTAGAGAGCATGGATCATGTTAATTTATCATTTTAAGGTCTTTCAGCAATTGATCAAGTTTCTGAGGGAACAGTCATTAATACTTACCCCACCTTGAGTTTAGAACCAGTTAAGAGACAGAGGACAGATGGATGGACCTAAACTATCACCTTTGGGACTGATAAATCACCTACAAAGGCACGGCTTCAGGTCACTGTGGAAAGAATTGCTGGACAGGCTCAGGGTTCTCTTAGAGCACACAGTGAAGGCAGACTGCTTACGTATACCCGGCACATGCGCTGGCTCTGAACTTAGACCTGGAAAGAGTCTCAAGCTGAGCATGCCCAGTCTCTTCTTCTAGGCTAACTTCCACTCTCATCTGCTGCTGAGAGGACTGTGCCTTGCGAAGTCAAGTGCAACTTTAGCTGAAGACATTGGTTGACTCCTGAGGCAGGGGATGGGTGGACTCATGTGCCTTGTGAAGTCAAGTGCAACTTTAGCTGAAGACATTGGTTGACTCCTGAGGCAGGGGATGGGTGGACTCATGTGCCATGTGAAGTCAAGTGCAACTTTAGCTGAAGACATTGGTTGACTCCTGAGGGCAGGGGATGGGTGGACTCATGGCTAGGAGTGTATATTTACATATTTATAAGTTTCCACTTTGGACCTCACTGTATAATATTTAGTCTGTTTTAACCTTACATTTCTTTGTTAACTTTCCAAATACGGTCAAGGCCATTGTCTGGGGGTGGGGGTGCTTCAGAAGGTTACTAAACAGGTTGCCAGCCTAGTGAGTAATTGCCACCATGTATGGTTATGTCTATAAAAATGCAAACTCAAAACAACTAAACTGAACAGGCCTGGAGATGCGGCTCAGCTGCAGACACGTGCCTAGCATGTTCAAGGCTCCAGCATTTCCCAACGAAACTAAAACAACCAAGTGCACACTCCACCAAGGTGGTGAAAGGGAGGTGGAAGTTCAAAACCCGGCTGGGTGAACAGCAGCAACTCTGTGTGCTGTGCCATGACCTCCATCCCTCCAGAGCTTCAGGGCTTGCTGGATTCAAGGCAGCGGTTGGCACAGGCTCTTCGGCCATGGAAGAGGTGGGAGTCCTAACCCTTGTCAGTCTCTTGAGTCTGGGAATGGATCGAGTACACATCAGTGGCTTAGATCTTAGTAAGCACCCATAAGGTGCTTTTTCTGATTGCTTGGTTCTTTGCCTGCAAATGTTTTGGCTGTAACACAGATGGATGCTCCTAGTGCTGGATGTATAGATGGTGGGGATGTATAGCACAGGATGCAGGTTCATGGCCCACGGGCTGTGCTAAAGCTGTAACCCTCTCATCTCACCCCTCCCAGGTTTGTATAAAGGCCCCGTTTCGATAGCAAACATTTCGGATGTTAAACAAAACAGGCATGTTTTGGTGAACATAAACAAAAGAAAGGAAACAGCTATCTCTGCTATACTTATATTTATATACATTTTTTTCTTAAAACAAACAGGAACAGAAAATACCTAAACAACAAGTCTAAGGCTAAATGATGAATGATACTATTATCTCCTATTATCTCAGCTTTGTTTTTCTCATATTGAGTGACTGGACAAAGAGGTCAAAGAATACTAACACTCTATCTAGAGGCACCACCAGTGAACAGAAGTTAGTATTTTGCCACATTTGTTTCAAAATTTCTATTACATTTTATTTATGTTGTGTGCACTTATGTGCATGTGGGTGTCAGTGTGAGTGTGTGCACATGTGTCACTGTGGTATGTGGAGGTCAGAGAACAACTTGAAAGACTCATTCCCCCGCCCCCCTTCATTACATGGGCCCAGGGCACTGAACTTGGGTGGGCAGTTCTGGCGGCAGGTGCCTGTGCCCACTGAGCCGTCACCAGCCTCACTCCAGCTTCTCTGAGGAAAGACGCTGGACAACAGATCATGTTGGAGTTCCCTCTGTCCCCCTCATTCAGCTCTTTTTTCCCATTGTTCCACCTGCCGTTGCTCCTATGGCTTGCACGCATCCTCCAGCCATTTCAAAGCTCAGGGTCATGTGGGTGTACCAAAGAGTATACACAGTGTTGTTTTACATCTTACACACGTGTGTTATTATACATATTCACACCATACACGTGTGCTATTATACATATTCTGTAACTATCATCCCTCTTTAGAGTTTTATAATTATATAAGTGCATATGTTCCTCTTCACTGCTTAACTTTACTACACCAAACACTACCTCTTGTCAATTGATGTTTCTGTCAGTGTTCCCAAGCTGTCTGACTTAGGGTCTGTTATTGGTTATCCACAGTGAGTACTGTTGTCTGCACAAGGGATGGGGTTTCTCTGGGGTCTGTGTCTAGAAATGACTACTTACAGGGTCCATGCTTTTCCATCAAACCAATGGCCCTCCTATCAGTAACATCCCCATTCCTCTGAGTCCTGGATCAACTAAAAATCCTTGAGAAAACATTCTTGAAAAAGCATCTTCGTGAAGGATGCAATCAGCAAGAACCGTGTGTGTGTGTGTGTGTGTGTGTGTGTGTGTGTGTGTCAAAGAAGGGTTCTTACAGACACCTTTTTACAACCCTGGAGAGAAACACAACATCACAGGTGCACAGCTTGGTGCACAAGAGTCTGAACATCGCCAGGGCTGCAGGACCCAGGCAGGGCCTCCAGATGCTCCCTCCTTGCTCCAAGGCAGCTGCTACTTAACTCTGCACAGCGAAGATGCTTCTGTCTGCTTTTTAACTCAGTGTGAACAGAGTATGCTGTATGTTACTCTCACTTCTGGCTCCTTTTAATTCAAACATGTCCAGTCTGATAAAATGTCTCCACAAAACGTGACACTGAGATTATACGTAGCCACAGGAATTGGCCTCTTTTTGGTACTTCCTCCGCGCCTGCCACTGGAAAGATTCCATTGGTGAAAATCCAACACTCTTCTCTTATATTTGATTTTGAAACCCATGTGGGACTGATTTTTGTCTATGAAAAGAGGTAGGAATCAAGAATACTTCTGCCCCTTTTTGAATATGGCTTTTAACGGTCTCAAGACCATTTA
The DNA here is from genome assembly GCF_000317375.1 of Microtus ochrogaster. Taxonomy (NCBI): domain Eukaryota; kingdom Metazoa; phylum Chordata; class Mammalia; order Rodentia; family Cricetidae; genus Microtus; species Microtus ochrogaster. The sequence continues at coordinate 6,667,005 of NC_022021.1, forward strand.
GTGCAAAGACTATCTTCTCTCCATTCATCTGCAGTGGCACCCTTGCCAGGCGCCCCAGGGAGGGGATCTCGTCCCTAAATCTTCAGTATCTAGTGGACTCTCCATGATGCTGGGAATGGCCTGTGTCTGTGCCGGGCTGTGCTCTGGGCACCAGTCACATGTTGCTGTGGCACAAATGAAGTGTGGCTGGTACAACTAAAGCAACAATTATCTATCTATCTATCTATCTATCTATCTATCTATCTATCTATCTATCTAATCTATTCATTTATTCATTTATTTTAAAGACAATGCCTCATTTTGTGGCCCTGGCTGGTTTGAAACTTTCTGTGTAGACTAGGTTGATCTTGAACTTACAGAGATCCATCTACTTCTGACTCCTTGAGTTCTGGGATTAAAGGCGTGCACCACCATGTCCTGATATTTAACCTAACACATACTTTGTAACCTAATACATGTTCTACCAATGAGTTATACCCTCAACCATTAAATTTAAGTATTTTACTGTTTTTTTTGTTTGTTTGTTTTATCTTTCAAGACATGGTTTCTCTTTGTAGCTTGGAGCCTATCCTGGAATTCGCTCTGTAAACCAGGCTGACTTTGAACTCACAGAGATCTCCTTGCCTCTACCTCCTGAGTACTGAGATTATTTTACTCTTTTTTGATAGATTAAAATGTCTTTCTAAAATTTCGTGTTTGTTTGGTTCACTTCGGCTGTCTAGGGTACAAATGATGACTGTACACTGCTCCTGGACTGCAAAACTCTGCTGAAACTGTTGTTGGTTCTCACAGCTTTTAAATTCTGACACATGCTTTAAACATTACATCTGTTTATTTAATGATTTATTTTTGTGTGGTGTGTGTGTGTACACACACACATGCCAAGACATGTAGGTGAGTATCAGAACAATTTGAGGGAGGTGGTTCTCTGGGGACTTCCAACATGCAAGCCCTGGGGACCAAAATCAGGTCATCAGGACTGGCATCAAGAGGCTCAGCGTTCTATGATCACAACAGATTTACTTCCTTGACCATTTGGGTGTCTATTCTTCTTTCTTTTGTTTTTCATTGTTTTGCCTAATTCTCCATATATGTCTGATACAAACAGTGAGAGTAGAATACAGTCCTTATAGCTGCTGATTTATGATGATACCTGTAGGACTTTCAGAATCAACCTCTGATCAAGGTAAATAAGACTCCTCCTACTGCTGGCTTGAGCGCCCCTATCAATGAAGGAGTGTAGTTTTGTCTAAAAGCTTCTCTGGATCTATTCGATTATCACTCCTTTGTCCTTTGATCCATTGACTCTCATTAATTAATTTTTCAATGAAGGAAAAATCATTAATTACTGGAATGATGTTTTTCTTTGAAAAATCTTTCATTGAAAAATTGAAAAAAATCTTTGTCATTAATTGATTTTCAGATGTTAAGCAAATCATCACCGTACATGGTCACAGCATATAATCTTCTTTACACATTTCTGCATTCTGTCTGTTAGTATTTTATTGAGGAATTTTTATTGTGTGTTCAGATATAATGATATTAATCTAAGAAATAACGAATTATTAAATAGGTGTTGATAAGCTGACACAGATGAGACAGACTGTTGGACTGAACGACAGGAGCACAAAATTCATAGAAAAACCAACATCAAAGATTTGTCTGTCAGGGTTGATGCTAATGATGCCGGGAAGAGTCATTGCAGCTGAATGTCTCCACCCCCTGAGGCGCACAGTAGGACCATTCTGAACCTGACTGTTTGGGTTCAAGTACCAACTCCTCTACTCACTGTGTGTGATCTTGGTGTTGACCTACCTTCCTGGCCTCAGTTTCCTCCGTTGTAAAGTGTTGGTGCAATATGATTATGTGGCCTAAGTGTAATGATTCATTCAAATTGCCTGATAGTAAGTTCCTGCTATAGAAGGTATATAATAAATGTTATTATTACCAGTTGCTCAATCTTGAACAACTTTCTGTTTGCTATCGATAAGATTCATTTAACTACAAGTGAGCTTAGACACATACCGTGCTTAACACATTTGTATATTGTGAGACCAATATCAACACTAAAGCTACTTAAAACAGCTGGTACATGAACTCACTATGTATTTGGGAACACAACACAGCATCATAAGAGTCTTCTGCTTGCTGACCCACTTAGTTCCCACAGTTGCTCTATGATGCAGGCAGCAATATCTGCAATCACCGCCAGCGAGTGTCAATTACCATCCGTGTGTACAGGTTTTCTGTTTTTATGTCCTCTTATTCCAAGGTAGAGCAAAGTAGGAAAGAAGAAAAGTAGGCAAAGTGATTATTATTTCAGGAAAACAAACCAAAACCGCCAACAAAGCAAAGCCTGCTCCCCTGACGTGGGTCTGGAGAAAATCTGCTTGCTCCATCGCTGTCCAGAATCAGGACAGGGGTGGAGAAAAAGCATTTAAGGACAGAAACTATAGTTTTTGCCATTTTGAGGTTTAATCTCTTTTCTGTTCTGTTGTTTGGCCAGTTACCCACCTCCATGGATCTCTTTGCTTTTGATTATTTTATAATTTACAAAGAGCAGTTTAATATTTCCTTTTCCTACTAATCCATTTGCTTTTTCCTTTTGCCCCCTCTTCTCCCCTCCCCTTGTCTTCCTCTTCTCTCCTCTCCTCTTTTCTTGAGTATTGCTACTACGGAGTCCTGGAACTCACTTTGTAGACCAAGCCTCAAACTCACAGAAATCTGTCTGCCTCTGCCTCCCAAGCGCTGAGGATCATTCCCAATCCAAATGACCTGTGCTTCTTGACCAACATTGCAATTTGCTCCTAGGCTATGTCTAGCAAACTTCAGCTCTTCTAGAAATTTAACTGTCCAAGTGTTTTCTAATTCAGAATTCTGAAATATGTTTTTCACAACATTTCATTTTGGCTTAGCTGCAAATATCTTCAACTTTTACACATCCAAGTTGAAAAATATTATTTGTTTTATTTGTTTTTTTAGGAGTAGACTGTTAACTTATGATAGGGATGAACCATCTCTTTCTACAAATTATTGTTATGCATGTGAGTATTTTGCCTGCGGGTATGTGGGTGTCACGTGGGTTATGTGGGCGCTGGGAATTAAATCCAGGTCCTCTGGGAGAGCAGTTAGCGTTCTTAACTGCTGAGCCACCTCTCCAGTCCTTCAAGTATCTCTGAAGGACTTACATTAAACATTAAATCAGCTGATTATGTCTTCCTGGTCAAACTAATAGAAAGTTTAAAAGACCCAAAATCTGGGTGAAGTTCAAGTCACAGGTCCTTCTTGTGGCCACTGGTGAAAGGCCTCCTGTTGGGAGTCTGCATCATCTTCCACCAAACTTAAACCCATGCAGGCTGCAGCTGGATGGAGACTCACTGCACATGTGGATCAAATCTTCAGGGTGCTCACGGCTTCATGTCTCAGGCATCGTGGGCCCGGGCCAAGGCTGTACTCTCATCTTGCTGTGTGGCAAAGCCTTACATCTCCAGATGTGAGTGCATGCGCTGTTGTCTTGTTTCCTCTTTTAAAAAATCATTACTGATCCAAACATAGAAGTTTTTCCCCTAAAAATAGTTTCCTAGATGTTACACTGCCTAGAACACCCTCCCCCCAGCTGACGCTTTGCTGGCATGTTCCGGTTAACTTTGAAACTTGGGAGTCACAATCTGTGAGCCAAGTCAGACCTAGGTACTTGTCCTCAGTAAGCAAATTAGAAGAAGCCAATCAACAGCAGGAATCGGAAAAAGGAGACTCATTCAATGTGGCCACTTTAGGAAGAGGGACAAGGGGATCGAGCAACTCAAGTCCTTCTGCAGGGTTCTGAAGTGAGATCAGAGTTCAAAGAGAGGGCCCAGGCTAGGCACATCTAAGCAGTTCCAACCAAGGTGTGGTCCACCCACCACTGCCCCATCGTTATCTGGGTTTTAGTCTCCTTCTAGAAGGTGGCCTTCTCTTTCAGGTCCCCCTCTGCTGGCACCCTTTTCTTCTCCCAGCACAAGGTTCCTAGGGAGACTGCCGCTTCCTGGGGGTCCATTGTTTCAATGGTCTCTAGAGTATTATTTCTGCCGCATTGGCTACAACACAGCGGATGGCAGAGGATGAGAGCCTGACAGGCACAGGACGTGGGTGCTGATGACCTGTCCAGTGTTACCCTGGAAACTAGAGGAGTAGAATAGGAGGGAGATGAGGAGAGAAGCTTGGAGCAAACAGAAGGGAGAGGCAGTGGGGCTGGGGAGGCAGGGGAGAGTGCCTGGAAGGAGGAAGAGGTGGGGAAGAATGTGTGAGCCCAGTGCACTCAGGGAGGGTTAGCAACCAGCTTTGCCTTTCACTTCCCTGCCTTTCCGTGTCAACCTCCACCCCAGGACAGGTGAGGACACAGGATAGTGACACTCAGAGCCCAGAGCTGGAGCATCAGTTCATGCTCAACTGTAAAAACACTTAGCAGGGAGGCCTGCCTGCTGCGGAACTGTCTGCTCCCTCCCTGGGCTCTCAGCTGATGAGCACAGCTTTTCTCGAACATCCACACGACTTATTGAGAATCCTGTCTGTCCTTGGCAAAAGCCTTACAACTTGAAAGAGGAGTGTCAGGAAAAATACACCAGACATGAAGCTAATCAGAAAAAGGCGAGGAAGAATATTACAGATGGTATTTATTATGAAAATCGAAACACCCATTATTTCTCGATGTACACGCCACGTGATGTGTTTGAAATGAAACTAAGTCCATGATTTTCAGTTTACAAAGTCATTTTCTCTGACACCTACTCACTCATCTCCATATTTGATATTTTAAAAGTCCCTGTGGAAAAAACAGCTTTGCTGTGGCTTGCTCAGCCTAGACAGGGTTCAGCGTTAATCACCGTTGAACTGCTCACAGTGAGTACTCAGAAAGGAGCCATTTCTGGGGAACTTCAACAGCTGGTTAATGTCTGACACTAGCCAGGAGTGCCGGCTGAACAATGTCAGCCAAGACACAGAAAGCAACCACTCCCCGAGGTCCTGTCAGCCCAGTGCTACTCTGATAAAGGAAGTCATCACCATTGGTACATAAAATAGATTGGCAGAGACCTTCTTATGTTGAGTTTATGCTAAATCTTGAATAATTTATTTGGTGACATTTATTTATCTATAAGACAAATATCTATCTTGATCACTGTATCTGCTAGATACCAAATCATCAGAATAAAAAAAATGCCAGTCTAATCATAATGAAAAGATGATTTTGTTCAAACACCCCATATTGTAAAATAGGCAATAAAACAAACAAACAAATAAAATGTCTCTCTTTTTCGAAGCTCTTCACCCTTGGGAGTTTTCTTTCCCATCTCTAAAGGAGGAAAACACATTCAAAGCCAGCACTGTGGTACCTGTCACAGGAATAAAACCAAAAAATTCCATCAAACTGAGCTTATTTTGATATTCTTTTGCCATCTCTTGTACTTTTTTCCTTTTCTGTATATGTGTATGTAGATATGTGTGTTTGTATGGGGGTTGTGGGGGGACGACACACACACACACACACACACACACACACACACACACACACACACACACACACGGAAGCCTTAAGTTGCTATCAAGTGTCTTCTGACATTGTTTTCTATGTACTAAAGCAGGGTCTCTCTGGAAACCTGGAGTGTACCCTTCTGCTCAGCCAGCAGTAACCAGCCAGATGGTCCCAGACGTCCCATGTCCCTAGTATTGTAGGCAGTCGGCATATCCGCCTGTGTTAATATGGGTGAAGAAGATCCCCTTCTCACTCAAAGCAGCAAGAACGCCACAGACTCCACGTTTGCCTCTTTGGCCTTCTCTGTTCTCTTTTAAATGTTTTCATTCCTTCAGATCAGAACGCAACATTCAGCTCGGCATTTTAGACTTCATGATCTCATCCCCTACCCACATTTCTGTCTGTGGAATCCTTACTGCCTCTTACCCCAAACCCAACCCAGGTACTGAGTGGACAGCATCCAGCTCTCTGCCTCACTCACACAAGGTCTCTTCAGTCCAACCCTGCATTTGCAGACGAGGAATTCACCACTTACCTCTTATTTTTGGCCTTGGCCATGAAGGCAGGTTCAACCTCGTCAGCCTGACCCTCCCACTCTGTTCTCTCTAGTTCTCTGTGTCCCTCCAGCTCTGCTCTCTGCCCAGCCTTTGCTTTGTGCCCCATGCCACAGGCCTATTGTGAACCATGGGGCCCAAGTGAAGTGGAAAGGTCAGGAAATCTTTTGTACTGGACAGTGCATCGGGAAGCTTCTGTGAGCATCCCTTCTCCGATGTCCCGGACACCTTATCTAGGTGCCTTATCCCAACATCTGCCTGCTGGGATTAACGTGAAAGAAATACACGGACTGGCAAAGAAAGGGGCTAAGGATGGAATGCTGCAGAAGACAGTGCTGAGAGACAAAGAGAAGGGGAGGTGGTCACAGGAAAGAGGGTCACAGCAAGGAGACGAGAGAGGGCACTCTGGGTTTGGCTAGCAGCATTGCGTGGAGACAGCCATGGCATCAGGCGGCTGTTACTTCTTTTTCTTCCTATAATTGAAAATAGTTTTTTTCCTCACACAATATATCCCATTTACAGTTTCCCCTCCCTCTACTGCTCCCACTTTCTCCCCACCTTCCCTTCTTCCTAGGTCCATCCCTTTTTGTCTCTCATTAGCATCAAGCAGGCTTCTAAGGGATTCTAGTATGACATGATACGATAAAACAGAACTATCACACCGAAATAGGTCAAAACGAAGAGAAGGAAAAGGCACAGATGCAGAGACCCACTTGCTCACACACTCAGGAACCCCACAAAAATACCAAACTGGGAGTCATAATATATATGTAAAGGACCTGTAGAGTAAAAGAATAAAAAATTAAATATACATAAATAAAATAAAAAATTAAAAATAAGATTTAAAAAAATGAGAAATCCTGTCAATCTGTAGAAGAATGAAAATAGACCCATATCTATCACCATGCACAAAAATCAAGTCCAAATGGATTAAGGACCTCAATATCAGTCCGAACACACTGAACCTGATAGAAGAGAAAGTGGGAAGTACCCTACAACAGATGGGC
>NC_022021.1:6675418-6681434 GCF_000317375.1 Microtus ochrogaster
TGAGGGAGAGGGACTTGATCGGGGGAGGGGGAGGGAAATGGGAGGCGATGGCGGGGAGGAGGCAGAAATCCTTAATAAATAAATAAATTTAAAAAAATGAGAAATCCAAGATGCGACATTCTGAGACAAGGAACCTCCAAAGATGGTACTGAGTTTGTTTGCTATTGGTCGTCTCCTGCTGGGCATGAAGCCCACCTTCAAGAGTAGTTTGTTTGCACAATGAGACTCCCATGGAGAAACTTAAATGTTCATTTGTGAGTTATTATCCATTGGAGCTTGCTTCTGGGTGAGGGATTGGGGGTGGGTGTCCACTTCTCCTTTCAGCGCGAGGATCCTATCTGGTGCAGACGTGGGCAGACCCTGTGCCTGCTGCCCAGGTCTGCATGTATCGATCCTGTTCACTTAGAGGGCCTTGTTTTCTTGGTGTCTTACACTCTTCTCTTCCTTGGGGCTCCCTGAGCCCTGAGAAGGGAGGGATTTGATGGAGACATCCCATTTAGCGCCGAGTGTTCCAAGGTCTCTCACTCTCTGCACGCTGTCTGGCTGTGTGTGGCATTTGTTCCCATCTGCTGCAGAGGAAGCTTCTCTGATGATGACCAAGCAAGCAGCTGATCCGCTTCCCTAGCCCGAGTATGCATTGCGTCTTGCACAGAATGCCCTAGAAACATGAACTCGTTTGTTTCTGAGCAATAAGCTTAGGAACAAAGATAAGGCAGACAGAAAAGAGAGCATGTATTTTCTCTTGTCACCATCTCGCTAAAATGCTAGCAGATGGACGGACGGTCACGGCCCAGCATCAGCGTGCCAACCACGCCCTCTCCTCTGATCCTGCCGCACTTGGGCCAATATGACGCGGGGCGATGGCTGCTCCTCCAATCCCCATTCTCAGCCTGTCTCTCTCTAAATACACGTTTTCCAAGTAATTGGTGGAGTCCAACGACAAATGGCTATAAATAGGCATTGTGTGTATATAAAAAAAGGAAACTAACCAAAAATATTCATCCTCAGCCTATGATTAAGGTGACGAGCACGGAGTAGGCTGGGTCATCTGTTTTCTGGCTCGGGATGAAAGAGGAAAAGCCACCCCCAACCCTAGCACGGCATTTAGTGAAATCCCAACCACAAATCCTCACAGAGGATCCAAACGCCTTGCTGAAGACCAAACTCTTCCTGCGTGGCTCAGTTCATTTTCCAGCATGCAGGAAAAACGTGTCTAGGCTCTGAGCGCATGTTTTGGACAAGGATGAAATGATGCCGATAATTAATTTGGAGAGGAGGGGAGGGCTTGCCTGTGGTTCAGCCGTGATGGCTGTCAGGTGGGTCTGGCCTCTCTGTCTTGCTTGGGGATGGTATCCCTCTCGATCCCAGGAGCCCACACTTTAGCTGTAACAGTGACAATTATGGTGCAGGAAACTGAAGCTGGTGGCATCCTCCCAAGAACAGCCCCCGCAATACTGCCATCCACTGCCCAGATCCAGAGTTACCCAAACCTATAATCACCGCAACAAGGGCCATGAGCTGCTGTTGCCAAGGGTACAAGAGCCAACAGCGAGGCAGTTCTTTCTTGCCTCCTCTGGTTCCTGGCAATGGTCAAGTTGGAAGAAAGTTTTATATTCTGAGGAGTTATCAGGGTTTCACATGAGTCCAGAACATAATCTCTTTCCAAGGAAGATGGAAGCCTGTTTGAGAGAGTAGGCAAAGGTGGCTACATTACTCTACAGCCAGTTTAGAACAAAATATTAAAGAATTGCCACCAAGTCTTGAGATCTGCTTTGGAGAGCTTTGGTTTCAGGGAACCCATGCCTGGAAGGTCTCTGAAGTGCAGACCTGCTTTGAACATGAAGCTTAGCAATGAAGAACAACAGATAGTTCTTCTAAGGTTTCCAGAGACTCGGCCCTATCCCAACAGCCTGAGCTGAGACCTTTCTGCATTCACAAATTTTAGTTTCTAGACTAGGCCAGGCTTGAGGTACCTCAGGCGTATTGTGAGAAGATTCACTAAAGGGGAGATTGAGCCTGTGCTGGTTGGCTGCCCTTCAGAGAGGGCTGGGTGTGTGTGTGTGTGTGTGTGTGTGTGTGTGTGTGTCTCCTGCTCTTCTCTCCCTCCCTCCGTTCCTGCAATAGTCACTTTATCAAAGCGGGTAGGAGGGACTCACCATCCCCACCACCTTTCCCTTCCCCTCACACCAGTGGGCACTACTTGCACTCAGGGAGAATCTGCTCAGCAAATTCCCCATTCGGAGCCTGCACCTGGAAAAACAATGAAGAGAGGGAGAAAAACTAAATAGAACTGAACTTTCCACCTGACAGAGTCAAACAGATTTACAAAAAAGGCATCGGGGAGGGCAATTCACACTGGAGGCTTCTTTTTGCCAGAGGATGGTGCCCTGCAGAGGCTCCGAGGAACAAAACCCAGGATGGTGGACTCTGAAATATGGGCTGTTGGTTTGATGCCCTCTCTTGGCTTTGGGGCAGTGCGTCATGTGAAAAACCATGGGCTGGTGGCTATTGGGTATGAAACACAAGAGAAATGAAGAAAAACGCCATGGAGAACAACTATTGGTCTTCAGCAATCCACTCTACAATTCTAACAGCCAGAGACAAGTCCGGGGGTGCCCAACCCAGAGAAAGAATAATGTTCAAGGATACAGAAATGATAATTTCCATGATTTGACCATGATAAATTATAAATATGTATCCAATTATAATAGCCTAATTATGTCAATTAAAAAATTTTAACCAGGCATGGTTGTGCATATCTTTAATCCCAGCACTCAGGACACAGAGAAACCTGAATATTTCTGTGAGTTCGAGGCCTGCTTGGTCTAAATAGTGAGTTACAAGACAGACAAAGCTATATATTGAGACTCTGTCTCAAAAAACAAAACAAAACAAAATGAAACACAATCAATTTTAAACTGGGCATCGTGACTCATTCTTGTAATAGCAATATTTGGAGACTGAGACAGAACAGCTGTGGGTTCCAGGTTGGTCTGAACTTCCATGAAAGATCTTGTCTCAAACCAACAATAACAAGAACAAAACCCTAAACAAAGCAAAATAAATCCAAAAGCCAGATTTTGTGGGAAGCACGGAGATCTTGCAACTTCTTTCTTGAAAGAGAAAAGAGTTGTGAATCGGAAGGACAGAATATTTATCACTGGACACTCCAAGAAACCCTCAGAGTCACTTCCTGAATTGGCAAGAGCCGCAGGCAGACAGGAAGCTGTGCCTAGATCTATGCTGCTGCCCTCCCAACGTGAACAGTCTCCCTTTGGAGTTGAAAAGGCATTCCTTCCTGAACTGCCCATGGCTGTGCATTTTAGAAGAGATTCTATGTTAAATGTCAAGTTAAAAAAAATGTGAGCATCTCTATTGGTCAAGGGCAGCATACAATGTTACAGGAATGACAGACAACCATCCATCCTTTTTCTTGGTATAAAGGTGTGCTACATCTAATTGTTAGATACAAGGAAGATGTCCTCAATAAGCTTAGATGTCAAAGGAGTGGAGATGTGCAACTATTGCTAGTTCATTAGTTAGAGAAAGGGTTTTTAAGATAGGCATGATTTACAATGTCTGCATCAACTGAGTCTTTGGATAATGAGTCCCTCCAAACCCGAGACAGAAGGCTTATTTCTAGCTGGTGGGGAAGGCAAGGATTCCCAGAGAAGGTGAGACTCGGGTGAAGGCTCCCACTGAGGGGCCAGGAGGATTTGAACAGTGGGAAGAACAGGTAGAGGCGATTGTGTACGGGAAGAAAGGCTGGCTGGGAGAATGGTTGGGCACCCTGACTGGCTGGCGGGGGACAGAATAAGAACAGCCTGGGAAGAAGAGGTTGCTAGGCATGTGATACATGCCTAATCTCAGTACTCAGGGGGCTGAAGCAGGAGGCTAACCCGGGTGTCTCAGAAGAAAAGAAAAAGGAAGCAGACGGATTGGGTCGGTGCCAATTCCCCCAACTAGAGAGAAGAATTTCTGCAGTAACTGTAACCAAGATCCATCTCCCTGTTCCATTTGTTGACTAAGCTGCAAAGATGATTTAATACTGTGGAAATGTGGCCACAGATGGCAGCCAGGATTAAGTGCCCTGGAAGGGATGGTCTGCATCACAGCTGCATCAATGACATTCTGTATCGGCTCAGAGCCTTGCTGGACAAGTGCTGAGAGGGCTCCAGCCTGGGTGTGGGAGCGACCCAGGGAAATCCAGGACCTCCTAGGGGCTCTTAGTCTCACAAACAAAAGAACTCAAGAATGGACTCAACTGAGGCACAAGAACAGCAGTATTAGAGATTCAAGGAAAAACCCCAGGGCAGGCAAGCTGTGACCCTCAGCAGGTGCCTGGAGGACGGGAATGGAGAGAAAGGGAAAAGCCAAGGGAGCTGGTATGGAGGTGAGACACGTGGTGGGAAGGGAGGTGGTCAGCCGCCCCAAATGGGAGGACCAGAGTGCCAAGTGTCACCTAGGAGACAGAAGAAGATGAAACTGCACTTCCTCTCTGAACAACAGAGACCCTGCCCGTCTCTTTAGCAAGGCTCATGGTGAGTCCACCTTTGCAGCAGGTGGCCCTAGGCCCAGTCTGTCTTAGTCACTGCTCTGTGGCTGCGAGGAGACACCAGGACCAAGGCAACTCTTACAAAAGAAAGCGTTTGACAGCGAGTTTACAGTTTCAGATGGTTAGTCCATGACCACCGTGGTGGGGAAGTACGGCGGCATGGTGCTGGGGCAGAGCTAGGAGTTTACAACTGTACACAGCTGGCCGAGGGTGTGGCACTGGGCCTGGTGTGGGATTTTGAAACCTTAAAGTCTACCGCTAGCAACACACCTCCCCGCAGTGAGGCTACAAACACCTCCCAATCCTTTCAGGTAGTTCATCAACTTGGGATGCAAATATCCAAGGCTATGGGAGGGTATTCTCATTCAATGCCCACCACACAGCCTAGCTGGAACGCTGTGTCCCCGCCCAAGGCAGAGATTGTGTTCTCGTGACTCATGCTTTTCCTGATCTAACAGGAGGATGATCCAGATGGCAGGCAGACCCAGAGCAGAACTTCAAGGTGTGAAGCCATGATGTGGGAACAAGAAGAAACATCACAAGAGATGCTGCTTCTAAGGGATGACGATCTTAGCTTAGGAACCAGGGACAAGGCTACCTGGTGGGTCCACTAGTAGTGGGTGTGCCCCGGATGTAGTTTCATTTGGAGTACTATGAATAATGCCAGAACTGCAACACGACCCACAGGACCTGTGTCACCTGCTCCATCTCCTCCAAAGGATCATGCGGATAACACTTCTGTTCTCCTTTGCACGCTAGTAGAGAGTAAGAGCACCCTCCAGGCCTGGACCAGAACACACTCCTGTACCTTCCATGTAGACAAACGTGTGGCCTTCTCAGCTTGTTGAACTGGCAGAGATGCAAGAAGGGACTGTGATCTCTAAAACACAAAACTTCATAACTCCAATGGGCTTTGAAGAGGCCATTTCACACTATCTAGAAATATGAAACAAGTGTCTGTCCTGTCTTGGCCTACATACTCTGGGCCTGTTCAATCAGCAACAGCATCTTAACCAGTCCACTTGCCTGAGGTCTCCTCTCATATTACAGCCTTTGCTTGGAACGCTCCAATTGTGATTACCACTCTAGCTGGTGTGGAACTGGGACACCTCACATGACAGCGTTCTGACACACTGCACAAGTTTCTTTCAGAGCTTGGGGTAACTCTGGATGCTCGGAGCTCTGCTGGCCTCACCTGGGCTCTCTCCACTGCTGCTATCTTTGCATCTGTCCTCCACCCAGGGACCTTACTATGCAACCCTCTGCCTGGATAACGCCCTCTCTGAGCCTCTCATCAAATCACACTGGCACAGGACATTTTTGGCCTCCCAAGTTAACCTAGCCCTGTTAATCTTTTATGACAAGCATTATACTTTAACCACATGTATGTGTCTTTCCCTGGAAGACCAGAGTGCAGCTAGGTTCACGACTCTCTTGCTCTGTCATGTATTATACACCCTG
>NC_022021.1:6681534-6685323 GCF_000317375.1 Microtus ochrogaster
AGGAGGAGGAGGAGGAGGAGGAGGAGGAGAGAGTTCCGGAAGGCCTTAGACAAAGTTTTAGAATATTCACACAGGAAGAAAAAAACAAGTTAGCAAAGAGGAGGGCCGAGAACAATTTCCTCCCCACCCACTGAGCCAACTAAAATCAGCCACCATCGCAGGCCCAGAGACAACGCCAGGGTCCAAGCGTGACTGTGGATCTTTGTGATACTAAAACACACACCTGTGGGTGGAGACTTACAATGCTGATGAAGACGCACAATGCATGAAGTCATATGAAGAATGACACGTAACAAAGCATGTGAAGACAGGCTGTGATATGTAAACACGTCCCCAAAGCCCACGCTAAGGTAACAAAAGGCCAGACAGATGCTCAAAGTCTTTGTAGAACAGGGCTCTTCGAGTTGTTGAATTGTGACTGTCCCCTTCCTTCCTTGAAGAGTCTTTTTTTTCTTAAGACAGGGTTTCTCTGTAGCTTTGGAGCCTGTCCTGGAACTAGCTCTTGTAGACCAGGCTGGCCTCAAACTCTCAGAGATCCACCTGCCTCTGCTTCCCAAGTGCTGGAATTAAAGGTGTGTGCAACCACCCCCAGTTCAAAGTGTCTTTCTTAACAAACATCATGGGAGGCCGAGACTGGAGGGTCACTAAGACTTGCTGGTTATCAGCCTGTGATTGCCTTCAGAGTTTATCCAGAGGTTCAAACGATTCGAGCAGTGTATAGACTGGAAAACTTTCTCCCACAGAACCCACGGCTTTGTTCATCCCATACACTCTGCCCTGTGCCAGGACAGGAACTGCATGCCACTCAGGTTATTGCTTCACAGAGCTCAGGCAGGCTCTTGCAAAGTAAACCAGGAATACCAGGGTGAGAACAGCTCTGAGGACCAACATTGCTCGCTGCAGATGGAACCAAACAGAGTGCCCATGCTGAATTCCTCCTTCCTTTCCTCCCCACCCACCCAGTCACTGAGGTTTGTCAGGGCAAACACACACGGTTCTCTAGAGAAAATAAGAAAAGCTAAAGCAGACAGGGGGCTGGGAATGGCCCAACCTCCTGACCTACTCGCAAGCAGCCTCAGCTCCTGGAAGGATCAGGGGAAATCTCTTGACATGGCAGATGATTAATCCGCTAACACTGACAGGCAAAGGCAGCAATGAAGGCTGTAATTACCCAAAGGCTTTCAAAGCGGGGATCCTGGAGAGGAGACAAAACTGGGAGGTTCTTACTTTGGTGGCTGATGGCTGGTGAGGACTGGCCTTTTTGCGTCCTCTGTCCTCCCAGCTCACCACAATTATCCCTGCTATAACATCAGTCTTTGTAGCTGCACCCTCGGAGGGAATGCGGAGATGTTGCTGGGGGTCCCATGTCCTTCTGAGGTCTGCTGATGGGTCAGTCTATCTACACTCAGGGCCAGCTGAGGAGAGCAGCTGTCTCGGGCTCCTTGCTTAGTGCTCAGCCTACAGAACGCCTTGGAAATCTTTGCCAATTAGCGCTGACTTGGAGGGCTTTGTGAGAACTCATCCAGTGCTTCTTAGAAGCAGGAAGTTCCTCCCAGGTTTCCTCAGAAGAATATGTGTTGCATGCTCCTGTGAGGGTGGGTGCAAGCTGGTGTCCTCTGATGTGGGAGTGTCATATATCAATCTGTTGATTTCATTGGTTAAGTAATAAAGAAACTGCTTGGCCTCATAGGTTAGAACATAGGTGGGTGGAGTAAACAGAACAGAATGCTGGGAGGAAGAGGAAGTGAGCTCAGACTTGATAGCTCTGCTCTCTGAAGCACACACGATGAAGCTCCGACCCAGGATGGACATAGGCTAGAACCTTCCCCGTAAGCACACCTTGGGTGTTACACACATTATTAGAAATGGGCTAGTCCAGGTGCGAGAGTTAGCCGAGAAGAGGCTAGATCTAATGGGCCAAACAGTGTTTAAAAGAATACAGTGTGTCTGTTGTTATTTCTGGTGTAAAGCTAGCCGTGCAGGCGGCTGGGTGCCAGGAATGTAGCCCGTCGCTCTTATACAACAGTCCTCGGTGTCAGTGCCTGCCTGAGACAGAATCACATGCCCGCTTCTGTGTGAGGAAGAGGTGCAGCGAGCAGCAGAAATAGCCCCCCACTTTATTTTAAATGAAATTAATGTTAATTGCTCTCAGAGCTGGGCTTTTTTCCCCTCAAAATTAAAACTCTTTTTTTTTCTTTTGGATTTAATGAAGTACTGCTAGCTGAAGCCAGTTTGACATAGTGAAAGATGCTAGGATCATGGAAGGTGTGCAAGATGCTTTATAACCAAACCTTGAACCCTTTTAAAGACAATACATGTGCAGGAAGGAAGGAAAGAAGGAAGGAAGAATGGATGGATAGATGGAGGAAGGAAAGAAGGAAGAATGGATGGATGGAGGAGGGGTACATACATTACATGCTGGGCAGAGCCCCACGGCAATGGTATAACTTTGGAAAGCACGTCTCCAGGAGGCTGTTTGAAAACACCAGGGCCTTTTGCAAATGATTGCTGAATGGCATAACAAGCAGCAAGCCTAATCCTATAATCACATCAGGTCTATCTGATACTGATTTGCTTTCCCACTTACCACTTATCGGTGGTGGGAATCGGCAGGCCAGTGAGGCCCACGGGCAGCTCCCGATACATCTCCAGGACCTGCACTGAGATTGCCAGCAGGGATGCGATAAAGGCTGGATAAGCACATGAAGAGAATGAAATATTGGGAAGAGTGCCTCTCCACTTCTACTGGTTCCTCTTGTTTCTAGTTCTTCCCTTCCCATCCATCTCTGCCTTGTGAGAAAAAGTTTGTTTTTATTAGATTATTTTTTCAATTTTATGTGTATGAGTGCTTTGGATGCATGTATGAATGGGTACCATGTGCATGCCTACTACGTGCTGAGGTCAGAAGAGGCCTGGAAAGACCCACCATTTGGGTGTTGGGAATTGAACTTAGGTCTCTGCAGAAAGCAACAAGTGATCTTACATAATAAGTCATCTTCTCTCCAGCCCCAAGACAGAGTTCTTTAATACTGCAAGACAGCAGCGCTGTGATGGCCTGTGAGCCTAGACTTGCAGAGCCCCCTCCCTGCTACTTTCTGAGTGGCCTGGGAGTATAAACAACTGAACTTGCCTGGGACTCACTTTCCTCATCTGAAAAATGGGAATAGCGACGCCTGCTTTAATGGGTTGCTGCAAGCACTGAATGGGGCTAATGGTGGTCAAGGGGAAAGAAGCAAGGGGCTGACAGAACAGAGAGGCAAAGGTGATGCGGTTTTACCATCATTGTCAAAACTATCTCCTCTGCGTTTTCCGCCCTCTGCCCTCTTACCTAGTGTTGTTCAGTAGTATTACGCAGACAGAAATAAAACCAGAGGAAACAGGAGTGATAAAAGAGTCAGTGACCAGGGTCCCCTGAGGGACATAACAGCCTCACATCTGCTGTGGCTTGGTTTTGTGGGTTTTTGTTGTAGTTGTTTTGTGCTCTTATACAAGGTTATTTTCTATTGCAGAAGAAGCTGACCACAGACTCAGTGGGTAGCTCAGGCTGGCCTCAACTTATAGTGACCCTTCTGTTTTGGCTTCCCAAGTGCTGGGATTATGGTATGAGCCACTGCACTGAACCTCATGTTCACACCAACAGCCAGTGTTGACTGAGACACTAAACCTCACATTCACACCAACAATCAGTGCTGATTGAGACACTGGACCTCATGTTCACACCGACAGCCAGGGCTGACTGAGACACTGGACCTCATGTTCACACCAACAGCCAGTGCTGACTGAGACACT
>NC_022021.1:6685568-6686126 GCF_000317375.1 Microtus ochrogaster
CAGTGCTGACTGAGACACTGGACCTCATGTTCACACCGACAGCCAGTGCTGACTGAGACACTGGACCTCATGTTCACACTGACAGCTAGAGCTGACAGACACGATATCTTTTTTTAATAAAGAAAATTATTTATTATCTTCATAAACTGAATATATGCAAACTCTGTACTCTATATGTGTATATATATTTATATACAAAATAAATTCCTTAGTTTAATTAAGATAAATGTAATAAAAAGTCAATAACCACATTTATTTAGTAACCCTTTTCTTTCTCCCTCTAAATATTGCTTAATGCCAATTGTGATGTTAATGTTGATGGTAAACTTGACAGATTCTGGAATTATCTTAGAGTCAAGCATCTAGGAACACCTACATAGAATTCTTTGCCCATTGGCATGCATCTCAGGGATTATGAAGATTAAGGTAATTAAGAAAAAAAAGATTCACATGGAAACTGAGTGGCACAATTTCCTGGGCTTAAATCCTGAACTATGAAACAAAGAAATAAAAGGTAACTGAGGACAGAAATTTATTGCTCTTTGCTTTCTGACTTTG
>NC_022021.1:6687398-6695263 GCF_000317375.1 Microtus ochrogaster
AAGTTTCCCCGGGACAGAATGCAGTGTTCAGACTGGGTCTCCTTTGCTAGACCTGTTAGAGCAGTGACACTTTTGGCCTCTCTTCCAAGCCATGCCACACTAAAGCCTAATATTAAGTTCCCAGTCATCCATTTCTCCTAGCCTGTTCTTTCATCGCCCGCCTGCCACAGGGCATCTGACCCAGCCTGCTGGACTTGCTTGAGAACGCTCATTCGTCTGTCTCTCGTAGCCTAACTGATCTCTGTACTCATCATCACCAACAGCCCTGGTGACACCTGGAATGTGGTGTGTATAACTCGGTAGTTACAGCTGTGTGTACAGGAGTTAGCCAGGATGGCTAACTGAAGCAGGTAGCTACCCCTGAAGACACTACCATCCCACTCTGTCTTCTCCAGCTGGGACACTGCCACCATGCTTCCTCTTCCGCTCCAGTCTCTTGGCTCTTTAGCAACCACACCTACTGTGTGCAGGGCCGGGAAGCTGAGAGTGGCTGCAGACAACAGGGCAAGCATAGAGCATTCCATGTCATGTCAGCGTGTGTGGCAGAGGACATGGTTTGTTAAGTAAGAGAGCTGGGGGAAAACCCACTCTGTAAAATGCTATGTGAACGGACTAGACAGCCTCTCTGGTCTAGATGGAGACACAACAGAAACGTTTGGGAAGTTAAATAATTCAGCATTGAGCCTGCTTCTTCGCTTTATGTTCCTAGCTGGCCAGGGGTCTCCAGGTTCTATCAGAAAGTCCATCTTCACAGGGGAGCTTTTTTTTTTTTTTTTTTTTTTGTTTTTCGAGACAGGGTTTCTCTGTGGCTTTGGAGCCTGTCCTGGAACTAGCTCTGTAGACCAGGCTGGTCTCGAACTCACAGAGATCCGCCTGCCTCTGCCTCCTGAGTGCTGGGATTAAAGGCGTGCGCCACCACCGCCCAGCTCACAGGGGAGCTTCTAAACAGCTTCGGTTCTAGTGAAGGGTCTTTCTTTTCAAATGCTCCCTTGCCAGGTCCCTTGGGACACCGGCACAGCACAAATGGCACACTTCTGTCTCTCCCATCATCTGCAGTTAGCGGGCAGAGACTCCTCACCAGAGAAAGGCAAGCGATGAGCCTCAAAGAGTACTTCAGCCAACAGTTCAGAGCAGGGTCCATAGGGAGGAAGGAACTAAATTTTCAAAGACTTTGAAACCTATTTAACTAAACATAAGCAGAGAGTTTTAAATGGGAGCCAGGACTGGGCTCTCCTAACTAGGGATCCTGATGTGACCTCGAGCAAGGCAGAGACACAGGAAGAGAGAGGGTAAAGGAGGAGTGTCTGAGAAAAAACAACCTTCCACCTACTGAAACAGCCACTTTGTTAGGAAAAATACCAGCGAGACCAGCATAATAAACACCACCAGATCCAAACTCCAACTCAAAAATCACTACAACCATTTCTTTCTATCTCTACTTCTCATGTCAGTATCGGTTCATCTGCAACGGGTTCAGTATGTCTCTAACAGACAAGGGTTTTAAAACAAACACTTTATAATTCCAGTAAGACTAACACATTAAATTTGAGTTAATATGCCACGAAGACTGTCCTTCCTAGAATGTTAAGGACATTTCTCTAATATTGCTCACATATCTGTTGATGTTTATAGATGTCCGACTGTTGTCAATCAGTGTGTGTGCATGTGTGCTCATACATGTGATATATATGTTTGTGTGTATGAGATATACATGTTTGCGTGGGCATGTATTTGGGGGTTTATGAACAGAGGGTAGAGGTCAAAACTGTTTTTTTTTTCTTTAATTTGGTTGCTCTCCACTTTTTTTTTTGCTTGTTTGTTTGTTTCAATCCAGTCTCTCACTGAACTTGTAGTTCACCTCTTTAGCTAAAGATGGCTGGCCAGTGAACTCCAGGGACCTATCCATTTCTCCTTATCCAGTGCAGGGACCACAGACACACGCTGCAATGCCAGATTTACGTGAGTGTTGGAGATCTGAACCCGGGTCTTTACGCTTGTGTGGCAAACACAGACTGAACCATCTCCTCAGGCCTCCAGAAGCAGCTGGTAGGATTCTGTCCAGTGGCAAGAATCAGGCAGAACCTAGCCTGCTGGCAGGAGCATCCTGTACTGGGTGGAGTTGGCTTCAATTCGTGTTGCATTTATCCCTCTGATCAGAGAAGCATTGCCATCAAAGCATTTCCCTGACTTCTGGAGCCAAAGGCACTTCCAGAGACAAATACTTTTGAAGGCCTCAAGGGGCCAATTCCAGTCTGAGCCCTCAGACCAATGGGTTCTCCAGCCTTAGAAAGGTCTCCACACTACTTTGCAAGGAACTGGGATGACTGGGGCTGAAGAGATAGAGGATAATTTTTTGCTGGACCCGTAGAAGGTGGGGAAGTCACCAATAAATGTCAATCATCCCCCAGGCCCTGCCTTTATTTCTTCAATTAATCAGAGCTAAAATGTTAATGAACCCTAAAGGCTTCCATCTTGTTTGGTATGAACTGGCATAACAGAAGGCTTGCAAGAGAGAAGCCATGAGCCCAGGACTGGGGTGTGGGAAACACCAAGAGGAACAAACAGGCCTCTAGGCCCTGGGAACAAATGTTCCTCCTGGGATGAGCTAAGAGCATACAAAATGTTGAGGGACAGCCATCAGTAGCTGATTCTACCAAGAAAGTTAGTGCGGCAGTGGGCAGGAAGGCCCAACATGAAGGGAAGGTTCCATTTGAAACGGACCTCAAAGCGTGAGTGCAGTTTCACTACACAGAGATGAAGAAAAATACGGTGGGAGCCAACGATCCGTGTGAAAGCTGGCTGCAGAGGGGGTCCCATGGCCCAGGGAGAACAGGGGGACAGTGCTAACTCGGCAGAGCCCAACCTGCAAAGGGTAGGGCCTGGTGTGTCAGCTCTGCCTTGGACCAGGCATCATGGACCCACTGAAGGGTTTTCACGGGCAATGTGACAGTCATGGAGGAAAGGGCCATGCCTGGCTGGAGGGGGCTTTAGAATGTGATGTTCCCACCTTTCCTCGGGAGCTTGGAAAACTGCCCCTTAGGCTGAGGCTGACACCAGACAGGAGCTGCATCTGCGTGGTATGGGACAGCTGGTCACTCCTGCCCTCTCTCTCCAGGGTCCTGCTGTGATAGCGGGTGTCCTAGCCATCAGCCCAGCACACAGGGCTTTCCCTTGCTCTCTCCACAGCAGGCCTGCAGGCCTGGCAGGTTCCCTGTCCTGTGACACTTCTCAGTTACATGTCCTCTTGCCTGGCCCACTGGTGCGGGCATAGGATGTGACAGTCCACGCCTTAGACTATGTAAACAGGGCACAGCTCTAGTCCTTTCCTCAAAACCTCAGTCATTTGGTTGGAGGGGACAGACACAGCCTGCTACACAGCGAGTCGTAAGAGGGGATGATAATATCTCATCGAGCACCAGCTTTCTGAGCCTATTAAATGCCTGGAGCGCTCACTGGTTCACGTGCTTCTGGGAGAACCAACTTGGATATTGCTGGAGAAAAAGCACAGTGGGAAATCTGTGCATTGAATGGAAAACAGAGCCAGTGACCTGGACTTATTTGTTTCTCATTTGCTTTGGAAAGAGATCGTCTCGAGTTTGGAAATCCACATTCCACTTGGGAAAGTAGACCAGATTTCTGCTGACAGGGAGCTTGGCAGCGGGTAGATTTTTGCCATGTGAGCTCATTTTCTGGGGACACACTACCCAGCTCTTGTCCAAGATGCTTATCGAGGCTATACCTTCAACCACAAAGCTTTAATTGTCACTGGATGGCTTTTAAGTTTTTATTTAGGATGCATTTTGGGAAAATATAATGCAAGGCCTCCCTTCTGCAAACAGTGAGAGCCACTGGAGAGCTCCCGAGTTAAACATCTCTAATGGAACTTACAGTCAGCCTTCCTATGCCTGGGGGCTCCAGAGGCTTCAGTCCTGTGTTCAGCTGTATTACAACACGGCTGGGGTTGGATTTCTCCTAAGCTCTCAAAGGCCTTGAATCTTTGACCTAGTGCTGTTAATGCAGTTAAACTTTTTCCTACACAGAAAGCGTTTGTTTGTTTGTTTGTTTAAAACCCAATATAATAATCAGCAAAACAAGAAAAGCTACGTTTCTCATAGAAAACACAGGCCCTAAGGTGTTAGGTAAATTTCAAATTTGGAAGGAAAAAAATGCTTAAAGCCATGAGCATACCAGGCTAATGTATCCTCTTCTTGCTTCTGGAGGCAGGAAGAGAGGCCAGGCAGAGGCCTGTGTTTGACACCCCCACATACCACCATCTCATGGTTACTGAAGTTGCTCCACCTTTCCAAGCAGATGCTGATGCACCTGGGTTCCTCCCCACAGAGCAGAATGGGTGCTCACGCTTGTAGGCGCATTCCGAAGCTGGGGCTTTACTGGGGGAGGCACTGCTCTGGACGGGGATTCTGTTCTTGGCAGTGGAGCTGCTTGCCTCATTTTCTCCTAAACCCCATCAGGAGGATGTAAACTTAGCATAGCAAACCAGAGCATAGGCGTTTACCGTAGGAGATCAGCAAACAGTTAACTTCAGTTCTGACATGAGCCATGAGATGAGCGGATAAGGATTGCACACAATGGATTTATAACACAGTAGGGTTTTTTTCTTTCTTTTTTGGATGAAAGCAGTGACTGGGGACATCTAAGATGAAGAAATGGCTGTGTTTTTAAACATTTGCATCTGTGAGTTGCAGAGGCTCAACATAAAGCAGATTTCCTATATCCACCAAGAATCATTCTGGCATGAGAAAGTTCCCTTGCCTAAAGCAAACCAGATGTGTGAGTGGGACATGCCAATTCTCTTAGGGGTGTATCAACTTAGAACTACAGAGCGACCTCAGGAACTATATATTCTGTGAAGCAATGAGCATAGAATTCTGACCACATTTTATCCCTAAAAACATTGAAAGCAGAAACTTAATATTGGAAAACGGCAAATTATTAGTGCAGATGAAAATCCATTACCCATCCACAGTGTCAAAGGCTCTCCGCCAAGCAAACTGACCCCGTCCTGCTTCTCATTCTTCCCGTTCTTGCCATGTGCTGCATCAAGATCTTGTGTGTTCAGATCTGCTCGACTGTTTAAACAGTTACAGTGCCACATCCTTGTGTGTGCTTTCTATGAGGGAAGACTACACCACGGTCATCTGCACATGGGATCCACAGGCAAGGCAATATGGAAATGTAACAGGAACCCAGGCTATCTCACTTGAAAATCACACCCAAATGCTGGAAAGATTTCACATTATAGAAAGTCACAGAACATTCTATTCAAATACACACACACATACATACACACAGAGACATACACAGACACACACATACACACAGAGAGACATATACACAGATACACATACAGACATACATATACATAGACACATACACAGACATACATATATAGACACACATACACACAGACATACATACACATAGACACATACACAGACATACATACACAGATACACAAACAGACATACATACACACAGACATACACATACAGACACACAGACATATACACAGACACACATATACAT
The DNA here is from genome assembly GCF_000317375.1 of Microtus ochrogaster. Lineage (NCBI taxonomy): Eukaryota > Metazoa > Chordata > Mammalia > Rodentia > Cricetidae > Microtus > Microtus ochrogaster. Next base: position 6,692,946 of record NC_022021.1, read on the forward strand.
GTACATACAGACACATACAAAGACATACATACACGGGTACACACACAGAGACACACATACAGACAGGCATATGCAGACATACACATAAACAGATGCACACACAGAGACACACACAGAGACATACACACACAGTATTAGATGTATTAAACGCAGCTGGGAGAGACTAGTGCTTAGAATTGTCTGGGCACACATGACTATAATTACAATCACGGTGGTGACAAAGGTCCACAGACTGATTAAGCTTAGGCAGCATAAATACAGATCCTTTCACTAACAGTTCTGCTAGCTTCACGGTGATGCAAATAGACTCTGGCCTCTCTTTACCTGAATTCACACAAAACTCAAACCCACAGCAGCGATTCATCTCTAGATAACAGAGTCCTACAGCGTTTCAAACTTTCCACTTCCTTGTTCGTTTTCATGATGAATACTAGCAAGAAAGGGGTCTCTTAATTTCTTATGATTTTAATAAGACATAGACATTTTTTCTGAAGAAAACTTACTCCAATATTCAAACTTGTTTGAACGAGAAAAAAAACAGCTACGAACAAAGGCGCTACACCCATCACGCACTCGTCACTAAAGATCCTTAAGGCTGCGCTCAGAAGAATGAGCTACGAGCAAATATATGAGCTGTACGCGGACAGGCAGGGCACTACCTTGCAAAGGTCGACAGAGCATTCCCACATTCCATTTTGAGAGCACTTCCCTTGGTCGGTTTCACTGATTTGTAGTGCAGTCCTCGCTGTCATGGCTGCCACTTTTGAAGGAAACTATGCGGGGCAAAAAACCCACGCTTTTAATGAAAGCGTGTTCTGGCATTCGAACTTAATAATCAGATACCAGCGGTGTCTACAGAACTTGTCAGCAGTGCAGACACTTAAACAAATCAGGCTGAAATGACACGTAACACAGTGCGTACATTTCTTTTTCTACATGCCATGTGCAATACTTTATGAAACATTCTGGAAAGCATCCTAATGAGGAAGCACAAGGCTGTGTTTCAAGAATCACCATAGTAGTGAGGCCATCTCGCTCGGTTGTCTGAGGCGCTCTGAGCTGTCTGTCACCGTACATTCCCATCCAGGGCCCCCTCTGTATTCTTTTAAACATAGGCCTTTTGATCACACCTTCTTCACTCATCCCCCAACTCCTCCCTCATCCATCCTTTTCTCACTCCTAAAGGCCCAGATAGAACCCAGGCCTTTGTTTTAATCTTCCGAAGACCTCATTGTGTCCCTTCCCAGCTACCATCTCTCCCACTCTTGATTTCTCTGCTACCTGTTGGTTTTTTTGGCATCCACAATGGAGGTTTATAACTTATCTTGACACACGTTGACATTCTAGCCCCTAAGACAGTGATATGTCCTTTGGACAAGAAACTACAGCTTATACAACTTCAGGGAGTGTCTGTGCCTGTGTACATGCATGTGTGTGCATGGGGTGATCACCAAACTCAGAGATCCTGAGCTCTAAGAAAGCTGCATTTTAAACATGTTGCCCTAGGAATTTTTATGTATGTTAAAGACTGAGTACCACAGTATGCGGTGTGCAAGGACCACAGTATTATAGACACAAAGTACCAGGAAGTATTTGTTCAATATACAAAGACATACAAACAAACAAATAAACAAAACCCAAACCCAAGCAAACAAATCGATCAATGAAACAAAATATAATGTGTGAAATTAAGAGTTGAGTGTCTCAGTTTTGGATCACAACCTAACTATATTTTCATGAAGCCTTGCATAAAGTGGTATTTTAAAAAGAATGGTTTTTCCTAGTCTCATGGCTGCTGAAAAGGTAAACTATCTTCCCTGGTCTTTCTCTCTTTCTCCTTTCTGAGTGTTAGATTTAGAGTTGTTAGGAAGTGCCTTACCACTAAACAAAGCCCCAAGGCTCTCTCTAAGAGCCTCCCTTCCTTCCCTCCCTCCCCTCCTTCTTATGCTTATTTTTCCAGCCCTGCTTTGTGTCTGGGAGATTCTTCTCTACTCTCCTCACTGAGACCTTTGGGTTCAAGATGAGGAACAGAGCAGGAGGAGCAGGGGCACATGAGTTTTCAGTGTCTTCTATGCCAGGGAGATGGAGGGCAGGCAGTGTTCGTCCACAGTTAGCAACCTGCCATAGTCTATGGAAAAGGTGGAGGAAGGCATTTCAGTCTACTGACTTTTCCCCACATTTTCCCAAAGTTAGCTCTTCCAGCTGCTTTTATCTGATTTCACTGCCCACCCCCAACTCAGGTCCAGATGCTGCTGGGGAATAAGGAAGGCCCCTCACAAATGCTCAAGGTGTGAGCACGTGACAGGTCCCCACATCCA
>NC_022021.1:6695521-6704210 GCF_000317375.1 Microtus ochrogaster
GTGAGCACGTGACAGGTCCCCACATCCACGATGCTCAGAGTGTGAGCATATGACATCACATTGTGAAAGAAGTGGCCTTGATTTCCACAGAGGAGGGGATAAAGGCAGGACGACATTTGGGGAAGGAGAAAGGCCCATGTCCTAGGAAAGGGAGGTGGTTGAGGAGCTCTTATTTCAGCTGAACTGAAGAAGCATGAGGCATGAGGTCTGAGCCACACTGCCTCTGAGACCCTCTCTCTGCTCAAGGCTGCTCTTCTGACAACAAAGTTCCTGGACCTTGCTCTCACACCAAGGCCCTGTCAGTGCTTCCCTGTGGGCCTGAAGTCCCTGCTTTAGGCAATCAGACCCGGATTTAAAATACGTCCAGTTACTTCCTAGAGGTACGTACAGGGCAAAACTGTATCAGAATAGCATTTCCAGTCAAGATGCCTCAGCAGCTATGCTAGGAACAGCTAAAGAGGCAAGGACCTCAACTGCTTCAGTATTCACTCAACCACAATGTAGGCTAATGAAAGGGTTCATTCTCTGCGCAGCAATCTGATTCTGCCGGCAGAAGCTGTCCTCGGGTTCTCAGAGGCGTCTCCCATGTCACTCCATCCCAGCTGCAGCCTCGGCTCTGTGACCTTCCTTCTCCAGGTATCATTTCAAGGTCAGACACAGCCACATCCTGGACAGGGGGTGGCCAGATTCAAAGATGGGCCACATGGCTCCTGGCCCCCGACGTGCCTCCAGTGGGGTGCTACATTAGGGGCAAAGGGAGTTCTACAATAAGACAACTAATCCATGAGCAGCAGGGAGAACACCTGCAGCGCCAACCTAACCCCGCAGGCCTTCTGAGAACAGTGTTTTCTCGGGCTAGCAGCAGCCAAGTAGGTGAGAAGTCTATCTAAGAGAGATTCCACAGCAGAGGCTCTCTTCTGGGGACTTGGGGCTGAAGAGCCCAGGACACCAGGGCCTGAGAAGTGGAGGGTTGTCCCTGAACAGAGAGCGGGGCTTCAATCCTATAACCGCAGCCACTGCCTTCTGCCTGTGACCTGGATGGCTTCAAAAGCAGACCTTCCCAGAGCCCCTGGGTGAGCCCAGTCTAATGACCATCTTGTCTGTAGCCACAGAAGACCCTGAGCTCACCCGGCCTGTTGCCTTAGAGACCGTGAATGAAGGCAGTGGGCATCATTTTAAGATGAATTCCTCAAAATGAATCACACAGAGGAATGACATGAGAGCAGGGTCCCTCGGAAACTTCTAGAACCATGTTCAATTTGCCTGCCAGACTCTCATTCAATCAGCCAATTAATTAGAAGGGATGAAATATAATCATTTGGTGATGGTGGTAGTTGTTGTTGTTGTTGTGGTGGTGGTGGTGGTGGTGTGTGTGGTACTCAGAGGTGGAGCCTTTGCCTGATATATAGAGTCCTAGGTTCTGCCCCAGTACAGTGTAGGGGGAAGAGATTGAGAGATTGTTGTTGTGAGCAACAGTGAACAAGAAAAGAAAGTTGGCGTACTTGTTCTCTCACCTATCACCTATCTCCAACACCTCTTTCCTGCCCATGTTCATGACTTCCTCTCCAATCCACCTCCTTATCCACGGGAGCTTTGGGGACCACTGAGCTACATCCTTTCTGATCCAGGACCTCATGGGCAATTAGAACTATAAATGTGGACAGATATAGACAGAGCCTTGCTGCATCCTCCCTTCAGCGTTGACCTCGGTCTGTTTTACATTCTAAGTGGCTGTTTATACCTGCTCCCATCCTGGCAGGCTCTGGCTTCAGGGGCATGTGGGTCACATCCCACTATTCTCTCCCGACGGCCTTCACAGTGAACACTGAGTACACAGAAGAGTTTAGTTTCCACATTGGATACAGCTGAGATTTCCTTTGCTGTTGGGTTTTAGGTGGGTACTTAAGGTTCCTTGGTTCAGGGAGATGAGGACCAAGAGGCTCCTTTGGCTCAGACCACGCCTGGAGTCTCCTGGAAGGAGATGAAGGCTTTACCATCCAGAGGAGGCTGGAAGGCCGGACAAGGGAAAGAGGCTGTGGAGTGATCACCCTTGCGTCCCCTCAGCCAGTCACAGTGGGATGGCTTCTTCAAGGACAGCTCTTAGCCTCAGCCGAGGCCAAGTGTGCTCTCTGCACAGTGACTGTGTGACACACACGGGTATTGTAGGGGCACAAAGCGAGGGGTGGCAAAGGTGAGGGGAGTTTTCTTCCTGATTTAGTGTTTGAGACGTATGTTTCAGGAGAAATGGTCATCAAGATAAAAATGCGCAATAAATTCTGAACCACGGAGAAAAAGCATTTTCTCAATGGCCTTTATGATCTGTAATACTTATCTAATCGGTCAGTTAGTCAGCAAACTTGGCATAATCTCCGATGACAGACCAGAGAGTCTGCAAAACAGGACCCACCCGTAATTTACCTCCCCCTTCTCACAGCCCAGCACAGTTCTGCGGAGCCAGCGTGGTACCACAGAGCAGAGCAGGGATGGGCAGCCAGGGGCAGAGCCAAGGTGGCCCAGCAAAGTGTGCTGAGGGAAAACCCTGTGACTAGTTTTGGGAAATATACAGGCAGCTGGGAAGGTAGCATGTAGGGGCTGCTGCAGGCATGGTTCCCTGAAACTGGACCCCAAGGTAGTAAGAGGTGGGGCAGTAAGGCAGAGTGATTTGGCCTGGTGGCTCCTCCGCCATGAAGAGGATGGACGGGGTTGGTTAGTTTGCTTACAGAAGGACGTGAGGAACAGAGAAATGCACACCTTTCTCACTTGTGACCTCCTGTGTGATTTGCCTAGTGTGGTCACCACGAAGGGGCACCATCTTGGATTTGGAGATGAAGCCTTTTATAGACACATCTGTGGACACCTTGGTCCCGGGCTCCTCGGCCCCCAGAACTGTGCACAGTGAGTTTCTGATATTTATGAGGTGTGTGACCTGTGGCATGTCGTCACAGCAGCAGGGATGGACTAAGGCAGGGGTGTGCAGCGAGGAGAGCCGACTGTGGTGAAAAGGGAGAGAAAGACTGGGCTGAGTGTGCACTGTGGTGTGGTGAGCGGAATGAACCATGGCTGTGCAACAGTTCAGAGGAAAAGATCCTAAGGGGTGCTCTTGGCATTCTGGACCCTGTGTGTAGACAATCCTCTGGGAAGTGCTGATGTGCACACTGTCAACATCCTTGGTCTCTACCCATTAGTGACTACTCTCGAAAAGTCACCAAATCTCCCTGAGGCGAAACCGGCCCCACTGAAAGCCACTGACCTGTACTTACTAACCTGCGAAAACCTCCGTATTGATGAGGACTAAAGCATATGGCAAACAAAACAAAACAGACAAAAAATTATATAAAACCAAGTATATGTTGTTGTTGTTTTTTTTTAAAAAAAAGCGTATCACACACGTTTGCAATTCACTTATCTGTATTGTGTAAATGAGTAACTGAAGGACTGACAGGGCAAGCCAAACGTATTAGCAGAGGTACAAAGCTGAGGCTGGGGTCATGGTGAACTCTGGCTTATCCACACAGCTTGTCTCAAAAGCAAACAATAAAAGAAAAAGGAAAAGATGACGGAAACGTACTTGAGGTTGGAACTAATAATGGAAATTGAAGATCCAGGGAAAGCGTGTGTTCAGGGGTGCAAACGAGGCAGAGCTGAAGGGAGAAGTTTTAGGGTGTGATAGAACTTAGCACTGCTAAATTCAGTCAAGCTACAGTTCTGCTTCTGCATCGTGAGAATGGGCTGAGTCACTCCTAAAATGCTTCCACTTACTAGACCAAGACTTCAACAATGCCGTGCCAGCCACGGCTTCCCCACCGCAGTTAAAGATGCACGGACACTCGAGTTTCTCTTTCTGTTTTCCTGCTGCGTGTTTCCTCATTTGCGGTGCTCTGGTGTATGTACAGCTCTCTGGAGCTATGGCACCGAGGCCGTTGTGGAAGCTGTCACTCTGCAGACGGAGTAAGCCCTGAGAACAAGGTTGACGTGGAGTGTGTTTGGTCTGGCAGAGCCTGGGACGCTGCAGGGATCTATTTGTTTTTCATTAATTTGTTTGTCATTTTTCTCCATGATCTAGGGAACATTTATTTCCCCTGAAGCAATAGGATCTGAAATGTCAGAGGTTTTTCTTGGTTTTGCTGGGGTAATGAGATGTTGAGCAAAAGAGATTTTTCTTATATGCTGTTTTTGCTGCGGAGGGAGGCATTTTGTGACCTTTTGCTGCTGTGTGGTGGTAATGAATTTTCTGAAAACCTAGAAACCTTGGGTTTCTTTGTTAAAATAACAAGCTTTGAGGAATAACTTTGACCCAGACCTTTGTAGAATTAATCAGATACAGATTTTGGAAAAATTGATGAGTTTGGTCTTTACCAAGATACTATAATTTATTACTGTCATGGAGGCAGTATACAGATCTATACCATGTAGAGACATCAAACGATTAACTCCAGCCCTAAGGCCCTGGGAGGGGGTGTCCAGTCTGCACACAGTATTGCTTTGTTTCACTTCTCCTTTGTTCTTTTTATTTAAAAAACAAAAAACTTTTAATTGTAAAAAAAAATAGATACAGTGAATAAGACCTAAAAGAGAATAAAAACTGTCTATAATTACACTTCCCCACACTAAGGGACACTGTAACACTTCTGTATATTCTCTCTAATCCCATTTGATGCCTCTATTATTTTTTTTTATAAAACTGACACTGAATATAAAACACTTTTTCTTTTTATTAGATAGAGTGTTTGCTGCTAATCTTTCAACACTTAGAGAAGAAACCATAACAACAATAAATTCTCCCATTCTCCCCTCTGAATGTGGCTGGATACATGATGACACCTGCTTGTCAAATTCTAGGCAACACTTTCATTTTCAAGAGGCACAGAAACACTGGGCCCAGAGCACAGGATGGGCTCTTAGGATGGTGTTGGGTGAGCAAGCGCTTGGTCTTTTGAGACACAGCGGCAGAACAACAGGCATCTCAGATCCTGACCTCACAGCTAAACAAATGCACAGGCGTCAAAGGAGGGGCCAGAGGGACCTGTCAGCACTTTACAGATGGCCTCCTCAGCACACAGCAGCACCTGCTTTTTCTATGCAATCTTTCTGGAAGATGAGTTTTCTGCACCCAACCTTAGCATTTCTAAGTTTAGAAACCTTCTTTACTTCTGTAAAGAAGACAGGCCCACACCCAAACAAGGTCTCAGGGAGCTCACTGCCTACTACCTTACTCTCAATTTGGGAACCCCTTCCAGGAAGATGTTCGGATCACTGCCATTTATTGGGAGCCCAAGTTGTCTTTCTGAATGTTGACATCATGGGAAATTGTCTTAGTTAAGGTTTCTATTGCTGCAGTGAAAGGCCATGACCAAAAAGCAAGTTGGGGGGAAAGGGTTTATTTGACTTACACTTCTATATAGTTGTTTATCATCCAAAAATATCAGGACAGTAGCTAGGCAGTAGTGGTGCATGCCTTTAATCCCAGCACTCGGGAAGAAGAGGCAGGCGGATCTCTGTGAGTTCGAGGCCAGTCTGGTCTACAAGAGCTAGCTCCAGGACAGGTCCCAAAGCTACAAAGAAACCATGTCTCCAAAAATCAAAAATAAATAAATATAGATAGATACATAAATAGGTTAAAAATAAATTGTTAAAAAAGGGAAATCAGGACAGAAACTCAAAACAGGGCAGGAATCTGGCTGGAGACAGAAACTGATGCAGAGGCCATGGTGCTGCTTACTGGCTTGCTTCCCCCTGGATTGCTCAGTCTGCTTTCTTATAGAGCCCAGGACCACCAGCCCAGGGATGGACCACCCACATGGGCTGGGATCTCCTCCATCATTCATTAATTAAGAATTGTCTGACAGTCAGATCTTGTGGAGATATCTTCCCAATCGAGGTTCCCTCCTTTCAGGTAACTCTAGCTTGTGTGTCAAGTTGACATAAGACCAGCCAGCACAGATATCACGAAAACAGGGCAAGGAACCATGAGTGAGTCAAGCTTCAAAACCGTCTTGCCTGCTGACTTGAGCTGTGTTTCGGTCAGACACACTCAATACACTAGTATTGGAAAACATGCTGGGATCTGGATAATCAGGAAGACAATGTACACTGCTACAGAGCCAACTTAAACAAGAATTTGGGAGGATGGCTTATAAATCCTCAGAAAAATCATCTATGAGATTTAAGGACTTGTGTGTATGGTACTAGGGGTTGAATTTAGGGGTCCTGCACATGCTAAGCAAAAGATCTACTGAGCCAGATCCTCAGCCATCCCTGAAATTTAAAAAGTTTCTGTCTTAAATACAATACTTATATACATATATTAAATTATAAGACTTGAGCTTCAGATTAGGTGAAAATCATCTGTGTTATGGCTCTCTACTCACACTTTAGTCAAAGAACTTGCCACTTGCCTGGGCACTACCTACAAAGTCATCAGTAATTCTGCATTGGGGCTGGAGAGTGCAGGCTCAGGGGTTAAGAGCCTGCACTACTCGTTCTGAGGACCTATACCTTCCAGAGAACTCAAGTTCTGGTCCCATCACCCACATCAGGTTGCTCACACACACCTGCAAACTCCAGCTTCATGGGATCTGGTGCCTCTGGCCTCATCAGACATGAATTCTCTGCCCCAACCCCAAACACAATCTTTAAAGGACAGAAAAAGAAATGATGAATTCTGACCCAATGTTAATCAAGCAAAGCAGGAAATCTGCAAGAGCATTCAAAGGTGAGCAGCACTGGTATAAGAACAGAGTGCAGAGTGGTAGACCAGATGTCTGAAATGCAAGTGTTGTTGTTGTTGTTGTTGTCGTCATCGTCGTCGTCGTCATCATCATCATCATCATCATCATCATCATCATCATCATCATCATCATCATCATCATCACCTGACAGTCACAGGGAAGTTCCTAGGAGCTGCAAGAATGGTTACTTCTGTTCACACCTTGCTCTTTTCTTTCCGAGCAACACCCTAATTTCTAATATAACCTCTGCACTTTCACCTTACTGATCATCAGAGTCTGCCCACTACTGAAAAGCACTACAGCAAAGATACTGCATGTGATTTTTCCCAAAGCAGAATAACAACGCCAAGGTTATTATCCTTTTGGTTTTGAGTGGGGCTAAGACAGGCAGGAAAAAGGGTGGTTGGTATGGATTAATGAGGCACCGTAGCGTAATTTAGTACATTTTGACAGATACTATTGGAACTCGAAGGAGTGCACACTCCTTCACTTGCTCACTTCTATTTCTAGAAACAGAGAAACCCATGGGCAATATAAATTCTTGGGAGTGCTCAAAAGTATGTCTAAGGTCAGGAACACATTATGCATAGCAGTTAAGGGAATTTAAACTCAACCCCCATTGGTTTCTAATTCATCTCAATCATTAAACTTGGTGAAGTGCCACTGAGTTATCTGAAGGAAAGCAGATAGTGCATAGTCGAGGGGCTGATGTCATCCTTGGAGCTGTCAGCCACCCAGAGCCGGGAAAGTGATTTGTTTTACAGGGAAAATGTACAATCAAGAAAAAGTACGGTTCTTAGATTTACTCGCATTCTCTCCCAAGAGCCTGGTGATTTATATACATCGTGCACATCATTTTCTTTCTTTTCGAATTTGGTGCTCACTGTCAATATTTTCATTTTAAAAGAATGTGCATCTATTTGAGCTCAAAGGCGGGGCAAATGCTGCTTTTTAATATTTATGGAGATATGTGTTAGAAATCACCTCATAAATTTGAAGATAGGACTGACATTAGATAAAGGGAAGAGTCTAGATCCATTTTTAATCTCCAACATTTTGAGACATTAGTTATTCACAGAAGTCAGTACCATATACTAACTTGTTCAAGAAGCAACTCAGATGTAGTCCTCAACTTCTAAAAATGAAATACTTATATTATAAATAATTCTTTATTGCAGTCAGAAGATCATAAAGGAAGGTGTACTTAAGCTGACTTCCCTCTTTTATTTTTCATTTTGCTTTTGAGCGTGGAGCCAGATTTTATGCACTAAGTAATTTTTGCAAGATTTTATAAGACAATATAAAATCAATGACTTGAGGTGAATATAAGTAGTCTAAGTAGCTTTGATTGCCTGGTTAAATCAATGAATTTGAATAAGTATCAGTCTCAAGCAAATGCTCCTTCAACTTACAATCATCAGAGTCAAGCTCAGGCTCCCTCATGTCCCATCTGGCCAGCAAGCACTAGCTCTTTCAATGATGTATCTGGCATATGGCCAATCTCTTTTTTAAAGAAATTTATTTTTATTTTTAAGTTATGTGTATGTTTGTATGTCTGTATATGTACGTATGAACACATGTGCCCAAAGAGGCCAGAACAGGGTGTCAGGGCTGGAATTACAAGTGGTTGTGAGCTGCCATGTGGTTGCTGGGAACCTAACTGGGGTCTTCTGCAAGAGCTGTATGCACTGAGCCATCTCTCTAGTCCAAACCTACCTACCTATCTATATCTATCCATTTATCTACATATCTATCTATCTATCTATCTATCTATCTATCTATCTATCTATCATCTATCTATCTATCTACATATCTATCTATCTATCTATCTATCTATCTATCTATCTATCATCTGTCTGTCCGTCCATCATCTATCTATCTATCTATCTATCTATCTATCTATCTATCTATCTATCTATCTATCTATCTATCTATCTACATATCTATCTATCTATCTATCT
>NC_022021.1:6704310-6706468 GCF_000317375.1 Microtus ochrogaster
ATCTATCTATCTATCTATCTATCTATCTATCTATCTATCTATCTATCTATCTATCTATCTATCTATCTATCTACATATCTATCTATCTATCTATCTATCTATCTATCTATCTATCTATCTATCTATCTATCTATCTATCTATCATCTATCACCATCTCCCAACAATATTTTAAGGTGTCTCAGAATCTTTCTTAATTTACTTTAAATGAAACAGAATACTTATTCTACGAATTCTTTTCATTGTGCCACTATCTAGATGCTTGTGTACATATATGAGTACGAGAGATGAAAATGTCTGGTCTCAGGAAACATTTTAAACAGGAGAAGGAAATGATGAACAATGTTTAAAAACTACAATGGGCAGCTGTGATGTGTGCTCAGGTATATGACACAGGGGTGTGTGGCATGATTCCTAGCACATAGCTCAGGTACCTGACATGGGGGGTGTGGCATGATTCCTAGCACACAGCTCACATACATGACATGGAGATGTGGCACAATTAGTAGCACACAGCCCAGGTACACGACACGGGGCTGCGGCATGATTCCTAGCACACAGCATTGACGACAGTTAACAGTTTCTTGTCATTATTTTTTCTACATAATTTTCTCTCCACTCTCTTTAGTTGTGCATGCAGCCCATTCCAAACTGCTTCTGCAGAGAACTAGGAAAGGAGGAAGACAGCATGGGCATCTGAAACTCACTGCATACTAAAGGAGAAGGTATCAATGGCCCGATGCATCTTTCCTGAGAAAACAGGATCGTGCTTAAGAAATAAGCGAGAAAGCTATGCACACTCCTCTAATCCCAGCACACAGGAGGCAGGTGGATCTCTGTGAGTTGGTGGCCAGTGAGTTCCAGACCACCCAGAGCTACATGTGGAGACTTTGTCTCAAAAAAAAAAAAAAAACAAAAATTAATGTGAGATACGTGACATATTTTTTATAATATTGCTAATTTAGAAATAAAGGTAGGTTTCTTGATAGAAGGGGAACCCCAGTTGGCAGCCTCTTTTGTTACCACGGATCAAGAATATTAGGATCATTTACTTCAAGGCACCCAGGAGCATCTTCATCACAGCAGATGAAGGAGTAAATGCTCGAGGCCCGTCCTAATAGAGGGTCAGACAGAGCAGGAAAGGGACCCGACAGTCAGTCACCTGCATGTCTAAAACACAGCCAACTCCATCAATTGCTCCGTCTAACACAGAAACCCAGAGAGTATCTCCCACTTGGATAGCCCACCATATCCACTGCTCATCCGTGGCAACCGCTGAATGAGTTTCTAGTTTATTTATAGTTTCGATACGAAGTGTCCCCTCTCATTCTCATACCTTGAGGGGTGGCTGCAAGTTGATGTGACTCCCAATAAAGCGAATAAATTCTGAGAGTCCCGATCGATAAGTGGATTCATCCCCTGGTGGGCTCCAGTGTGATGGCGTTATTGGGGGAGATGGTGAGAGGTAGGAGGTGAGGAAGAAGGAGGTAGCTAGGCGAATCCTTGCATACACACTCCCACCCTGCTCCCTGTCTGCAGTGAGGAAAAGAAGGAAAGCCCCTTTGCCTTAGCTTCCACCAAACAAGGCTCTGCCCGAGTGCACAGCCAACCATGAAATGAAGCCCCTGTGACCTAATCTGTTTCTCTCTTCAAGTTGTCCATGGCCAGTCCTCAGTCATAGAGATGGAAAGCTAGCTTAACTAGTCCTCGAGAGTTTTCTAACAGTTTGTTGTTATCTAGCAGAGATAAGCTATCGGTACTAATTTTAATAGAATCCATCCATTATATTCACTGGCTAGATAAGAACAGCACGAGGCACAGAAAAGCATGCCAAACTATGAAAGTGCTCCGAGGAAGATGAACATATAATTTAGAGGTCAAGAACAGCACGACCAAGAACACTCACTGAAGAGAAGCTTAACTCTGTATTCATCTTCCTACGCAGACCTGGCTGGTTGGACACCTGCTTTATACTCCAGTCTGACTTCAGACCTCCACAGTGCAGCCTTAGTTTCCTGCTAGGACACCAGGTGTGCCCTGCCACACCTGGCTTCTCAGCTTCCCACTAGGGTACCAAATGCACCACCACCCATGGCTTCTCAGCTTCCCGCTAGGGTACCAAATGCACCACCACACCTGGCTTCTCAGCTTCCCGCTAGG
>NC_022021.1:6707095-6711965 GCF_000317375.1 Microtus ochrogaster
CCACACCTGGCTTCTCAGCCTCCCGCTAGGACACCAGATGCACCACCACACCTGGTTTCGCAGCTGCCCACTAGGACACCAGATGCACCACCACACCTGGTTTCGCAGCTGCCCTTTAGGACACCAGGTATACACCACCATACCTGGCTTCATTTGCAAGTTTTAAAAGACATTTTAAAAGGACTCATGTGTGCGGCAAAAAATAAGAAAAAATACAATGATAATAAAATGCTGACGATCACGTTGCAAAAATACATGAATACCCTTTGGATAGAGGCTGTTCTAAACAGGAGAGGCCATAGCTTATTGCAGTTCTGATTTGCATTGCCCTCAGAATTAGAGATACCCAGTGGTTCTTCCTAGACTAGTTGGCCATTTGTATATCTTCAAGGAACAATTTCTGTTCAGGGCCTTTACCCATTTTTCTTCTTTTCTTTTCTTTTCTTTTTTTTTTTTTTTTTTTTTTTTTAACATGGACTGATTTCTTGCTATGGAGGTGTAGGTGTTCTTGTGAATTTTGGAGAGTAACTTCATCCCAGATACTTGACTGGCAAATATTTATTTGCAACATTTTCAGTGTTTTATACCCAACTTGTAGCTGTGTAAATACACACCAGGGAGGAGGTGCTGGGTCAGCTGCCTGGCAGATCTACAGGACCCCTAAACAGTGCTGTCATCTCTCCTTCACTCTGACAGGGCACCGTCTGGAGGGCAAGTCATCCACCTCTAACGGTGCAGATCATGACTTCTATATCACCGAGTGTTCAGTCAAATAGGAAGTGCTGGAGTGGCTGCTTCCTCACTCACTGCGTGCTCAGTAGATGTCAATCTGCAGCTGAAGCAGTTCAGGTGTGAAGGGTCTTCTCTATGGATGACAGCGACCGTACCCTCGGCGTAATTCTGCTTAGTGTCCTTGGCCTTCAAGGACTGCTGAATAGATGAAATTATCCCAGGAGGATGGGCGTCTGAGTCTGAGGTGAGCTGTGTGTATGTTTGGGGTGGGGCAGGGCACTTCTGGCACTCATGTTCAAGCTAGGTATGCCTATACTCATGCGTATAGGGGACTGGTTTATGATTCAGTCTGTCTAATAGGGCCTGGCTTGGCACTGAACACTTAAGTCAACCCTGCTTCCAGACGAGCAGGTTCTTCGTGCCGTAGTGGTGAGAAACAGTAGTCTGTTGTTCCCTACCAGCCAACTGAGTTACCATGAAATATTTGCACAAGGAAGCCATAATGCATAAAAAGGACCTCAATCCTAGTAAACTTGCCTTAAGGTAGTCACTGTGCAAAAGGTGGAAATAAAGTGATGTGTGTGTGTGTGTGTGTGTGTGTGTGTGTGCGCGTGCGTGCGTGTGTAAATAACCCACAAGAGGGGAAAGGCATTTACAGAATGGGAAATCATAGAGGCTGTAAATAGTTAAGAGTTAAGAAATTCCAACTACTTAAGTTTAAAACCCACACAAGAGGCTAGAGAGATTTCTCAGTAGTTAAGCATACTGGCTGTTGTTCTAGAGGACCCAAATTCATTTCCCAGTATGCACATGGAGGCTCATAACTATCTGTAACTCCAGTTCCAGAGGATCTGACATCCTTACACAGATATGTATGGAGGTAAAACTCAATGCATATATAATTAAAAGAAAGAAATCATTTAAAAAATCTACATAACTCAACAGGAAAAGCATAACTAGCCTCATTAAAAAGTAGGTGAAAGGCTTGAAAAGACATTTCTCCAAAGAAGGGTTTTATCTGTGAGCTAGCAGAGGGGGTGCATGCAGCAGCAGCTTGGCAGGTCACACAGGGTGAACAGACCCAGGAGAGCCGCAATGCCTTGCTGTGCTGTGCTGTGCCCAAAGCCCACGATGCGGCATTGGGTGCCTCCACATTTATCCAGGGAGCAGACTTGGAGTTAAGTATTCTTGCTACAACTGAAAAATGCTTAGGGGGAGTAAATAATAAAGAACAGAAGTTAATAGAAAATCCAGACAATGCGGAGGACCAGCAAAGCTTGAAGAATATCCTCTGAATGAGCTAATAAAATAGACCAGTCTTGAAGTATTACTCATGGAAAACAAAAGCACAAACATGTAAGATTACAAAAACAGGCAGTGACGGTAACAGCAAGAACTCTGGGATGTCTGAGGATTAACTGTGTGAAGTCACTGTGTCTGAAAGTTAATCAAGGTCAAACGAAACAGAGCTGCAGAAACAGGAACTGGCCTGTGTTTCCCACAGCCAACTACTTTACATTGATGACTTTTGAGAAAAATTCTCATTGTATCTCAGGCAGGCCTTAAACTTGCTCTGTAGCTGAGGAAAGACACTGAACTTTTGCTCCTCCTGCCTCCACCTCCTAAGTGCTGTGATAATGGGTGTAGCCTTGTATACCCAGCTAGAAACCCAGAGCTTCAGGCATGCTAGACAAATCTCTACCAAGTGAGCTGCAGGGACAGACGTACACTTTGGAAAAAGACTATGAGCTTTAAAAAAGTTTTGATTGTTTGTTTAAAGGCAGGGTCTTTACTCTGTAGCCAGGGTTACCTGGAACCCCCTTTTGGGATCAGGCTAATCTCAAATCTGTGGTACTCCTTTTGCCTCTGCTTCCTGAATGCCAGGATGACAGGTATGTCTCACCATGCCTGGTTTATATGGTGCTGGGATTTGAACCCAGGACTTCAGGGAGAAACGCTGTCAGAAAAACAACAAAATGCCACAGCAAGCTTTACTCTTAATGGGGTCAACTTTGAAAGTTTTCTCTCCGAGCCTGGGACAGAGACAAGCATTCTCTCCATCACTGCCATCCACACTCACTGTGCAATGAGATGAAACAAATGAGCGAAGGCAAAGGGATAAAAGGGAAGCAACAAGCTACTATCACCACAGATAGTTCTCCTGCTGGGATCAAACCGGCATCAAGTCATTAGACTTGAGTTTAACGACACTGATTGGATATAAAAGCAACCGTCTGTTAAATGTCTAAACTTCAGTGGCAGGGCTGGGGTCACATGTTAGTAGTATCCTGAATTCCATCCTTAGGAACCCCCACCTCTGAAAAAAAAATAAAAAATAGAACATTAAAAAACTCCTCTGTGTGCCTCCTGTTAGCTAACAGAATTCAGAAATAAAAGTAACCCCTGACACCAGTAATAAAACACAAGGTACCTAAAAAATGATTGACAATGTGAAACTTCTGGCACCTGTGGGCAGTCCCTCAGGAAGGGCGGAATCGATGGCAAAGCACGTTGTTCGTGAAGAGGACAATCTGCCACTGCTACAAACCCCCAGTCTCACGAGCGCTATTTTCTATCTGTACGTCTGCTTGTTTTCATTCCGGTATACCTAAGAGGCAGCAGTGAATGATTAAACGTCTATAAACGGCCAAGGACCAATGATTAAACCCTTGGGAAACTGGAATATTGGTGAGAAGTAGATGAATGCCAAGAATTCTGCAAAATGAAAATTTAAAATTTACATTTAAAATGTGTGCTTTAAAAAGCATTGTATTTACTTATTTTATGTGTGTGTGCATCTGTGCGTGCATGTGCCCCAGTGTGAGGCGTGGGCTGGCGGTCAGGACCCTGGGGGAGCCCATGCTCTCCCTTTACCACGTGAAACCCAGGGATCGGATACACAGGGCTGATGGATGCTTATACTCAGTGTACTTTTTCATTTTTATCCAGTTCTGGACCCCGGATCATAAACTTGTGCTCCCTACATTACGGCTGGGCCTTCTACCCCAATCAACTAGATAATCACTTCCAGACATGGGAGGAGGCGTGCCTCTTCAGTGCTCCTGGACCCTGTCAGCTGGCAGAAGGTGCTAACCATCAGGGAAATCATGTACAGAGCGAAACTTTGAAAATATCCTAAAAATGCAGGATTAGGGCAATTGTTGAGCAAAGCATTTTATTGTAGAAGTGTTAGTTTCATCTCATATAATACCAACCTATGTGACCATTTATAAAACTATCATACAAGAATTCTAGAAATCAGTGCCTTTATAAGCTTATGTTAAATTAACTTCAAATTTATGATTCGAATCCTGTAAGGATGTGTTTATATGTGTCTACTAATGAATAAAATCGCACGAGAGAACTGTAAAAGACATACTAAAACATTTGCAAGGCTTATTTTAGCGTGGCCAGGGTGTTCTAATATGATTTTTACCACTATCTTTGATATTTCCATGTGTCCATGCTCCCACTTTAATGCATTACTTGCACAAGAGCCATTAGGCAGCTCCCACCGCTGGCAGGATCAAGTCCCACTCCCGAGGCTGGCCAGCCCTTACTCAGATGTTTTCCTTCTGCCCCTGAGCAGGCTTGAGTGTGCCTACACACACAGCCTGCCATGTCCCGTGGTGATCCTTTCTCCTCCAGCAGCTTCCTGAGGTGAAGAGCCAGCCCCTCCTCTCAGCCAAGCCTTTGGGAGAGGATCCTGCATTCAGAGCAACTCAGACTCCATGGAAACCACTGACAATTAGCCAAATATAACTCACATTATCTCTACCACTCCTTCCTCTGTTATTTAAATTTATTAAACTCGTACATTATTCTTTTCTCCAACTAGCTTCCAGACGACTCTGTGTTTTTTCATACAATCCAGGACAGCTAAGTGTTTGTCGTAGACAGAGTAATGCATTCCACCCCTGCAATCCTTCATACTCCCAAACCCCATACACCCCCACCCCAAAGAGTCCCTTCTCCAGATTTTCCCAGCATCTGTGAATGTGTTGGGCTGCAGGACAAAGGGCAATTCAAGGTGTAGCTGGAAGAGACTGCTGAGCAGCCAGTACCCGAATAGGAGGCAGGCTGTCTCTCCAGGTGGGCCAGCTCATCCTGAGAATCAAAGCGGGGGGGGGGGGGGGGG
>NC_022021.1:6712065-6724718 GCF_000317375.1 Microtus ochrogaster
CAGGAGGTACTTTGAAGGGAAGAGAGGCTGGAGGCATGCCTTATAAGAAAAGTTCAATCTTCAGAGACAGGTTAGGGGACACACCTCTCCCTGGACCACTGGGGCAGTGGTTAAGCACTGTCGGAGCACAGCTGAATTCTGTTCAACTACCGTTCCTGGGAAGAAGTCATTAAGTGTTTTAGCCAATGATTCTTTCCCTGTGTTTGGCTGCAATGTATCTAGCTGCTTCCTGACTGCCAGGCCAGCCTCATGCCCGGCCACCATGCTTTCCCTGTCACAGTGGGCTGTATTGCCTCTGGAACTGTATGCCAACATAAACCTGTCTTCCCTAACTTGCCTCTCATCCAGATGTTTTATCTTGGCCACAGAAAAGTTTAAAGCTGTGGTTTAGAAGTGTTGTTGTGGCAGAATGAAAGGAAAGGAACCAAAGTAATTAGTTGGAAACGAGAGAGTTTGCCTCCTTGGTAACCCTGGGGTGGGGCCAGCACACATGTAAAAGAGGAACATGGTTTGAGTGTGTCCCTAGTCAAGATGAAGGCTTGAGTCTCAGGTGATGATGGGAGGTGATACCACCATTAAGAGGTGGGGCATAGTGCCAGGTCATTAGGCCATGGAGGGCAATGCTGCCCTCTTCAGGAAATGAAGTCCTTGACTGTAAACAAAGACGAGGCTGGCCCTCCCCTCGGGGCTCCCAGGATCACCACCTGGTCCTGCCCTTACACATGCACTTCCTGATGCTACCCCCTACAATGTGACACAGCCAACAGGGATTGCACCAGAGGGCACAGATGTCAGTGCCATGCTTAAATCTCCAAAGCTATAAGCTGAACGCATATCCTTTGTTTATAAATTATCCAGTCACAGGCTTTTTTTTTAAAGGTGTTTTTCTACAGCAATGAAATGCAATAGGGTTATAGAGAAGTAATCCCACAGTGATGTGCAGAGGGAATTTGGTGAGGCAGCTGGCCCTCGGTCAAATGGCCTCACTCCCAGAGACAGGGCCAACCCAAACCCTCCAGTCAGCCTCTGTCCTCTGACGCCAATTACCCTGATTTCTCCAAACATCAAACTGGGGCCATGGGATTTGCTAGTGTTGTATAGCCAACATCCATGGTGAGGATTAATTAGCATGCTTCAAGTGCTGTGGTTTGGGTTTGGTTTCTGTATTTTCTCGGGAGGAAAGCCAGCTCAAGATGGAGAGTTAGCAGCAAAGGTTTGACGGATGTCGCTTGAGATTGCTGTGTGGAGTGGGTGAGACGGGGCATGCGGCTGTCGGGCTGCTCAAGGGATCAAGAAAGTCATACCTGGGAACAAGCTGGAGAGCTTCCCAGAATGGGGGAAGAGGCCCAGGCCTCTGAAAATTCAAAAAGGGA
Source organism: Microtus ochrogaster (assembly GCF_000317375.1). Classification (NCBI taxonomy): domain Eukaryota; kingdom Metazoa; phylum Chordata; class Mammalia; order Rodentia; family Cricetidae; genus Microtus; species Microtus ochrogaster. Next base: position 6,713,439 of record NC_022021.1, read on the forward strand.
GGGCACAGAGTGACCCAAGGCAAGGGGATGTGTGAGAAACCACAGGTGACAAATACCGGCAGTTCTGCAAGCATCCGGAAGCATGAAGATGAGCTATGAAATAAGCTCCCTACTGAAAGATAGAATTCAACAGATAAGGCGAGGTCTGAGGGTCTGTGGGTCTGAGAAGCTGACAGCCGAGAAGCCTAGCTACACACCCGCCTCTCTGACCAATACAGTGTCACGACTTTGCACACAGCATAGCCGGTCTCCAGGAGCCTTGAGTAACTTTTCAAACTCCACCTAACACATCATTTCCGACTATGAACGTGACGTGTGCTCATGGTTGGAACTTAAAACTGTAGAAATACATAAAGTAGGAAGTGCAGCACCCTCCCTACCCCAGCAACCACGACATACCTGGTGCTCACAGCAGAGGGATCTGTTTACAGAGCAGCACTGTCACTGTGTTGTCGACAACAGAGATGAGTGGGAGAGCTCGTCCCAGGAGCTCAAGAAACGAGTCCACCTATCACCGAAACCCAAGTCTGACGCTCTACACGCTGATACCGCCCATCCCAATATTTCTTTTTCTGCCTTCAGAGAAATAGCACAAGGCATGAACAGGGTGCCCAGGATCAGAAGTCAGAAGCAATCACCATCCAGGGCCAGACTGTACGTGAAGCCAGTAACTCTCCCAGGTTCACTGAAATATAGCACACCCCAGCAGGCCATCATTGAAATGAGCTGATTGTCACGACAGTCGACCTGGTTCTGATCAAACCAGTGAAGGACAGGAAATGAGAGAGGCCTGGAATCAGTAGGGTTGGAAATGTGTGAGGGGAGGAGTCCCGAGGCCAAGCTCCGCTGTTTAACAGTTACAAAGGACCTGAAACCTTGGTTTCCCCATCTGGGCTAAGAAAAGGAGGCAGGGGGTATCAGACTGACAACCCAGAATGCTCCAGAACTTTGCTGTTCTATGCAACAATGCGTAGCGTGTGACTGGCACAGTCTACCACACTCACCATGTTCTGCAGAAAGACAGGCAGCTAATTTGAAAATAGGTGAGACCATCACTGCTCTTGCTAGCTTGTGTAATCAAAGGGAAGCAGTGGTCACAGACTCCCTGATCAGCATACATTTCCATACACGCAAGGCACTGAGCAAGCTATACAGGTGATGTTGCATCTACTTGGAGCATGTCTCTCTGCACGGGAAGCAGGTGAGCACGGGTAGGAAAGATGTAAGCATGACATGATGGACTGGAGACAGCAAAAGCTCCTGCTCTTCGGAAGCCCTGCGGAAACTAAAGGAGCTAAAGTCTGGAGCGATCTGAAAAGTCCTCTACGGGCTCTCATTTAAATGCACATTCCCGCCAGGAACTGCTCCTGGATCTGTTCCCCGCCCCTTCCCTGATGGACACCTGTCCGAAACACATCTTTCCTCCTCCGCTGCATTATTTGCAATAGATAATACAGTCACAGAAGTAACCAATACAGAAAACTGGCATCGGAGAGCAAAGTGAGGCTGTTGCCATGACTACACCTGACAGGAACAACTGAAGAGAAAGGGCTTGTTTCAGCTCACAGGTGAAAGATCTTGGTCTGGTTCCCAGTCTCTTGCCTCCGTGAGTCTGACCTCATGACCTCGGGAGCAGGTGGGGAGGAGATCTGTCTAGATGACAGCAGAAAGAAAGCTGAGAGAGAGAGAGAGGCTGGGGCCACGGGTTGGTTTATAACTTCCAAAGGCACGGCCATAGTGATCTACTTCTGCCAACCAGGCTGTTTTCTATTCAAATTTGAAACTGGGTGAGTCTTGCACCCCCAGCAGATGTGGCAACTATGCTAGAGAAAATGTCTGTATGGGGAGTATATTAGTTAGGGTTTCTCTTGCTGTGAAGAGACACCATGGCCATGGCAACTCTTACAAAGGAAAACATTTAGTTGGGGCTGGCTTACAGTTCAGAGGTTTAGTCCATTATCACCATGGCAGGACATGGTAGCATGCAGGAAGTCTTGCTACTTGGAGCTGAGAATTCTACATCTTGGTCTGCAGGCAGCAGAAGAGACTGTGTACCACATTGGGCGTAGCTTGAGCATATGAGACCTCAAAGCCCACCCCAACAGTGACATACTTCCTCTAGCAAGGCCATACCTCCTAACAGTGCCATTCCCTAGGTACCAAGCAGTCAAACACATGAGTCTATGGGGTGCCATTCCTATTCAAACCACCACAGGAGGAGAGGAAACCAAGCCTTAATTCCACCATCATCGCTAGCAGAAGCAACATCTCAGAATGACACCCAAAAAGAAGAGGCCTTCCGCCTGAGCTCATAGCAATGCTGCAGAGCCATTTCACAGAGTGGGCTTTCAGTGATAGGGATTATGCTAACTTCTGTTAGTGCCCTTCACCAATAGTTGGGCTCCTGCTAGCACAACTCGTGTGTGTGTATGTGTGCGTGTGTGTGTGTGCACATGTGTGTGAATTACTTATGCATATGTCATACAAGTGGAGTATTCTGGAGTTCTCATGATGACATCCAACATCCGAGGTGAGCTGTGGTCTCAGATTGAGAGGACCAGGACCAACCCGACAGCTGCAAGCTGAGGTCACTATAGGGGTTCTTCCCATGATTTGGATGGTTCTGGGAAACACAGAATATAGCACAGGAGAGCCCTCTGTCTATGCAAGCTAAATTCAGACCCAGCATCACAGCTGCTTCCCCAGTCCCCTCCAGGCTTTCCCATAACTCACTGTGAACAACACCATCCGTTTCCTCAAGTCCTCACTGGCTTCTTCTGCTATCTACTTCTAGGGAAAGACCTTGGGTCTAGGTCACACCACCAAAGAGAAAGGCATAGAGGTACGGCGTGCTAGGCTTTGAGCGTAGTCTGCCCTCCACAGGCAGTGTCCTTGGTCCTTCCCTGAGTGGAGGCGCAGAGAGCGGAAGCTTGGAGAGTGGAGGCCCAGAGAGCGGAGGCTTGGAGAGCAGAGGCCCAGAGAGAAGAGGCCCGAAGAGCAGAGGCCCAGAGAACGGAAGGAGGGCAATTGCTATCTCTCTCTCCTGCTCAGTGAGCACCTCACCTGGTTGAAGGCCTCACGTGAGAGCAGCTGAAGTTCCAGCTAGACACTAATCCCTTCTAATTGCCAGGTCTGGATCAGACCTCTGGGAGTCCATGGTGGAAATGTGATTATATCTATTCCCCAATTTCAGCTCACTTCCAAAACAACGAATGAGCACAAACAATAAGCAGGCAGAGATTAGTCATCTTGGAGGACACTGAAGATAGACCCCTTCCTTGTGGTTGGCTTTGGACCCCATTTTTTTCCCTGCTAACACTAGAAAGGAAAACATTACAACTGCCTCTCCTCAGGCTTTCTAGTCAAAAGAATGGAATACCTCTGGCCCTGAGAGGAGATATAACACTGATCTCCTCCAAAGACCACAACATTATATACTATGCTGTCTCTTCCCTTGAGCTTGGCCTCTGAATCAGACGGCCAGAGTCTACTCTCCAGGAAAGCTCATTCACCTAATAACATTCTAAGGAGATGGGAGGAATAATTATCCCTTAATGAGATAATGTGCTCACTTATACTTCCATAAAGTCTCTCCCCTGATGCAGTTGATTGCACATCTTCACAGCTAAGCTGCCTGCTTTTTGAGTTCTAAACTTCAAAAGTACAATTTTTCCTTTTTTTTTTCTGTGCCTTATTCCAAAAGTTCAGTCACGTTTTCCCCATCAGAGTGTGCGCTCCCTAGCATCCTGCTTTCTCGCTCATCCTCTGAAGCCCCACATCCCACTTTTCTGCCATGCAGCTGCTTGCCAACCTCCCTCCACTTGCGACCACGCCAGCTCAAATGGACCCCAACTCCGAGGGCATGACCTTCCTTCCCTCTTCATTCTTCTCCACCTACGCCCATTCAGCAGCTGCCAAAATTTGCGGCTGGAATGCTCTGTTTTTCTTTCAAACGCTAATAAAGTGGTCCCTGAGCTTCCCTCTGACTCTGTTTTTAAATTCTTTTATTAATGGGACAGCTAGCCTAAGGAGGGAGCCCAGTTTCCCTGGATGTCCCTGCTGCTCTAAGGAGTGCTTAGGAAGAACCAGCTTCTGTGGGAACCTGGGGGGACATAGAAGGCAGGGCTCCCCTGGGAAACAACCAGTTCACACAGCGTATGATGTGAGGAGACATTGGTACAGGAAAGAGGACAGGGCTCAGAGAGGTGAACGGGATGTAACAATAACAAAACCATGTATCAACCCAAACTAGTCTATTGTTTATAACGCTTCTAAGGTTTTCATTTCTATACATTCACGTGTGACTGTGCCTGAGGCATCATTACTGTTTATGAATAGGTGCTCCCTCACAGCGTGCTCCCTAACCATCCTCCCCTGAGTCTGATACTCAGTCTGGGAGACACTAGAGTTGCAGCCAACCATGGCTCTGCAGTCACACGGGCTAATGTCAGCCCTTACTTGATACACTAAGTTGGCTGCTTCCTGATTTCACAAAAGTTTCTAGAATAACTATCTGGCTTTCCAGATGTTGGTGTCGTCTAAGTTAAAATTTTCTTATGACTGGATTTAATTTTTCCCTGCAAATAACTGCATAGAAAAGAAAGCAGGTTCATGTCTTCATGGTAAAAAGCAGCAGACCCTACACATAGTTTTTTTTTTCTTCTGATTTTGCCTCAAGCAGACTGAAGTAATTCAGACATAGCAGAAAAGGTCTACAGGGTCATTCTGTATGAGAAGGAGGTGGGCTGGTGCTCCCTATAGACATAGACAACAAAGAACATCTCACTTCTGTGAACAAGTTAGTGAGGAAGGCCATCATCAAGGGCTTCTTTATAAGGGGCGCAAGGGACAACAGAGGCCAAATCGTGCCCCTGAATTAATGACCGCAATTATGGAACTTAGCTCAGCTACAAATAACACATTGGAAACAGTCAAGCAGTTGAGGAGTGGAGTCCCCTATCCCGACTTCCACACCCCTACTAACCTGCATTGTGTAAAAACCTCTTGTCCATGCTATTATTTTGCTAGGAGTATTTTAGGGAGGGCAGTCAAAAGCGATAGCAAACAGCGTTGTGATGGCCACCTAAGAAGCTGGCTCTAGGTTGTCACTCCTAATGCCAAACTAAACTATAGCCCAGTAAGTGCACAGGCTATTTATTTATTTATTTTGGTATGAGGATTTAGCAAATGAAGACAGTCCAGAGCCATTATGTGGGAAACGTATTCCAGATGCCCTGGACCAGGGTTCTATGAGAAGTTTTTAAATCTACTCCTGCATTCGCACTGTTCTCCAGACACCCCAGGAGATTCTGGTATTCCTGGAATAGGCCAAGTCTCTCAGGTGTGCAGGAACAGGAAAAGTTACCATAATAGCCTCCAGGTAGCTAATCTAAGGTCTCTGATTCTCTGTGCAGCAGATAAACTTATTTTCTAGCACCTTCTAGAATAGCGCTTGTAGACCAACAGAAATATAATGCAAACCACATATATAATTCTAAGGTTTCCATCAGTCACACTTTAAAAAGGAAAAAGAAACAGAGGAAGTATCAATAGTATATTCAACTAAACATACTCAAAGTACTGTCCTTTCAAAGCATTCCAATATGTATACATCATATGTGTGCACTCAACATATTCAAAGTACTGTCATCACAACATATATGCACCATATGCGTACCTAGCCTTCAAAGTCTGATATATATTTTATACTTAGAGCTGATCTCTCAACTCATAATTACCTACATTTCAAGTGCTCAGTAGTCACATGTAGCTAGTGGCTACCAGAGTGGACAGCACAAATCTAGCCTATTTGGGCTGTCCTCAGGGTCTAACCCATAGTCTTGTCCCTACCATTAATGTAATTTTACTCTAGAAGAGACATTTCTTGTCTGTTATTAGAACACTTTCCTCTTCTAGGTTTAAAGCATCCACCTGGGTGAGGTGGTGTTTAGCTTTTAAAAGTTAACATACTATTAGATTTCATATGACATTTTCAAACAATTTGTTTTTCCTGTCCACTCCCTACTCTCCCATCACCTGACGCCCTTTCTCAAGCCCCTCTTTCCCCTTGCAAGGTCCTCTTTCCAGTTGCATAACTATACCTACACTCGCATGCATTCATCTACCTAAACATTAACAGCTAAGAGCTGCTCATGGGAGAGAAAATGCCATCTTTATCACTCTGGGTTACCTTGCTTAATAATTCCCAGATTCACCCACTTTCCTGGAAATTTCATAGTTTTAATTGCATCTAATCCCTCCCACAGTTGTCCACTCTGTGATCAAGTAATGATTAGTGACTGCTTATCAAGGTACTGGGCATTTGTGTTAACCGGTGAGGGTAAAAATACACACAAGTCCTGGATCTTGCCATGCAGACCCTTCACGACAAAGAAAACCATATGCCCACTTAGACTGCGTGTCTGATGCTATTCAGAGCCACTAAAAAACACTAAGGAAGGAACAACTGTTTTTCATGGGGCCCCTGGAATGCTCTAGAAACTGCAAAGAGGCAGAAAACAGGTATTGAGTTTGGGGATGATATAATCCACTATGGGCTTTGAAATGCCGAGCAGGACAGGTAATGCTGGGCAACAGCATGACAAGGCCGGGTGAGAGGGTGCTGGGTGCTCAGTGACGTCACCAGGTTAACCCTCTGAGCAGGAATGTGTGAGGGGCGGGCTCTTGTGCTCTCAAGGAAAGAATGAAGAAGTAAAGAGAGTTGGCCAAGGCAGTACAGTGTCTGGGAAGGAGGTGGCATGGCCCCCACACGAGTGCAGTGAATGCAACAACACCCTTGGAGGAACTGACAAGGCTCCGGTATGCAGCAGGTACAATGAAGCTGAATGACTCCCAGGACACTTAGGAAACTCACACCTGTGAGATTCTGCAGGTTCTGTACAGCATCTGGCCAACCCAATCAGAGGCTGTGGAGGCTCATACAACTCCAGAGCTGGATAGTGACTTTTTTGACGGTGAATTTTCTGTAAAAAAGGTTCTGGAACTCTTAGGTGACACAGGCAATGACATGATATTGGTGGTGGAAAGGGGACTCGGGGCTCCTGTGGGTTCCTGTTACATAGAGCCAGCAAATGGGAGAGCCAGAATTTACTAACTTCATACTAAATTCACTGAAGGCATTGTGAGATTCCCAGAACAAGTGTCAGAAGGAAATGTTGACACTCCCAGTAACTCTGGTGGGTAGAGGGCGCTAGGCTAGAGTGTGAGGATCTACTAAAACACAGCAAAACATTTAACACAGCAGCAGTGGTGGGGTACTCACACGGTGAGCTGTCAAAGAAGTCCCGGTCAATGTTATGCAGCAGCTCCACTCTGGGGGATGGGATTCCTTCGCTGGAAAAGAAGTTTTAGGAAAAGTTAACTTCCTCTCAAGCGGGTATGCACTGTTTCATGACTTCTTTTCTTGATGCCTACAGAAAATAACAAATCTGCCAGGAAACAATCTTATCACTATTCCGATGTACCTAAAAGCTGCGGATGGTGGATCTTCATTGGGTCATCTGTCTACATCATAACGATTATTGGAAGCTCCACATAAAAATGTCAGTGTCAGGCACATGATGACACCATGGCCAGATTTGAATGTAACCATTCTTTATGGAAGAAACATAATATTCAAGTCATCTGTGGGGACGTCATACTGTGTAGAAGGAAATGAAGAACATCTTTCAAATTGGTGACACAAAAGTTGCAGATGTAGCAGCCTCCTCATTATCTGTCACAGTCTTCAAATCTTTCTCATAGCCAAAGGGACCACAGATCTATTTTTAATTAATTAATTAATTTAGTCAGGGTCCCCTGTGGCCCAGGCTGACTTGGAACTTGCTATACAGCAAAGGCTGCCTTCAACTCCTGACCTTCCTGCTGAAGTTCTGAGGTTGTATGCTTATACTACTACACCTGGATCACAGATTTAAAAGAAATGCAAGTTAAATACATGCCTTTTAAACCTTTTTTGAAAGAAAATGTAACTACCAATAGAACCTAAATTGACCAAAGAAAAAATTGATGTCTCTTAGTTCAATCTGCTCCTATTACAGGAAAGAAATTATGTCCTAAGTTACTGGAAGAATATTGGGCTGTATGACTTTGAAAGTAGGGTTCTTTAAAAACTGGAAGTATAAACACCCTAAAGAACCCTGGTCAGTTCATCTTGACCTCGTGGAAGCTGTGAATCAGGGTAAACCACTGGAAGAGAGCTGAAGACACTTGCTAATAGAGTATTCCTGCTAGGCATTGCTGGTGGCAAAATACAGTTAACATCACAGGACTCAGGCATGCATGAGTAAACCATAAAGTTCCTGATAAAACCATAAAGACATGATTTCCAGAAGGCCCAGGGTCCACAGCCAAACTCACAGTTCATTCTATAATACTTATTTCAGATTTCAAAGACAGCAACATTTCAAAATGGTCCATCCATCAATTTGCTACTTGGTGTTTTCCAAGTAAGAAAATGCTAAAATATAATCAGTAAATTTAAAACCAAATCAAAGAACCTCAACTAGCATCATCGTTTTCTAAACTAAGATTAATTTCACACATATAAACACACAGAGAGATGCAACAGGAGGGATGCAACTTTAATATATTTAGTGTAAATATTTTATGAGAGTTTGTTCTCACTCTTACTGTCATAAAACACTCCCTCTAGAGACCTGAAGGCAAAACACTCAGAGAGGGCCTAGTCCCCAGGGACAATACTCACATAGGATGTTCCACAGTCCTCAGTGCTGAGAGGCAGCATTGCAGCATGGGTTGGAATTGACAGCACGACATATCTCCTAGGACTCTACTCTTCCTATTTTCTACTGAAAACACTTCCCTGCCTACCTATGGATTCTGGAGATTGACAGCTAGTTCCAAACTAGGTTTGGGTGCAGAGGCTCTGAATGCAAGGAAGGGAAGATGTGCAAAGAGAATGGTAACTGTCAGAAAATGTGACCACGAGAGAGGCACAGCAGTAAAGAGCACGCACTGCTCTTCCAGAGGAACCAAGTTCAATTCCCAGCAATCATGTCAGATGAGACTTTCTGAACCTGAAGTCTGTTGACAATCATTTTTGATTATCCTTGGGAAAGTCTTTACAGGCAGACTTCTCAAGATGCCAACAGGATCTCCAAGCCCCCAACTGTCATAGTGTGTTACGATTCTACTTTTAAAATATGCTAATCAAGATATTTTAGCAAGGATGTGGTTAAAAGACATGCCAAGAAAATACAATATGTGACAAGTGGTTAAAACAATAACAAATATATTGAGAGATTCCAGATTATTAAGAAAACCAAATCAACATATAAGGGAATTGAATAAAATATAAATCTTGGGTTGCCTAATTTTAAAAACATGTAAAATCTCAAGACAAGCTCATATAATTCACATGGGTTAACCCTTTGGAAAGGGATGGATTGTAGAAATCTACACATGACTACTTAAACTTTCTACAAACCTTTCAATAATCATCTAGAAAATTATGCCCAAGACTCCGGCACCCTAGCTTCTTAACAAAAATGCTGCCAGTCAGGGTCTGATACCAGTTAAATGGTGACAGTTTTGCCAATAAACAAGAATATGCTCTCCCAGGGCCAGGAAATGAGACAGCCACAGCAGCCCAAGGATATAAAGAGAAGAAACTTGAAACGATGCACACGGGGCTGGGGATGCAGCTTGGTGACAGAGCAGTTGCACAGGATGTACTAGACCTTGTTCTGTCCCTAGCATCACATAAAAGCAATGTTGCTGTGTACAAGAAGGGAAGATGGTAATTATGGGACTATGGAAAAATATATACCAGACTGTACACTGGGATGAGGAATCAGTACAATGAAACTGTATAGGACTTTGACTTTCTAACATGCTTTTAAACTGTTAGGAAATAGAAACATAATGAAGAACGAGGTACTGAGCACTTGGGTAAGAGAACTGTGAGTCTGAGGTCGGCCTGGGCTATAAAGCAAACAAAAACAGCAGCAACAAGTGTATTGTCTGTGGAAACATCCATGGAGGTACAAAGAGAACACTTAAAACAATAACAAGGTTAAAGCTCGGATGCTCACACAGTCTAAGAGTGGACATAGTCCCAAGATGAGACAACTATCCATCTCAACAAATACAAAATGTATGAGTAGTATAGAAGGTATAAGTAAATATTTGGAATTTAATTGTATTCTACCTATTTATAATCTATCACAGTAACTGATCATGAGTCTTGACATTTCCTTGCAGGTCTTTGAACAAAACTGTCTTTATAGTTGAAAATGGCAATGTCTCAAGTTCCATGGCTGAAGTCATTTCTTCTGCCTTCAGTAAAGGGCTTGGGGGTCTCAATGTTTAGAATGGGGGATGGGAGTTAAGAGGAGCAAGAAAGGAAGAAGGAAATTCTAAGGAAGGAGGGAATAAAGCATGGGGGAGGGGAAATGTGGTTAGGGGGTTGTGTAGTTTCTATTCACAGTTACAAAGTAAGTTGCCAATAGAACAGCCCCAATGACTCAGTGTGTGGGTGCACCCCTAGCGGTCCTGAGTTCCTTGCTCGTGCTCTCTCTCCTTCTGCTCCTGATTTGGACTTTGAGATTTCTGTCCAGTGCTCCAATGTGGGTCTCTGTCTCTGTCTCCTTTCATCTCCTGATGAAGGTTAATAACAATATTATCTATATATACTTAAAGTTAATTTTTTCTGCCTTTAAAATGTATTTCTTTCTTTAATGAAATGGGCTGGCTAATATAGACAAGGGTTCTGAGAGTAACTGCCCTTCTTTGTTCTCCACCCCAAAGGCAGGGACTTGACGAGATGCTCCCTGGAGTCCTTCCCAGGAGAAAGCTCTTGTTTGTCTCCATGTTCATCTTTCTGTCTAAGGCAGTTGCTCTTAGCTTTATAGGTTTCTATGCTGGTTCAGGATGAGAATCATAGTTTATATCCAGTCTTTTGATAGATACTTACATGCTTGCAGCCTAAATAGGAGACTCTGAAGTCTGACCGATTGATTATTTTGTAACATTTTATAACAGTTGAGTCATTTCCTTCCCAAACTTTTAAACCATTTCCAGTTCACATTTTGGAGCATGACTAATCTTCACAAGAACTGTGATAACTGAGATTGGCTCTGCCATCTCCTTTGGACTCCCCCAGGGTGGGAGAGATGAACTCTGGCTTTGCTTCTGTATTCAAACCTGCCTGAAAGACGCAGTGCCCACCGGGCTCCTCTCTTTGTGCAGGAGTGTCTGGGCTACTCTTAGGTTTCAGAACACCAGCTACGGCACCAC
>NC_022021.1:6724818-6736362 GCF_000317375.1 Microtus ochrogaster
CTCACCTTACTAGACCTGGATGGAGGTGGGTGGTCCTTGGACTTCCCACAGGGCAGGGAACCCTGATTGCTCTTTGGGCTGACGAGGGAGGGGGACTTGATTGGAGGAGGGGGAGGGAAATGGGAGGTGGTGGTGGGGAGGAGGCAGAAATCTTAAATAAATAAATAAATAAGAACAAAGTAAGTTGCCAACACAGATACATTAAAATAATTCTCTGTTGAGAAATATTCCTTTACACTGTGAGAGTGCACCACTGTGATTGGTTTAATAAAGAACTGAATGGCCCATACCTAGGCAGAAAGAGGCTAGGTGGAACTTCAGGGGGCAGAGAGGTCTCAGGGAAGAAAGGTGGAGTTGCCGGCTAGACATGGAAGAAGCAGGGTGGGTGGTGCAGAGTGAATGCAACCAAGCCTCGTAAAAGAACATAGAATAACACCAGGGGTAAATTTAAGCTATAAAAGCTAGTTAGAAACAAGCCTAAAGTCTATGCTGAGCTTTCATAATTAATAAGTCTTTATATAATGATTTGGGGGCTGGTGGTCCAAGAAAGCCTACTATATAAGGTGCCCAATATCCAGCCATGAATATCGACATAAGTTCTGAGAAAGGCTTTAAAAAAAAGTTCAGAACACAAAGTCAAACATGGTTCTATATAGAGACACAGCTACCGGCCGCTGCCTGTGGGCTGGAGCCAGCTGCTGGCGTCATGTGCCTGCATCATGCGCTAAGCTGAGGCATGTGGCAGCTGACATGGCAGTTTAGGGTTTGTCTCACATGGTCAGAGAATGTTGCAGATGCTTAGTAAATCTAGGTTCAGACACAGAAACCTCTAAGAAGGTACAATTTGTTTAAAAATGTTCTTAGATATAGAAAAAAAAGAAAATGGGTATAGACATTCATAGAAAAATAAATAGCTTAAAAATAATAAAGTCTTTAAAAGAGAATAAATTAATATAGAAAATAAGCTACATAAGAATGGAAAGTACTATAACACAGGGAGTTTGGACCTTATATTTTGCTTTGTTAATTTTGAATTTTTTTGAATGATAACAGAGAATGACAGCTGCTGAAAGACACTGGATTAAACCAGCTGAATTAAACCAGCTGAGATACTTTAGGAATGCCTTAACTTTAAAATGGAACTCAGAAAATGTATTGCTTTGGGGAAGAGACTATTCTTTTGTTTCCACAGAAAACAAAAGACTGTGGATTCATTCAAGGCTAAAGAGGATAAGGTTTGATTGGGAAAGACTCCCTGAAAATCCTGGCTATAGAAATAAAGAAATAAATCTACAAAAACTATAAGACTGGTGACATATATTTTACCTGCTCAAACATAAAACAACAAATAAAATCATCTTTGGCTGGCCTGTGTACAATACACAGTTGATACTTGTGTTAAGGCAAATATGTATGTTAGATTTGAAAGTTTGATTGTTTTCAGAGCAAGGGGACCAAATAGCAAGAAAACTGGTGGCCCAGATGATCCAGTCTCTCAGAATGCCTCGGTTGCAGTTTCTTCAGAATTCTGCATCCAGAACAGCTTCAAGATTGCCGGCTGAGATGGTTCAGACTCACAGACTATTCCAGCCAGGACTACAGATAAGCCTTGTGCTTTCCCATTGCACAGAGATTGGACAAGAACTGTTATGGGTACTTTTTTCTAGGACTTGACCATTATTTAAGTTTTCTCAGGGTTCCCCAAAGATGCAATCACCCCCAGACAACAGGAAGCAGTCTAGAGATTATAATGCCCACATTCCCAAAGAGTGGGGTGGGTGGCTTTTGGTCATTCAATGGGTTACAGATGTTTGACATCATTGAGGGGGGTTGGTTACAAATTATTACTATTCACAGTGAGGGAGAAAACTAAACAAAGGAGATTAGATTCAGGAATCTCATTCTGAAAAGAAAAGGGGGAATACAGAAATAATATGATAAAAGGGTATGTTGTTGAACTTACTTTCAAACTAAAAAAGCAACTACTAGTCTCAAATATTTTGCATTGATATGGATTTTATACATTGATACAAAATTTGGGTTATTTTTGTTATACTGTATATATGTTTCTATTCTTAAGATATTTTGTATATTGACACAAATTTTGGGTTATTTTTGTTATACTGTATATATTTCTATTCTTGTTTAAGTATTGTACATATGCAGCTCATTTAACATTGTATGTAAAGTTCTAGACATTGAAAGCTATTAAGGATAATAAAGAAAGACAGGCTAATAGTTATTCATCTATGACAATCAAACTTGTAGTCAGGTTTGGTATGACACTTCAGAGACATACATAATATGGCATTTAAGATGTTTCAATAATCAAAGGCTTCCCATGATGATGAGACACATCTGCTCCTGGCAGCACCAATCTGCTTCATAGATGGATGATGGGCACTGAAGAACCTCCATATGGAATTTGTTTTCACTGTGGCAAAGCCATCCATTTGGGTAAGAAACTGTCCTTGCTTCTACTGCTGACAGTATGCTGTACAAACAGGATAAGCAGGACACAAAGGAATAAGACTACTGAACTTTGCCAAGACAAGGTAGGTCAGTCCTTCACAATTCCTGCTTCACAGAAAAGTCTGTCAGATATTCTATGCATGTAGGCTGAAGATGGATGCCCTAATGTTGCAGTGGAAGCTTGGGTGACTGACTGTCCAGGCAGCCAGCTGTTTCTGTTGTTTCTATAGTTTTGGAAGTTGATTGTTCTGCATTTGTTGTTTACTCCAGTAATATTATATCCTGAGATATAATATTATATCTCAGGTCTTTGATGGGGTTGAAGATAAGATAGTTATAGTTACAGTTTTCCTTAGTCGTGATAGAATGTAAATTAGGTTCAAAACTTTGGATTCAGACAAGATAGGTTGATAATGCAGTATTTTCTCTAAATTTTCCAAATACAAATGGAGTGGACATTGTGAATTCAATTCTTACCTGACATTTTTTCTTAATGTTTATAGTTTTATTATGTTAGAGATAAAACATTTCATTTTTGTTTAGCCAAAAAGGAGGAAGTGCTGCGGAATATTCCTTTACACTGTGTGAAAATGTGTCCCTGTGGTTGCTTAATAAAGAGCTGAATGGCCAATATTTAGTCAGGAAGAGGTTAGGTGGGCCTTCTGGAGACAGAGAGGTCTTGGAGAAGAAGAAAGGCCAAGTAGTCAGCCAGACATGAAGGAAGCAGGATGGGCAGTACAGAGTAAAGTAACAAGTCATGTAAAACATGTAGATTGAAAAATGTGGGTTAATTTAAGTTGTGAGAGCTAGTTAGAAACAAGCCTAAGATATAGAAAACACTTTCATAATTAATAAGAAGTCTCCATGTCATGATTTGGGGGATGGTAGTCCAAGAAAGCCTGCCACATCTCTCTTTTAAACCAGCATCAGTTCAGGAAGGCACAGCTGGGCATAGTAAGATGCACCTATAATCCCAATAATTCAGAGATAGTAAAGGCTGAAAGACCATGAGTTTTAGTCTAGCCTGAGCTTCATAGCAAGACCTCAGTTCAAAAAATGAACCCCCCCCAAAAAAAACTAAAACCCAAACCAAAATCCATCCAATCCAACAGTAGAGACCAGAGGATAAGCACGTGTGTGTTTCTAGAACATGGGCTCGGATCTGGAGATGGAGGCCAGGGAGGGTGGTGAACTGAGAAGTGTCAGAAACTTCTGCAGGCCTTATAGGTTTTCCTGGGAAATAATGAAGAGAGAATATTTGTAAAAGGAAATAAAACCAATGACCCAGGACCATACTCTGAGAAGCAGATATAATACAATATAAACTGGGCCACAACATCTGTATTCCCTTTATAAACTACAGTCAGACAGCTGTAGCTTTAATTTCTAAGACACATAATGCTTTCTCTCATTTGAGAGAGAGGAAAACTCCAGCGTTAACACATCCCACTCGTTAGGAGCTATGTATTTAAAAAGATGAGATGTGATCTGCTACCTATGAATTTTCCTTATTTGGAAGTGTTTGAACAGGTACTGAAAGTTTAGTTGCTTAAGTAACACTGTCTTCAACAGGCAATGAATCCCATCTGGGAAATTCCATATCTCAATCATGACTGCTGATGTTTGTGGAAATTTTTTTCCATAATCATATATCTAGTCTTAGGTAAACCAAAGCAATGATTGCTTCTACTACAGCAGAGCTGTAATAAAACACAGACACAGAACTGTAATCACCCCCTGCTGGGCCTGTGAGAATGGCCACAACAGTAAGTAGAAAAAGTAAGTAAGCAAAGAACTATGTAAAAGAAAAGGACAGAATCCCTTTGCTCACTCTAACCACTTAAGACAGAGGACAGTCTCTCAATCGTACAGGGGATGTGCTCCGTCCATGCCATAAACCACCAAACTAGGATTAGTTTGTGCTTTTGATTGCTTTGGCAAGGCTGGATTGAATAATAGCAGCTAGCACGGACACACAATTTAAAATTTAAAATTGCCATGGGGGAAGATTGCTCAGCAATTAATAGAGCTTGTTACTCTTGCAGAGGACACAAGTTTAGTTTCTAGCACCCACATTTAGGTAGCTCTTAACAACATGTAACTCTAGCTCCAGAGTATCCAATGCCCTCTTCTGGCCTTCACATACACATGTGAATACACATACATACATACACATGCGCACACACAAATAATAATAACAATCAAAATAATAAATCTTTAAAATAATTGACATGTACTAATCTCATTTAATTTTCAGTACTATAGATCCAACCTTGGCTAGGGTAATGATTAGGTTGAACCAACCTTGGCTAGCGTGATTGTTTAGGTTGACCTAATCTTGGCTAAAGTGATTGGTTAGGCTGACTCAACCTTGGCTGAGATGATTGGTTAGGTTGATCCAACCTTGGTTAAGGTGATTGGTTAGGTTGAGCCATCCTTGGCTAAGGTGATTGGTTAGGTTAACCCAGTCTTGACTAGGGTGATTGGTTATGTTGCTACCATGATCCCTGATTGAGCAAATGATGTATTTGGGTTTGAAACTCAGGCTGAAGGACTTCCTAAACTTCACTTCTAACTGATATGCTACACTGTCTCCTCAGTAAAATGTTTACATATGGCCTCAGCATCTCTTTGGATGTGTTATACCATACATTTAGCTTCTTTTTATGACTCCATAAACAACTACCTCTATGCAGGTTAGCTTTATTTCAACTTGACAGAAGCTGAAATCACTTGGGAAGGTGGGAAAATGTCCTACCAGACTGTGTGGAAAGCCTGTGAGGCATTTTCTTGATTAATGATTGATGTGGGAGGCCCCAGCTCACTGTGGGTAGAGTTACCCATAGGCTAGTGGACGGGTTCTATAATAAAGCAAGCTGAAAAAGTCATGGAGAACAAGTTAGTAAGCAGATCTTCTACAGGCCTCTGTATCAGCTCCTGCCTCCAGGTTCCTACCTTGAGTTCCTACCCTAAGCCCCATCAAAATGAACTATTATGTGTGATGGCCCAGTGCACTCCCTGCTCTTCCAAAGGTCCTGAGTTCAATTCCCAGCAACCACATGATGACTCACAGCCATCTATAATGAGACCTGGTGCCTTCTTGAGAAAGAGACCTGTTCAATAGTCCTCATCAACTTAGACCATGAAACCCAATAAGGACAAGTTCAACAGAACCGCCATACACGGGCTGCCATGCATGCTTCAGCATGGCCGAAGTATAAATTTCATTCATTCAGTTTTCAGAAGATGAAACAAGCCCTTTTCTCCCCAAGCTGCTTTTGGTCATGGTGTTTTATCACAGCAATAGAAACCCTGAGACACTCTCTCACGGCAAATCCTTGTATTAACAAACATGGCAATCATGTCTTCATTCTTTTCCCATATGACTGACAAAATAGTATGTTGTTGTCACTGGTGAAATTTCAATATTTCACTTAAATTAATCTTTAAATTTCATATTTTCTATATTAGTTTTATTTGACATGCAGACGAAGAGACACTGAGCAGTGACTACTTGTCTTAATACTTCCTAGGACTCTACAGTTTCAGATGCTGAGATCACATCACTGTCTGCTCACAGCTTTTGACTTCCATTATGCTCCACGTCGAAACGCTGAGGCAGAAACCCCTTCCCACAGACAAATGAGACGTGGTGACATGGCTCTCCTTTTACCACTAACTGCCGACCATCTGTCACAAAGACACGTCCTAGAAGATACTGTCATATTTTTAGAAAAAGAAACAGCAACGGCAAGAGTTTTTGAGGAGAGATTTTGAAGGAAGCAAACAAACAAAGCTCAAGCCAGTTGCTGCTAAAAACACGAAGAGACCTGCTAGGGCAGCTATCATCCACGTGTGAGCAGGTTCACCTCCCTTGTAGCTGTGCTCCCAGATGCTGCTGAGTCATCCTGCACCCAGGCCTGGGCTGGGTTTTCCTGCACATTCTGCCCAGTTTCACTTAAGTTCTAACAAGACAGGTACCACTGTGCTTGCAAATTATTTTAGCTCATTATTTTTTGCAGAGTTAGGGATTGAACCTAGAGCCTTCTTGTCCATGCTAGACAATCACTGTACTATTGAGCTTCATTTCCAGCCTGTGTCACATCTAATACATGATGAAATTAATGCCTGAAGAAAGATATCAGGAAGTGCAGGAACAATAAACACAGGAGATGGGATTTGAACCAGAGCTGACCACAAAGTACACATTTGAAACCATTACACTGGAAAACCACTTATAAGACGTATTGTATTCACTGTGTATGTATGGGTGGGTATTGGCTCTATGCAAAACCCGTGCTCCTTGCAAAGCCCTATAACATGCAAATATTACCGTGAGAAAAGAGGTTAGGCATGGGAATTATAAAATTTAGACAAAATTTGGTAAGGATGTAAGTTGAATTTATTTGCTAGAGAATAGGGATATTTTTGCATTGCTATTTGCTTTTATTAAGGAGCTTATTAAGTTTTTAAAAGTAGACTACTCAAGAAAAAAAGAAATTATCAAAACTCATATTCTTAATGCAATCTCTTCCTATTGGTTACTGAAAAGTAAGACTCTTGGGTTAGTAGCAGGATAACCCATAGGGGATGTTATGCCCTTTTCCAATTTCCATTCTAATCCTCATGAAGAATCTTGAAAAGATGAAGACTGGCAGCAGTGTTGGCAACTAGGCAGGAGGCTGGCTGCCAAAGTCCTGAGGGGATTTCTGTAACGCCAGCGCTGATGAGACTAACAACATATTTTTTGGTTTTACAATAAGGATCAAAACCTGATTCAAAGAAAGAAAAAAAACATTCACTTCGTCTGCCTCTAACCTTACCATGTAGGGGCTACACAAGACAAAAATGGGAAGTGATCTCCCACGAACTGTTATCAGAGCTGGCAGCTCTGTGTCCATCCATAGTGGCTATCTTGTTTACATCCACACAGACGACAAATGGCAAAAGATAAGGAAGAAATGTCAAGCTATGTACCTTACTAGACTGTGTTACACATTAATTTCTGGGGAAGGACCCGTGAAGTGGAGAACACTGCAGACACAGGCCAAGGTACTTCTATCAGACACGGTTATAAAGAAGGGAACCAAAACCAGCCATGGTTCCTGCAACAAGACTCTGGGATCCTAGTGGAAGAGGGGTTGAAAAGATGGTAAGAGCAAGAAAAAGAGTTTGCTATGAGAATGAAACATCAGAAGCTACACCCATAAAGTCTCACCAACATGGCTGCCTAACCGTGAGCTGAATAAGAACACCACCAATAGATGTGCTAACATGGACAGCGACAATCTCAGAAGGCCTCAACCCTATACAGAAAAAGGACAGGCAAACAAGGAATGCCAAGAGCAGAAGAAATAGTCTTCCTCTGGGAAGAGCCACCAAGTGGTTATCCACTACCAATGACCAGCCCCGAAAACACACACATACAAATAACATTATACAGACCGAATAAACAAATCAAAAAATTTTTAAAAAGGAAAAAATAGCAAGCAACTTCTTGGACATTTTCTTTTCATAAAATATATACTTGGTGGTCGGTGGATCCTGTGACTAATGTTTCATTCAAGGTTGCTGGCTCTGTTTCACTTGAGAACGGTGAAAGAACCTAAAAGCACAGGCATTTCCATCATTCCTCAGAACAGTGATGACCACTAAATTTAAATATTTCACACAACTCTTCCAAGCCTCAGGAGTAACGGCGTCAAGTAAGAGTACCCAGATGTCAGCCCACAGCACACTAGGAGACTAGGTGCCCTTGTGCCCCCGATGGAAGTAAGGAAAGACCATCCCAGACCTGATGAGACAAGCCGGGATCCACCTTGGGGTAGGGTCAGGCCAGAAGAGACAGGCTGGGACCCACCTCGGGGTAGGGTCAGGCCAGAAGGATGAGAAAGTGACAGCAGAGGAAAGGGTAGGGGTTCCAACAAAATGATCATGTAGTTCAACAGACTGTAGATCTGAGAGAGCTCTGGGCACTGGGTAGTTGAAAAAGGGGGCTGGAGAGTGCAGGAAAAGGTGGCAGGGATGCACCGGTGTCATCTTTGAGAGGAGAGAGAAGAACGGGTGTCTTTTGGAAGACATGGCAAAGCGGAAGTAGGAAGTGTCTGAAGCACAGGTTCTCCTCCACACAAGACCATCAGCAGTCCAGGGCAGAGTAGGCCATGGCAAGGAGGTCAGGCCACCACAGAAACGATCTGGCTCTGCTGTAGCAATGCAATTTTCTTTTTTCTTCATTCCTTGATTTTTAAAATGGGGTCTGTGATGGCTATTCTTGGTTGTCAACTTGACTATGTCCAGAATGAACTACAGTCTAGAAACAGAAGGCATATCTGTGATTGGCTGATCCGGATTTCAAGGCCAGAAGACAGCATGCCTTTCCTCCAGATCTTGGGGTGGAAAAGCACACCTTTAATCTGGGCCACATCTTCTGCGGGAAGCCTATATAAGGACAATGGAAGGAGGAAGGGATTGTTTGTTCTTCACCTGCCTGCCCTCTCCTTGCCAGCACATCCATTCTTTCTCTGGCACAGGAGACAACTTCTTCAAGATTTCAGTATATACAGAAGACCAGCGAAGACAACCAACCTCGTGGGACCAATCGGCTACTGGATTCTTGGACTTTCCATGCACAGCTAGCCACTGTTAGACTGCAGCCTATGCCATTCCAATAAATCCCCAGTGTGTGTGTGTGTGTGTGTGTGTGTGTGTGTGTGTGTGTGAGAGAGAGAGAGAGAGAGAGAGAGAGAGAGAGAGAGAGAGAGAGAGAGAGATTCATTTTATATGCTCTATGGCTAGAGAATCCTGACTAATACAGGGTTTCTCTCTGCAGCTGATGCTGTCATAAAACTATGCAGCCCAGTTTGCTTTCAAGCTGGAAGTGATCTCTTGACACAGCTTCCTGAGTACCGAGTTACAAGTGTGAGCCACCACACCAAGCTCTGAAGTTTCTTTCGAATTAAGAAAGAAATTAAACTACTCAGATCCCACCCTTGCTGACTGCCTGCTATTTCAGGTCTAGGAAAAAAGCAAACACATGGACAAGGCAATAGATAAGAATCTGCCATGGGTACCAAGTTTCCAGGGAAATTAAGAAAATACAGCAAATGAGAATTCAAAACTTTTGGCTAATGAAAACGACTTTCCTAGCATGGAAAGAAAGTCACAAGCAGAGGGAAACTGTCATGTGATATTTCAGCACAAAGCAAATATAATTTATAATTAACTTAGTAACTGTCAAAATTTAAAGCAGGGGGATTACTTCCCAGCCTTTTGGGTAGAATTAAGCAAGAACCGTATACCAGGACTCGGAAACTCAAAATCCCAGGTACTAAGAGAGGAAACTAGAATGAAGAAATAAACAAGCCCAGCATGGCGGCTTCTTCCTATAATCTCAGCAGGTAAAGGGCCTATCTGAGCACACCATAAACTATGTAGTGAGTTCCAGGCCAGCCTGAACCATGGTGTATACCCTACCTAAAGGGGAAAAAAGCCCAAACTCTCAGAAAACAGGGACATTATATATAACTAAAAGTATGAAAGGCAGAGGCAGAGAAAAATAAAGAGAAGATAATTCAAAATAAAAGGTTCAGAGAGAAACTGACAGAAGTTTCAAATACTACAGTTGGAGTTTCTGAAGAAGAAAATGGAACAACAGAACACAGTATTTAAAATTAATTGTGCATATCTTGAACAAAAGACTTGGATGTCCACACAGAACTAACCTACTTTGTATCTGAGAAAACTGGCCCAGAATGGTCAGCTCTGAGACACACCTAGCAACGGTCTTTTACATAGGAACAACAGTGACACGGACAATCCCGTAGGCCTCCAACGGAAAGGAACCTGCTACTTGCAAAGGAAATTAAACCGGGCTGAAATTAGAGCTATCCATAGCAACTTATCAAACAAGCAAAGATAGGGGTAATGGTTTTAAAAATCCAAGGAAAGACAGTATGAGACAAAGATGTTTATTTTAAAATTATTTGAGACATTTCTCAATTATCAGGGTTATAAAAATGTTTTGATAGGTATGTAAGAATCTCAAGATTTCTGGGAAATTTATCCAAGGAAAATTCTTCCAAGGAAGAGACCACTAGGGATGCTTCAGAAATGGATGGCTAGCATTGCAGACCTAATAGTAGAACAAAATCATGGATAGGAGAAAACAGCGTTTCATATTCTACACTCTGACAAAGTAGAAATAACATACTTTATAATAAAATTAAAAGATCTGGAAAGTAGAAAGGTAAGTCTGAGCAAGCTGGTTGGGTCCCTTACGGACAAGAGAATCACCAAAGGATATTAGTATATTTGTGAGCAATTGAAGAAGACACAGATTATTCTAAATATTAAAATTTCTAATAAATAAGAGGTAAAAATATTCCATTAAACAAAATGACAATTGTAGTAACATACATATAAATAAAACTTACCCATTAGAGTAAAACACGCAGGGACAAGTCTTGAATTTAAAGGACTGACATATCAAAAGGGCAGAGGTTGGGAAGTTCTGCTGTGAAACAGCATTCTCTGGATATAGCGACGGCTGCCCTCATAAAGTCACAGCAGGTGTGGCTTCTGTCTGAGACCTGGATTAGATCAATCCAGGCAAAATTCCAGCATGGGTAGGGGAGGAACTCATGAGGCCCCATCTCTCACAGAGGAGCTTTTGGCAACTGATGACTGCCACGGAAGGGAGACTCAGCTGTCTTCAACAGTGTGTCCCTGGGAGGTTGGCCATGCTCCAATGGATGGCCCTACACCTATGAGCATATAGACAGAACTAACTGGACTCGACAGGTTATATAAAGCAGGGAGGACATGAGGTATTCAGAGATGGGATGTGGTAGTGGGGATCTGGGAGTCTGGGGCAGTGAGGGGTAGACGTGATCAAAATACATTGTGTACATGTATGCAGTTCTCAAAGAGCAAATTTAAAAAGCAGCTTTCAGAAAAGCATTGCTCAAACAAATGCAGTATCAACTGCATCTCTGAACAAATGCAGTATCAACTGCATCTCTGAACAAAGCAAGAAGACCCACAAGAACACAGGCATTGCAGCCACCAAGTAAA
>NC_022021.1:6736813-6737958 GCF_000317375.1 Microtus ochrogaster
AGCCACCAAGGTAAAGTGTGGTAATACAGAAAGGCATAGTAGCCACCAAGTAAATGTGTGATAATACAGAAAGGCATAGTAGCCACCAAGGTAAAGTATGGTAATACAGAAAGGCATAGTAGCCACCAAGGTAAAGTGTGGTAATACAGAAAGGCATAGTAGCCACTAAGGTAAAGTGTGGCAATACAGAAAGGCAAAGGCGTGGCAGCCACCGAGATAAAGTGTGGTAATACAGAAAGGCGTGGCAGACACTAAGGTAAACATGTGGTGCCTGACATTGAACCAAAGATTGACAGGCAATGGGAAGATGACCCATAATGAGAATGATCAACTAGTCACAACCACCTGGGACTAACATGCATGTTGGGATTAGTAACCTTCCCAGAGCAATTAAAGAACCTAATGCCTGCTGTAAGAAACCATACTGCTCTGGATAACAGAAAAGCTACAAAAAAGAGAACAAAAAATATAGGAGAAACCAAAAAGTGAGTATTTTGGCAAACTTCTATAAATGAACAAAGACCAAAATTAAAAATATGAATAAATTACATTGTCACTGAAGGTCTGGTAGACGCAGGTGGTGTAGAGAGACCCCGCCTTTTGGGGCGGGACAGCCTCGGGCGAATGTTTTTACTAATTAATTGGGACGCGCAGACACTGGAGCCGCTTCCTGTTTCCGGTTTACGGTGGATCGCTGAACTCCGGGTGTGTGAGTGTGTTTATATATTAAAATTGTATCTTCTTGTACCCACTGGCCTGGATTAATTAAATTCGCCTTCATTTTGGCGCTCCAACCTGGGGTAGATTTGCCCTGCGACCGAACCAGGCGGTCGCCTTAGCAACCGGCGGGTCCCCATCTAGTCAGCTTTTGCGAGCGAGATTGGTCTCCGGAGGGAACCGCTGGTAAAATAAGGGAACAGCAAGTTCCCTTTCCACACCCGCCGACTCTGCTCGCCTCTCCCTGTGGACTCCGGTTGTACCGCAGTGTCTAGCACCGCACGGCTCGCTAGAGAAGCCGGGGCTCGCTCACTCGCAGCTACCGCAGCTACCGCTCCGGGACTCACACCGGCTCTCCACGTGGACTCAAGTGGGCTCTTCCGCCACCTCTGGCAGAAACCAGTCATTACAGGTAAAAAATTTTTTTT
>NC_022021.1:6747137-6770178 GCF_000317375.1 Microtus ochrogaster
TTTACGGTGGATCACTGAACTCCGGGTGTGTGAGTGTGTTTATATATTAAAATTGTATCTTCTTGTACCCACTGGCCTGGATTAATTAAATTCGCCTTCAAGGTGGGGATGTAACAATTATGTCACCAGAATTTTGGCCTCTTCAGGATGTAAATGTTCAGTTTTTTTGGACTGGAATTTTATCTCAGGTAAAGCAGAGCACAGGATGGGTCGAATGTATAGGGGCAGAAATACAGAGAGAAATATTAAAACTATATGTGGCTAAATAGCAATGAATTTGTGGGGACTTGATCTGTTATAGCAATGGAATACTCAGATTAATATTCTCCCAATTTTAGAAACAAACTATAAATTTCTAAATGCTGATGAAAAAGGAACAACAGCTGCAGAGAGACACTGGATAATAGAAAAAAAACCCTACAGAATTAAATCAGCCAATATACTTTAAAGATGTGCTGACCTCAGAATGGAAACCAGGACATGTGTTACGTTAGGGAAAGAGGTTTACTTTGTTTCCACAGGAAAAGAAACACTATGGACACCATTAAAACTGATAAAAATTCTATTTGAATAAAAGGCACCTCCTTATTAGAAGAGATCATAGTTCATTAAGCACCATGGCTGTTTAATCTAAACTAACCTATAAAACTAACAAATGCTTTTCATTTGATCAGATATAACTTCCCTAAAGAGAATCTCCCCAAAGTTAGGGTTGGGGAAGGGTTTTGTTTCTGTCTTTTCAGGGGAATGAAGATATCCAGTTAAGGAATCTGAAGACCACCAGACAAATGAGACATCTGAAGAAAAGGAAAAATCATCCAGAAAAAAAAATGTCTCAAGAAAAAAAGTAAATTGGCCGTTTGGTATAACACATTTCCAACAGGACAAAATTTCATAAGTCATCCCCAATGTTTGTTTCTACTGTTCTTTACAGACATATAATGCAAATGGTCTTTTGTAGTCCCAGTCCAATTGAAGATTAAAGCTGGTTCTCTAAATCCAAGCATGCTTCTTAAATTACAGTCCAAAATCTCTGTCTCATGTCAGAAGAGCCGTCCGATATGGGACAGAAGAAAGACAAAAATTTAAGGACTATTATATTGTTACTAATCTAATTATCCTTTGGTTTAATTGACTCTTTAACAGCTTTTCTTAAGGTATAAATTTTATAAGATTAATACATATATATTCTATACTTTTTGTCATGCTATTAATGGTCATATGGAGTACTGACTAATTCTAGAAAAAAATTTCATCTACCTTCCTATACATGATATTGGTTTGAGTCTCTATCAGTTTTTTACAGTGAACCATGAGCATGCCTAACAGTGACCTTTGAAGTCTCCAAAAGGAGGGTAGGGCCTCACAATGACAATTCCTCCAGGACTATGATAACACCACTATGAAAATACCACCTAAAGATCAGCTTTGGACTACAAGCTACGCAGAACAATTTTGAGGTGGTTAGCTGAGATGATCCAGCCTCACAAACTACTCTAGCCAGGACTTGAGACAAGTCCTGCACTTTCCCAATACAAAGAGACTGGACAACAAATGATACAGCTGCCGCTCCCAGGACTTGACAATTAACCCAAATTTTTCTTTTCAAAATCCTCTAAAGATGCCATCACCCCCAGACAGCAGAAAGTAAATTTAAGAATATGATACCCACATTGCCAGGAGATGGGGTGGATGGTTTTTAGTCATTCAATGGGTTATGGATATTTGCTATTGTTTAGAGGGGTTGGTTACAAGTTATTATTGGTTACAGCAAGGAGGAAAGTTAAACAGAGGAGATATGATTAAGTGTTCTTGCTTAGAAAAGAAAAAAAATGGGGCTATAGATATGATAGGATAAAAGGGTAGATTATTGAATCTACTCTGGAAAGAAAAAAGGGAGGATATAGATATGATAAGATAAAAAGGTAGATTACTGAATCTATTTTTAAAAAGCAGCTACTATTTTTTAATGCTTTACAATGGATTGGATTTTTGTATATTGAATACAAATTCTGTATAATGATATAAATTTAAGATTAATTTTGTTAGAACATACTGTAGGTACATTTCTACTCTTGTCCAAGGTATTATACCTACACAACTCATTTAACAGTGTAATGCAAATTTCCAGTCCTTGAAAATTGTTACTACCAACTGTCTAGAATAATAAGGAAATGCAGGTTAATAGTTAATCACCTATTACAATCGAATGTGTGGTCACATTAGGTATGTTTTCAAGGTCAAATATAGATATATTTTAGATAGGTCATCTTCAAACACTTCAGAGATCTACCAAGTATTTAAGATGTTTTATAACAAAGGTTCTATATTTTATGACCATGAGACAAGTCTGCTCCCTGCAGCACCAATCTACTTAAGAGAAGACAATGGGCATCGAAGAAACTCCACATGGAGTTTACTTTCTTTGTGGCAAAAGCAAGCCACTGAGCAAGAAAATGCCCTTACCTGAACTGCTGATAGTATGCTGTCCTAATTGAACAAGCAGGACACAAAAGAGAGTAACTGCCAAACACTGTCAAGACAAGGACAACCCTACAAAATATCCTGCTTCACAAAAAGTCTGCTAGATATGCTAGGTCTGAAGGCTGAAGATGGATGCTCCAATGCTGCAGAGGAACTATTGGTGACAATCCAGGCAGCCAGCTGTTTCTGTCATTTCTCACATTTATTTGGAAGTTGCTTGCTTGCACTTCTTGATAACTCAGTTAATATTATTTCCTTCTTGGGTCTCTGAGGAAGTTGAAGACTAGATAGTTACAGTTTTCCTTGTTTAGCAGGCACAGAAAGAAAGTTATGATAGAAATTAGGTACAAGACTTTGGACTTACCAAGATAAGAGACATATGGTGTATTTCTCTGAACTTGTCAAATGCAAATGGACTAGATATTGTTGATATATTTATTGCCTGTAGTATATACAGTTATTGTACTTATATACAGTTTTTCTTCTATTAGTTATAGCCTTCTTTTAATTTAAACAAAAGGAGGAAATGTCGTGACATTTCATTTGTATTTTAAAAAATAAAGCTTTCCTGAAGACCAGCATGCAAAGCAGGAACACTACTAGTCAGTGATACAAACCAGGCAGTAGTGGCACACACCTTTAATCCCAGCAGCCACACTAGTTAGACATAGAGGCTGGGCACTGGTGGTGCACACCTATAATCCCAGCACTAGAGAGGAATTTAAGGTGGATGAGACAAGAACTTGCTCCCTCTTTCAGTCCTAAGATTTCATAAAGGTAAGAGCTCTCTAGAGGTTTGTGTGCTTTGCTTTTCTGATCTTCAGGTTGAACCCCAATATCTGTCTCTGGGTTTTTATTATTCATGCTCCACAAAAGAAATAGAATGAAGATGAGACCAGTGATGAATCTAGCACATATTTAAACACACTCAAGGAGGACAGTAATGACAGCAGTGAGGCACTTGCTGTGTGAAACAGATCCCAGTGCTAACGAGGACTTCGAACACTATTACCACGTCTAGGAAATACTATTCACAGTCCACCTGACTGCAGTAGTATTTAGAATGAAGAATAAAAATCAGAGGTTCTTTGCTCCAGCTCAGTGACCATTGGGCTTCATGGTATCCATGATGCAGGTGGGGAGGGGAGGGAAGTGATTTTTTTCTATGACTTTCTTCTTGAACCTTTAATAGTAAGCAAAACCATCTCCAGAACAACACAGTAAGTTTTTAAGACATTGCACACCAGCAGTTAATAGTCAATTGTCATTGAAGTTGAGTGCCATACACAGATGCAGTCCCCAGGGATGGGAAAGGACAAGCACATTCCTACCATTAAGTGCCAGGCTTCAATTCTGTCTTATGTTAAGATCAACTAAAGAGCAAGTTCATAAAGAAATCATATGAAGTGTGAATACTTTGATCTCCCCTTTGTCATCCCATCTTATACAATATCTAGAAACAGCCTGTAAGCTGCTTATTGGTGTAAGGCAGAAAAATATACAACACTGGAAAGAGCCAGGAGAAGATTGGGTACCCTAGAAATGATGTGTGCTCTTGGAAGAAAGAGAAACTGCCCTATGGAAAACAGCATCAGTGCCCTCCTTAGCTTTAACTATCAACCTGGCACGACCCAGAGCCATCTGAGAGGAAAGCTTCCATTGCAGAATTGCCTAGACTGGCCCATGGGCATGTTTGGGGTATTCTCTTGATTCATAATTGATGCAGAAGGGGCAGGTCCACTGTGAGCAACACCATCCCTTGGAAAGTGATGGTTATATAAGAAAGCTTGTGTAGCACGATCCAGAGAGTACCTAGCAAGCAACAAGCATGATTTCAGCTTCACACTCCTGCCCACATTGATTTCCTCAATGATGGATTGTGACCGACCTGGAAGCATAAACCAAATAAACCCTTCCCTCTCCCAGGTTGCTTGTGGTCACAGTGTTTTCTCACAGCAACAGAAAGCAAACTAGAAAAGCTCTAGAACTCTGCATTTTGAAGCAAGTCTAAGAAGAACTGATGTCCATGCCCTGAGGGAGGCCTCTGCTGCCCTGGCCAACACCGATGGCCATCCATCAACTGTCATGCCCATTTCACGCACCTCTGCTCAATGTTGAAAAACCTGCCATCACCTTAAAAAAATGGTTTTTCCTTTCCTGGAAAAAACCTCCCATCCTCTGGGCACAGATCAAGTGTCTCTGACCCTTGGCTGGCTGCTTGCTTTTGCTGAGTTGGGAAGGTGGCTCCGACATCAGTGTGACTGGTCACTTTCTGTGCCTGCTGGTGAGCGTGAGGTGTCCTGCCACTGATGTGGAAAGACATAAGCAGAGCCAGAAGCAGATGAAGATTTGTTTTTCCTCAGAACTTTTGTCCTGGAATAATATGATATGCTGGGTTTCCACAGAGCAAGCCTGGAAACATTTGATTAACCTGCAGAGACAAATCTGCCTTAAAAAAAAAACCAACACAGAAAAGCCTACTCTCTTATGATATAGCATATACAGGCTATATCCTTCTAGTAACAATCCTGAAGAACCCAGAGCCCTGACTCCCTAAAGGGTTGATCACTGAGAAAACATTCTGAAAAAAGACAGTAACTTGGAGTTAAAGGTGACCACATACTGTGCCAGTTTCTCTGCAGGCAGAAACACAGAGAGGCCAGACTCTGAAAGGTCATTCCTGATTGAGATAATCTTAAGAATGAAATAGGGGTTGACAACCTAAAATCTGGTGATACAGATGAACATCGATGATGTGCACTACGCCAAAAATAATAGTCCCAGTGGGTCGGGAACAAAGGAATTTTCTCAAAATGAACAAAATGTCCCGCAGAACCACAGTGTACATTTCTGCCTGAAAACAAAACAAAAATAAAAACTGACTTGGCGCCAAGCACACCACAGCGCGACCACATCAGAACCATACCATGTTCATATTTTCCTTACTTAGTTTGCATGTGTGTGTGCTATACACGCGTGTGTGTCATGCACGGGTGTGTGAACGTGTATGTGTTCATCTGTGTGTGGAAGCCAGAGGTTGGCATTAGTTGTTCTCCAGCCTATGCGCTGAGTAGCGTCTCTCACGAACCCTTAATCTGCTGATTCAGCTAGTCTCCCTAGCTGTTTGCTCCAGAGACATTCTGAGTCACCACCTCCCGTGGGCTAGGGTTATAGGCAGACTGCCATGTACCCTGGCGCGGACATGAGTAGTAAGGATCTGAACTCAGGCCCTCATGTTTATGGTGTGAACACTCTGTCCACTGAATCATGTCTTTAGCTCCTCCTTTTATTTAATTTACTTATTTGTTTTTTGAGACAAGAGCTCGCTGTGTAGCCCAGGCTATCCTGAAATTGGCCATCCAACTGCTTCAGGGTCCTGCCTATTGTGTACCTGGCTTTTCTTCCTCGTCAGCCTTTACTAACTTCACATTTAGTCGCTGATAACGTGAACTGAAGTCAGTGAAGCATTACTTGGATGTTATTTCCTTTTCATTACTTGGATGTTATTTCTTCTCATGTTGTGAGACATAGACTTGTCCAAAATTGTTTTCATATTTTCCTGTGTACTAACATTTTGGCATCCTTATATCTCTCAGTGAGATCAGCTTTTCTTGCTTTTTTTTTTTTGTTCAAAATTCATTTCTCAGATGTGTGCTTGGTATCCATTGAGATTTTCTTCTGAGTTTTGTGGATTGATTTTCTTCCACATAAATCCTGAATTGTGAGGTGGTGGCTCAGAAGTTAAGTGCATTTGAAGCTCTTGCAGAGGACCTGGGTTCAGTTCCCAGCATCCACATAGAGGCTCATGACCCTCTGCACTTCCGGTTCCAGGAGATCTGGTGCCCTCTCCTGGCCTCCATATGAAGCAGACATGTACCTGACGCACACGCAAACACTGAGGCAAATACTGTAGGAAAGGAAAAGTGTGTGATTGCAAAAAGAGAAAATACAAATAGAAAGAACACTGAAGAGCTTTTTCAAAGACCATGCAAGAAAGCCTGTGATGGCCGGGAAGTGGTGGCACACGCCTTTAATCCCAGCACTCAGGAATCAGAGGCAGGCTGATCTCTGTGAGTTCAAGGCCAGCCTGGTCTACAGAGCGAGTTCCAGTACAGCCAGGGCTACACAGAGACCCTGTCTTTAAAATCAAACAAACAAAAAACCAGAAAGAAGAGAAGAGAAAAGAAAGAAAGAAGGAAGGAAAGAAGGGAAAAGGAAAGAAAAAAGAAGAAAGAAAGAAAGAAAGAAAGAAAGAAAGAAAGAAAGAAAGAAAGGGAGAAAGGGAGGGAGGGAGGGAGGGAGGCAGGCTGTGATGAAAAGGAGTATTTCTGTTCATCATGCAATGTGAGAGAAGCCTTCTTGGAGAATAGTTAACTATAGTCACTGTTTATAATAATATATAGTATTATATATGTAGAGAGATCATTATATCTATCTCTAGAGATATATATTATATAGAAATAGATATAATAATCTCTATCACAATTAATTTAAAATCATTTCTATATTAAAAAAATTTAAATGCAGGCAAAGATTTTATCCAGGAATAGTTCATTTCAGTGTTATTTACTAAAAACATCAGATAAGAATTTGAGGCTAGTGTTGGAGAAATAGCTCAGCGGTTAAGAGCACTTTCTGTTTCTGCAAAGGACCTGGGTTTAGTTCTCAGCACCCGCAGGGCAACTCACAATTCTAATTCCTGTTCCAAAGTAGCTGATGCCCTCTTCTGACCTCCATGGACACTGCACACATGTGGTGAATTTACATTCATACACATAAAATAAAAATAAATAATTTTTAAAAATTAAGGCAATGGTTTAGCATTTCAAGGAGCCTTCCACAAAATGGTGTTTGCTAGGAGCAGCTGGATGACATAATGAAAAACTGGTTATTTATAGCAATTGCTTATAAAATGATTATTTTTCTTTAACACAAGTAATTTCAAACGTGTTAAATGAGGGGAAAGATGCAGAAAATGGTGAAAACATATGTGTGTGTATGTGTGTGTGTGTGTGTATGCATGTTGCTGAGGATTGGATCTGAGGCCTGTGCATGCTAAAAATCACTTTACCACTGAACTGTATCACTATCCTTAACACAAACCTTTTAAAGAACAAATATTGGGTTTAAAAAAGAATTTTTAATACTTCTTGGCTCTACAGTTCACTTGCAAGTTTTTTCAAATTGTCATAAGTTGGCAATGGCAAAAAATGTGTTCTCTTGTGGTCCTTTGGCATAATTTTATGGCATTTAATTCATATAGCACAAAATGTGTTGTTTGATTGCTAAGTCACTGGTGAGGCTTATGATAAGTAGCAAGCTGCTTATAAAGTTGTGGAAAAGTACAGTCACATACGGAGAGCAGAACCCAGAGAATCTGGGCTGCCTGGTTCCACTACCACCATAGTAACGGGTAGTAGAGGTGAGAGTCCCCTCACGGCAAAGGAGAGCAGTGAAGCAAGCAGGATTGTCTGTCACCCCCAGACAACCAAGGGTGCACCAGCAAGGGTGCAGGGTGTACCAGCAAGGGTGTAGGGTGTATCAGCAAGGGTGCAGGGTGTATCAGCAAGGGTGCAGGGTGCACCAGCAAGGGTGCAGGGTGTACCAGCAAGGGTGCAGGGTGCACCACACAAGGGCACAGGGTGCACCAGCAAGGGTGCAGGGTGCACCACACAAGGGCACAGGAGCCGCATGTGCAGCCTGAATGTTGGAGGGGAAGGGAGTTGGGGACAGCGGATGAGAATGGGACCAGCAGAGCTTCAATTCAAAGTAAGACAATAGCCGTTTCCTATGTCATCCACGTCTATAGTCCTTCATACTCATAGCATTCCCAAGAGTGAGTACAGATGACAGAAAGGATGGGGCAGGGCTCACAGAGCATGCTCTAAGTCTAGGACCGGCATTGCTGCTCATAACTCAGGTGAAGGTGTCCACTTACTATATACAGAGACCATATGGTAAACATCTCATGTGCAGACGGAAGTGATGGAGGTTATTGATAGCCAGGGTGTTCTCTCTCTCTCTCTCTCTCTCTCTCTCTCTCTCTCTCTCTGTCTCTCTCTCTCTCTTTCTCTCCAGAGAGCCTAGAGAGGACAAGGTAAACTAGGCGACGAAGGTCAGAGCCCAGAGGCACAGCTACCTGCAGCTTCAATCCCTAATACAGAGGTAACATATCCACTCTCAATGATGAAGAGAGCAGGACAGAGAAAAGAGTCATTTATCTGCCATATCACCTATCAAGAAGAGAGCGTGCAAACCGAGCAATAAGGACAGAAGAGACTGAGTGGCAGGGCTTGCCTTCTGCCTGCTGAGAGATAACTGTGGGGGTTTTGATTACTGTCACTTTTTACTTAAAGATGCTTCTTTTCAAACATAATAAATAAGGCCCTGTTTTTCTCAACATAGCTTTGTATATTATTTCATAAATGATCAGACTGATTTTTTTTTAAAAAAAACTTCATTTTTAATCTTCAATAAAAGTTTATAAGCTTTTTTTAGTCTACTGACTTCAAATATCTGTTAATGAAGCTGTTAAATAAGAAGTTTTAAAATTAAGTGTGAATTTGTGGCCAAGTAGGGGTGACCTCAGACCCAGCATTGTTCAAGGGTTATCTCTAGTTGAAAAGTTGAAAAATGGGCCAATCCTTTTAATTTTGCTGCTTGAAAAGCAAGCCTTAAATTTTTATACATTCCCCAGGGAAAACCTGGAATTCGAGAAGCACAATCATTTAAACAAAGGTATAAAGTTGACAGAATCAGACCACCTTGGCTTTGGAAAAGCTGAGACCTTCCCTCATCTTTCCTCCTAGAGGAGATGCTATGCTTTGAGAAGCAGGATGGCTCGGCTGAACATATTTCCCATCTTTCCTAAACTCAGGAGACTGTCAACTTCACAGTTCACACATTAATAGCTGCCACATGCCCTCTGCATGGAATGATATCATTCTAAACCCTGATTTAAAAAATTAATTACATTTATCTATCTATTTATTTATCTAGTTAGTGTGCAGGGTTTTGTGAGAGTACACGGGCCACAGTGTGCATGGTACATGTGTGTGCATGTGTGTGTGCATGTGTGTGTGTATGTACAACATATGGAAATTGGTTTTATTCTCCACATGCGTGGAGGAGATCAGACTCCGGCTGTCAGGCTTGCAGCAAGCACCTTTATCAGCAGGTCCCTATATTTTTACCATTAAAATTACTATGGAAAAAACAAGAATATTTAAAAGAAATGGCTGGGTGGTGGTGACACATGCCTTTACTTCCCAGCACTTAGGAGACAGAGGCAGGCGGATCTCTGTGAGAGTTTGAAGCCAGCCTGGTCTACAGAGCAAGTTTTAGGATATCCAGGGCTGTAGATAGAAATGCTATCTCAAAATACCAAAAAAAGAAAAAGAAAGAAAGAAAGAAAAGGAATAGAAAGAAAGAGAAAGTGAGAGAAAGAAAAAGGGGAGGGAGGGAGAGAGAAAGAGAAGGAGGGAAGGAGGGAGGAAAGAAGAAAGAAAAGAAATGAAATAAGCTAACGCTCAGCAGTAAGGGATCAGTTCGATCAGCATATATACAGACTATTGGCACCCTAACTCTGTGAACATGGATGACCAACTAGGGACTAGATAGGTGTCACCAGTGAGTACAGGGGCCAGTGGTCAGCTAGGAGTCTGTTTAAGTCCCCACCCCACATACTCATGCATACATACAACCTTATAAAGAACCACGCACACCAAGGCTCTTCACCCCTGTGTCCTCTGCTGTGTATTTCCTCTGAAACCTGAAACTTCACTATTTTGAACTCAAAACATCATAGATGAAGAAAGCAAAGTATGGGTGGTTTACAAGAGGACACTCAATGAGCAACTCCCAGACAGAGCTCGGCACACTGAAGAGTCTGAGAAGCATAGTACTATCCAATTTGTTGCTTCAGTGAATATAGCACTTCCAATGCATGTAATTTTATGTGTAAACTGGATCTAGGTACTAAACCACAGATGCACACGCTATTAAACACATGCTGAATATAGATACCACGTTCGTAGATACATACTCCAAGGAAGCACCTTCCAGCCTCCAGGGCCTGTGGGAGAGAAATGGGCAGGACAGCTGCCATCGCTACAGCTGAGGACAGGCCCTGCTCCTGCATGGCGTCCCCCCTCTCCCAGAGCACAGCATTTATTTCCTTCACACCTCTTATCTTCTCCCAAAGGACAGGAAGTGTCTCGCTTCTTTTCCTGGTTTTAACGCCCTTACTCCCTGCCCCAACACACTCCATAGGGTAAGCTTCTTGAGAGCCAGGGTTTTGCCTGAGTTATTTCTAATTATCCAGAACCCAGAACAGAGCATCACATAGTAGGTATTCATCAAATACTTACTAATAAACTTAGTTCTCCAGACTGCGCAGTGTCCCCAGGCTCCCATCCCACGCTTTCATCTCTGTTGAGTCCTCTATTTTTTAGCTGGTAACAGGGTAGAAGCCCCACCACCCTGCAGGGAGCCAGCAATACTCTGTCCTACACCAAGAAAAACTTCTCAGCTCTAAAGAGGAGAAGCCTTTCCTTTGCATAAAACACAAAACCAAAATACCAAATGAAAGATTTAAAAAGTATGTAATGACAATATTTGAAAGAAATATTTGAGACTCATTTCTTTTTCTTAAAAAGCGGGGGATGGGGAGTCTTGTATGTCTACACTGGACTGTCATCCTACAAAGCAAAGTGATTATTCTCCATCAACCATGTTAAGTTGCTGGAGTTTCTGTCCTGACAAAGAATGGGGAAAGGCATATAGGTACCTGATGGTTCTCCACACGTCGTATCCATCCAGAGGCTTGGTCCCATTGGTGCTTCCCCCAGCCAGTTTCACCAGTGTTGGAAGCCAGTCCGAGACGTGAATGAGTTCCCGGCTCTTCACGCCTTTCTGTTTCAGCAAGGGGCTTGCCACAAAGCTCACTCCACGGATGCCTCCTTCCCACAGGGTCCATTTCCTTCCGCGAAGTGGCCAGTTGTTGCCCCCAGACAGAGTCTGCCCACCATTGTCTGAAAAACAGATAAGCCTTGGCATGAGCAGGTGAAAGATATCACAATGGAGTCAATTGTGTCAAGCCCTAACAGACAAAGATGTCACTGGAGAAGCTGAGGTTATGAAGGAGTGGGGTGTCATATGCATATGCCACATGATGAGAACATGTCAGAACCACAGTCTTGGGGGTGGGAGCTTACTGTGACCTTATACAAGAATACTCCTGCAAGGACATCCATCAATAATTGTCAACCTTAGACAAGTTCTGTTCTTGTTGCTCAACTCTGTGGCCAAGGACTATTACGTCAAAATAACTTACGCAATCTTCCTCAGCTTTCCTTTAAAGCATCCCAGGTGCCAATCTCTTTAAAAGTGCCCAGAGTAGCAAGAAAACATGTTCCCATTGCAGTGCTCCCTGCTCTCAGAGAAACTCATGACCTTTGAGATTCTGTTTGGTAGTTAGGGGGATAAGGACAATGCTTCCTCTCTTTAAAGAAGTTAATTATGTGTGTGTGCCAGTATGTGGAGGCAGGGAGCCTACAAATTCAGGCACCTGTGGAGGCCAGCAGAGGATGCCAGCTGGGGCTACAGGTGTGAGCCACCTCATGTGGGTGCTTTAACCTAACCAGGTCTTCTGTAAGAGCAGTACACATACTTAGAGGCTGAGCTATCTCTCCAAACAGTAACGCTTCATTTCTCCTCAGCCTGTCTTGCCTCCCCATCTTTCCAGTGGTAGAAAGGGTTTCAAGCACTTTGCCTAAGGATGGGGACAAGCGGTGTGGCCCAGCTACTGAAAAATGGTTAGGGTATGTTTTCCACTGCTCAAGAACAGGAGGCTTCCACGTAACTCTGGGTAAAGGGATCTTGAGGAAGAACAGTGTGCCCTCTTCCCTTCTCCCATGGGACACCATCCTCCAGGACCAGACATAACCAGGGTCCAGAATGACACTCATCTGGTAAAAAGCCCCTTCATCCTCTATGAGCTCTACAGTGTAGATGGAGGCCTGGACAAAGCCATGGAGAAATCTCACGGGCAGAGGACAACGATGCACGCACAGGAGCACGAGAGCTGGCCTTCCCCGGGTTCAAGAAAAGATAACTCAGGGGAGTTTTGATGGAGGAAGGTCATTGGCTAATAAAGAAACTGCCTTGGCCCATTTTGACAGGCGATCCCTTAGGTGGGTGGAGTAGGCAGAACAGAATGCTGGGAAGAAGAAGCTGAGTCAGAGAGTCGCCATGATTCTCCCACTCCAGACAGATGCTGGTTAAGATCTTCCCTGGTAAGCCACCTCATGGGATACACAGATTATTAGAAATGGGTTAGATCAATATGTAAGAGCTGGCCAATAAGAGGCTGGAACTAATGGGCCAGGCAGTGTTTAAAAGAATACAGTTCCCGTGTAATTATTTCGGGTAAAGCTAGCAGGGTGGCGGGAAGCAGCCCAGCCGCTCCTATTACAACAGAGTTTCACTTAGTGACTCCAAGCTCCTTCAGAGGAGGACAGAAAACCTTTTAAGATTTGTCTTCCAGCTCTAGGCTTGGTGGCCCATGCCTTTAATCCTGGCACTCGGGAGGCAGAGGCAGGTGGAGCTCTGAGTTGTAGGCCACCCTGGTCTACAGAGCGAGTTCAAGGACAGCCGGGGCTACACAGTGAAACCCTCGAAAAGAAGAAAGACAGGTTCATCTTGAAAGAGAACTTCTAACCCTGAAGCTGGTATCTCAATTACCAACCTGCTCTCTGGTGACCTTTTTCTTATATGAAGCCCTACCTTATGCGTGAAAGTCACAGTTTCTCCCGACCCTGCAAACAGCGAGGTGTGGGGGCAGGGGTGGGAAGTGAACCATTTCCTCCCTTTACAGGGTGGCAAGGTGAA
Organism: Microtus ochrogaster; assembly: GCF_000317375.1. Lineage (NCBI taxonomy): Eukaryota > Metazoa > Chordata > Mammalia > Rodentia > Cricetidae > Microtus > Microtus ochrogaster. The sequence continues at coordinate 6,760,512 of NC_022021.1, forward strand.
GTTCCACCGTATGCTGTACCAGGAAGAGAAGGTCTTGCTTCAAGATGTCAGAGGTGTGCAGGGCGCTGGTGTAAACAGGGTAGAAGTGATAAGAACAACAGACACTGGTGGCTTATGAGCCAGGTGTGAGCTCAGAGGGAAACACTGAGTTTGGACTGTAGAAAAACAGCATTGATGTTTCTTGGTTACCAAATTTGTAGAATCATATTAGTTTCCAAAGGTACCCGGGGGCCAAGGTGACTTCATGTACATATCTAAATAATCTTTATTTGCATATATATGATACTTTAACAATGCTTCTTTTAAAAATCCACTGTTGTCCAAATGACCTACAGGAGGGTGGTAAGATAGACTTGTTCCATGGAATGTTCCACATGGTCCTATTATCCTGGAGGAGTAGCCCAAGACATCCATGAGACAGCAGGGAAAGTCACTTCCAGGGGGCTCCTTTTCCTGGTGTTGGGGGAGGATGTTCAAGGCTCCACTGGCACGGAGGCTTCTCATGGAGTCACTGACATACACACACTTGGTTCCTTGTCCTGCTTCATGAAGGAGAGTGTAGGGCTAGGCTAGATAAAAGAAATACCTCTTCGGCATGTGCCTGGGTGACAACGGATCTCATCACTTGATATCAATGACATATAAGACCATTTCTTCAAGCTCCATTGCATTATTTTAAGATTAAAAAAATATGTGTAAGTGTGTTTCTTCTGTGAGTTTATGTGCACAACAGGTGTGCAGGTGCCAGGAGAAGGCACTGGATCCCCTGGGGCTGGAGTTACAAGCAACCGTGAACTGCTATGTGGATTCCTAAAACCAAACCCTCACCCTCGGAAAGCTGCAGACTCTGAACCACGGAGCCATCTCTCCATGCATCCTGTACTGCATTTTCTCCTCCCCCGAAACCCAAGGACCAAGTCCTCGTGCAAGTTTATGAAACCCACATTCTATGTCATGTGGCTTTCAGTTCTCACAGAGTCCAGGCCCCTTCAGCCAATACAGCAACATTATAAAGAAGGAGCCTTCGTGTGCTCAAAACTCAGACCCCTACAGCCAATAGAGCACACTGCAGAGAACTGCTGTGTGCTCAAAATTGCCCTTGTAGCTGAGGAATGTTGAGAACGAGAGAAATCGTCTTCCTCGGAGATTAGATAAACCACCAAATGGTTATCTAATACCAAATGGTCAGCTCTGAAAACATACACACAAGTTATACCATTCAGACAGATCAGGTTGTATTTATATTTTTAGGAATATACACATATATGTATAAGATAATGACAACAATACTGAATTTGCAGGAGAACAAGGAGGGGTATATGGAAGGGTTTGGAGGAAGGAAAGGGAAGGGGATTTATAATTATGTTATTATGAGCTCAAAAAAATTAAAAGAAATAATTTTTTAAATGCACCAAAATGGAGTGGTCACAAGCTGGTGTGTGAATGGCTGGGGTGGCATGGCTGTGAAGTGGCAAAGTGCCACAGACGATGCCTGCTGTTGCTTTTTTGAGCAGACACAGGTCTTTGAAATACTAGCTAATGAGTCCCTCGGTTCCATACACATACTCGTTTGTGCTCCGTGGAAAATACCAGATGGTGGGAATGGTGGAGATCAGAGGTGGTGGGGCCGAGGGCAGCTATGTCTGGAATCTGATCCTAGTCTGACTGAGGGCGTCAGGGAGGAAAACACTCCTGCATGGAAATCGAATCTAGCCACTGCTGCTACTGCAGGAATTGAATGCATCTCCACACAGCACGCTGCCGGGGCCAAGGCAGCAAGGAGGACTGTTTTTGTGATTAGCTCACCGTGATGTTTCTGCCATTAGCAATGATAAGGTCGCCAGCACCAGTTAGCAAAATGGCTTCCTCTTTCGGTCAATGGACACACTTGTGACTTCCACCTGCTTCTTCAGCCACAAAACCAACTGCAGCTGTGCCACGGCAGAGGGAAGTTTGGCGCCCCCTAGGGGTGGAATCCCTACACAGCAAGAATCATGCGCTCTGATAAAACAGTAGAAAAGGAAAACAGACCCTGTAGTGATCACTAGTTCAGATAGAGACTTTTAGAGGGACTATGGAAACACTGTACTCAAACATCTCTTAATTCTCCCTCCCCGTTCTCTACATAGCCAGAGTTAATTTTCTCCTGTTAAGAATTCATTTTCAGGAGAAAGTCTGGTTTCATTTTCTGACGGGCTTATGCAAAAACTTCCAAATCAAAATAAGATGACTCCAGCTTTTCAGACTGGAAACTATGAAACTTTTTTTTCCAGAGAAATAGATTCCCCCAGCAACATTTTGGCAGACACAAAACCTAATTAGAAAACCTTTGCTGTCTAGAAAGAACTGTCAAAATAAAACAAATGCTGTCAGATGGAGACCGTAAATCTCACTTTATTATTCATTATCAAAGAAAAATAACTGTCAGAAATCATGGAAAAGCATTAGTTAGCCAAAGGTTGGAGAGAAAAACATTTAAGTCTATGACACTGACACCTCATCTGTATCCAGCTGATAAAACCTGAAATGAAACCATGACAACACCAGGCTTACCCCTGCCTCAGACAATCTAGTGGCTTGACCATGTGACATTGCCCTGAGCCATCAGCCTGATGTCCCTTGAATGCTCTGGGCCAGGCTTCCCCAAGACCTCCTTCTCCCACAGACCTGAAAAGCAAAGGAACCTTCCTCATCCTCTCAGAAGCCCAGCCTTCTCTCCACACAGGGCACGCTTGTGGGTGTGAAGGGTTGTATGGAAAAATGCCATTCTGCAGAGGACAAGGGTTTGTCTCAAAGCTGTACCTACTGGTTGATAGTTGATCCCTTTTGTTTTGTTTTGCCGAGACAAGAAGGTCTCTCTGTCCTGGAACTAGCTCTGTAGACCAGGCTGGTCTCGAACTCCCAGAGATCTGCCTGCCTCTGCCTCCTGAATGCTGGAATTAAAGGCGTGCGCCACCACTGCCCAGCTGGATTCATTTTCTATATTACTCAGGTGCAAAGTGGAAAATCTGCCTATGTCTTAGCATTATCTAAATGTCTAGGGAAAGTTAACTCTCTTACACTAAAAGATTCTGAGAAAGTAACCATCAAGCCGGAGGCTCGAAGGGTTGACTTTCACCTCACCACGGTCAAGCTTCTTTGCCTAAACTGGACAAGCACTCCTTCTGTCTATGTGTTGTCAACTCTGCCATGGATAAATTCAAATGAGCTCTCCGGTTTATCACCTACTGCCTTGGGTCAGGCCTGCCCCTCACACGGGCTCCGTGGAGAAGCAGGATTCCTGTCACCTAGTTGCCACCAGAGGTATTTTTATAAAGTTACAAACTTATCAGGCCTCCCCTACATGTAAAGACCCAGCTGCTTTCCCACCACAGGAAGGGAAGACTTCAGCCCCCTGACGGAATCCTTTACACACGTGGCCTCACCCTGCTGTGTGGGCACTCATGCCTACCAAGTCTCTCACGCTTCAATCTCGTACAACTAAATTCTTCCACCGTCAGAACGCACCACGGCCTTTCAGGCTAACTTGATCTTTGTATGAGTTAGTTTCCTAACACAAACACATTCTCCTTCCTTTCTGCTGGACTCAGATTGTAAGACCTGAGGTTAAATATCAGGTCTTTAGTGAACCGTTAGTAACCCGAATAGCCTTTCTCTCTCCTAGACCACACATTTATTTTCATCACTCCTGGGGCACTTGGCTCGAATGGCTCTTGGTGGTTCTTTTCTTCCCTATAACTCTGCTTCTTAGGGCCAAGAAGGAAGCTCTGCTGTTCGTGTTTGCAAGACCTGGAAAAGGACCAGCTAACAGAAAGAGAGGTCAATAAATGAAGAAGAAGCACCCGGTTAAAACAGGGAGGACCGACACTGAAAACTAGCGTGGGATGCTGCAGGCTCTCTAAGTCCCTGCCTGGCCACTGCCTGACCTTGACCCTTAGGATGGAGATGCTGCTTCAATCAACAGATGGTCAACTAGCAAGTGGGGCCCAGGGCCCTAGGGCCCCAGAGAGGATGTAAGCATCAAGCCTACAAGAACCGCTGGTACCGCCTGGTACCTCAGTCAGGCTGAGATTTAGGGGGGCTGCTCAGGAGCACTTTGTAAACCACTGGCCTGGAAGGGACTCTCCAGAGCACACTGTCGCAAATCTGCTTTGAGTTCTGCCATTTTCCAGGGCCACCCTAGCTCTAGAACATGGCAGCCTACGTACGAGGCACACAAACTCTTCTCATGATGTAAGTTGGAAAGAGACGAGAGCCCTTCTTTGTAAGCAGTAACCCGGGCTGTCCAAAGAGAGGTAATGAGGCAGATACAGAGCTGGCTCGGTGGTTACAGCACTGGCTACTTCTGCAGAGGACCCGGATTTGGTTCTCTGCATCCACTAACCCCAGCTCCAGGGAGCTGACAGCCTCTTCTGACTTCTGTGGGTACCAACCCATGCAGCTACAAATAATCCAAAATAAATCTTAATTTTTTTAAAGCTGAAACCAGAAGGGCAGTCACATGACCATCACAAAGCAGACATCCCAGACTCAGGGAGCAGGCAGTACAAGGGCCTTATTCAATTACACGGGTTCCTGAGACTAAGGCTAAAGTCTCCTTTAGTTAGAACGAATTAGCTCTATCTTTCCTTTTGTAGTGCTGGGGGTGGGGGAGGGGTGAGACACATGCTCTGTAACTGAACTGTGCCCTCATCCCAGCAAACTACAGTCATACAGAATCAAGGAACTGAATGACGGCTAGATAGGAACAAAATCCTTTAGCTGTTTTATGGCTGTTGTCATTTTTCTCTACCGTCCCTACTGTGACTTCGCTAATTTCACTGAAACACATTCAAGTGACAGGGCTGTCAATTGGGCCAGGATACTTAATCTCTGGGTCTGGAAACAAAGCTAACCAAAAACCCACCTCACCACAGAGTCTGGCAGAGAAGCACCACCTAGCAAACATTTGCTGTTTTTGTTGACAGAAGCCACCAGAGCTGGTAAAGGATGCAGAGCAGACTGCCCTGACATTAAAGACAGCCTAAATTTAGGAGCGGCGTTCTCAGGCTCTCTCCTTATCGCCCTGCTGGATTACACGCTACACTGTGAGCAGAAGGCTGCAGTGAATTATGATGGGTTTTGTTATTATTAGGGAGAACTCAGGATGGTTTCTTTCTACTTCTATGGGTTTAAATGAAGTTCATCCGTGAACCGTGGTTCAGCAATGACGTCCTGAGATTCAAATGAAGCATCAGAATCTGAATATTTATCCAGATGTTCATTTGAGCATCTGTAAGGTTGTGTGTTGGTTTCTTTCCTCAAGGAAGATAAGAGCTGTGACCCTGGGCTCCCAGCAAACACTTCTGTCTTGTTCATCTTGATAAGCCAGTAGCCAGGGGAGGATCCTGCTGAGTGGGCTCCAAGAGGATTCTGGGAATGTGGGAGATTTGGCAGCTAGTCACCAAATAACTGACCTGGCCACCAAAAGAACTGAGATAAAGGAAGATGGATGTGAGGAAAAGCCAACAGCAGGACTGGTGGGATCCAGAAGAAAGACTGTAAATAAAGCCCTTCCTCATTTGCCCGGAGGCATGTCATTGCTTAGAATAATGAGTGACCACTGAGATCTTATCTCTCCTTTGAAGTGTGCTGAGGGCATAAAGACAGAAAAGTCTGTGGAAAGACCGAGAGCATTTGTTCTCTGGAAGCCATGGTGGGTCTGGGAACCGGAAAAGCATTCTAATTTACTACACTGTGCTCAGTGGATAACTTTTTCTGAGTTTAAAGCATTGGACTTCCCACAGGGCAGGGAACCCTGATTGCTCTTTGGGCTGACCAGGGAGGAGGACTTGATTGGGGGAGGGAAATGGGAGGCGGTGGCGAGACAGAAATCTTTAATAAATAAATAAATAAATTAATTAATTAATAATAATAAAAAAGCATTGGTATCCACAGATTTGGGAGCTCTGTGGATGCAGTTGTAACATCAGCACAGAAGGTTGCGAGCCCTTTGCTCTTAGAAAGCAGAGATGATGTGGGTTTACTCTGAGTATTCCAGGTCCTCTGGTAAACGGTACAAAAGGGTCACATCTGCTAGCTAAGCAAAAGTACCAAATGCTTGTTCTGGCCTTATCTTCTCTGTCTTTGCTATGGTTTGATCTTACAGGAAATACTCAATTTTAAATTTAAAAAAAATTAACAAATTTCCAGATTCTAAGAAATTTTGGGTCTTCCAGGGGTTCTAGAGTCTCCTGACAAATGGTTTAACTCCTTTCAGGCCGGAAACAATCTTTGGCGATCAGGTGACTCTTTACTAGACTGCTGCTTTTCTCTCAGTAGTGCCAAACCAAAACCCAACAAACCGGTTACCACAGAAGTGCTTGAAGGTTTGGGACAGCAGGGAGACACTGAAAATGCTATTAACTGATAGAAAAACAGAGATGTTGTTTTGGAATAGGCGTATTACCTACATACATGTTAAGGAAAATGAAAGTTGAGGGCAGTGGGCTTCAAAGAGTCTAAATCAGAGAAAGCTGGAATATTCCACGTAGGCAAACATTGGCGATCTTGTCTTTATGCTTCCAAATAAGGAATGTAAGCTAAACGTGTCAAAATCTATGGAGCCCTTGCTAAATGGCACTCTCGGGGTCAGCATTGCAGGGCTCTCTTAGGGTCACTTAGAAAGGTCAGTGAACCTAATTGAGAGGCCGGGCAGTTCCGTTTCCCCAGAGCACTTCTCTGAAGCTCTGCCAAATGCTAAAGGATCTCACTGGGGGTTGGAGTTCCGAGTCAGGAGAGGCAGGCAAACATAAGAACTGACCTGGAGGAAACACTCAATGGCAGACACAAAAATAACTCTGTAAGCCCAAATATGATGCAGTCTTTTTCAGATGCTGAGCACAAAGAAAAGATTTCCTTCAGATCTGCAGATGACGCCTGCTCTAAGGCCAAGAGGACGAAACCCTGTGAGTCCCTAGGACACTGGACTTCCATGCAGGCAGAAGCAGCCCTCTGACCAGCGCAGTGGGAGGAAGGGTGAGCTCTGGCGACACCAGGAGTCCCTAGCAAGTGCAGAAGCCATCATAGTGAGAATGGCTGGAACAGAGAAGCTGGGACCAGCGAGGTAAGAGCAGATAAACAAGGCAGGGGGCAAGAGCATGCCAACAGCCCCAAACAGTATGCCACCAAGACCAAACAATCAGCCAAAGCAAAACATGTCCTTGGGTGGTCACATCAGGCTCCTGATGTCCCAGGCCATGAGACAAATGTCCCTGAGTGGTCACATCAGGTTCCTGATGTCCCAGGCCATGAGACAAATGTCCCTGAGTGGTCACAACAGGCTCATGAGTCCAGGCCATCAGACAAACATCCCTGAATGGTCACAACAGGCTCACGAAGTCCAGGCTATTAGACACAGCACAGGGCCAAACTGCCTCATACTCAAGTCTAATGATGTGGGTGGTGACCAGCCTCTGAGCAGGCCAAGATCCTGATGCAGCAAGAAGCCCAACACTGTCTCCACAGACGAATGGAAGAAAAAAAACCTGAGCATTAAAGATAAATTGTGCACTGTTTGTTTTTCCAACATCAAGTGTTCCACTTTCCTGATAGAGTAAAGGAGTTATTATATGAAACACATTAGAGTAAAATGTTAGAACGATGACCCCTCTTCATTGAGATAGTGAGAGGCACAGGGCTGAGTATTTTAGACTTAGGGAAACAACTGTTATATTTCATAGTCACATCATGGATTCTGTGTATATCGATATAAGGTAAATCTTCACAAATGTTTCTTCCAGAATCATCTCCATATGCACATGCAATCTATGCTGGGATAAAGTAATGTTAGGCTTGAATACCACTCTACTCGTAAACAAACAGGATGCCTTTGGTGACTTTTATCTCCACAGCAATAATGCTACCAGATAGTTCTTTGTGATTCCTGTCACCTCAACCCAGGAAGCAGTCAGGGCAGTCAATGCTTGTCCTCTGGGGACAGAGAGTGAGCAGATGACACCTGGCTGGATCCACCATTCAGAGCTGGAGGAGGAAAGAAGACAGGAAAAAAAAAAGGCAAGGGAAGGAAGGAAGGCAGCTGCATCCCTACGAAGACACTCTGTCCCCCACCCTGGAAACCCTAGCCCAGTGTAGAACGACAGTCATAGGAAGAGTGGAAAGGGCGATCTCACATCCCGGAGGAGATGGGGGTAGAGGAGGGAACAGCGAGACTGCGTTTTCAGGTGCCAAGTGTAGTCATCGGATAGCAATGGCCACACCAGGGCATGGGGGAAACTCAGGTCCACCCATGAATGCTCTGTCTATCACTGAGAAGCACACAAAGGGACGTGGAGGTGATCCAAAGAGTCTCTGCAGCAGGGAGCCCCCGGCATGGTCCTGGTGGGTGAAATGGAGGTCTGGCAGACAGGAATGTCTCACCTGATGCTGGTGTAGGAGTGTCACTCCTACCAGACACTCCTACCTCCTGCCCCAGCTCCAGTGTGCTGACTTCTTGCAGAGGAGCCAGCAAAAGAGACAATAAATTAACTGGGATGAACTGTGCTGACTGAAAACAGGTATTGGTTTCTGTGAGCTGACTCCCCTGGCCGAGTGACTTATAAAGGCATGGCTTAGGGTTCTGTGGGCTGTGAAGTCCAGAGTGTGGCTCTAGGATCCAGTGAGGGCCTCCCTCAGTGTGGCATAGTCCCGCAGCAGAAAGCTGGAGGACCAAAGAGACAGAAGAGAGATTTTACCACAAAGCTACCCCTGCAGAAACAGCCTTAATCCCTCCATGACCACAGCACTTCTTAAAGCTCCCGACTTTGAAACACACAGAGGCAATTAAACCTCCGTTTGGGAAGGGACAGGAACAGGAGGTGGCCTCTACACAGCAGAACAGGAACCTGGGCAGTCCTGGAGTCCCTGGGGAGGAAGGAGGAGTCACATGTTGCATTTCTTATATAGCTATGACTTTTATATTGACATTTTTGTTTTTATAAGTTACATTTTCAAAAGTAAAACTTCTGAGTCGAAATGCCTGTATAAATTTCACTTTAACTTGCCTGCCAGCTGGAATGGCATTTCCAGGAACTGCAGTACTAATCCCGAGGATCACCAATATCAATACTGAGTGGCATTTCTAAGTCTGAGCCCTGAAATCTGGGGCCACTCTGCTCATATCTGATCACTTGGATCTTAACAAAGGTACCAATGTTAGCAGAGGGAAATTCAACAAGAGAGGCCAGACTCTGGTGTGTTAAGAGCAAAAGAAAACAAATAACCAAGACAATAACAAAACAAGCCTTGGCCAACCCCTACTACAACACATACCTTAAAATCTAAAGACAGTGCTATTGCAATTTAACAACAAATAGACAAAGAACTCAATTAAAATATGAGCAAAAGATACAAAGAGACATTTCTCCAAAGAAGGTGTATTAGTGGCCTGGCTGATAAGCACGTAACAAGATGCTCATATCGTTACTTAGTAAGTAGGCAGAAACTAAGACTACAGGCGGTACTGCACCACACGCCAGAGTACATGAGAAAAAAACAAGTCTCACGGCTTCAACCGATTATACTGCCGCTGGGATGCAACAATATTCGGCTGCTGGGATGCAACACTATTCGGCCGCTGGGATGCAACACTATTCGGCCGCTGGGATGCAACACTATTCGGCCGCTGGGA
>NC_022021.1:6770573-6771301 GCF_000317375.1 Microtus ochrogaster
TGCAACACTATTCGGCTGCTGGAAATGTAACAATATTCGGCTCCTTGGGAGAACATTTACGTAGCTTCTCAGAAGGTTAAACCTAGAGGTCCCATGTAGATTAGTCACTTTTGTGACTAATACATTACATAAAATATATTAAAATAAATTAAAAGACAGAAAATACATTCAAGGACAGATTCATGTTACAAAATGGATGAACCTTGAAGACATTACACTAAAGAGAAAGTGAGACATAAATAATCAAATACTATATGGTTTTTTGTAGGACATGTTCAAAACAAAAAAATCTATACTGAAAAAAGTAATGACTGCAGGATTGGGAGGGGCAGGGCTGGGAGCAACTGATAACGGGTACAGGATTTCTGCTGGAGCTGATAAAACGTCCTGGAATTAGATAATGACAGGGAATGCACAACTTCATGAATCTACTAAAAACCAATAAACCACACACTTCCTAATTTTATGGTAGGTGAATCATAGCTCAGAGAGCAATACTGTGTGATGGCCTAGATGGGTTTCGGGTGCTGTGATAAAACACAGGAACTGAGCAGACGGCTCAGTGGACAGGAGAGCACTGTGCTCTTCCAGAGGACCTGGCTTGGGTTCTCAGCATTGATGTGGTGGCTCACAGCTGTCCATGACTACAGTCCCTGGGCTCATGGCTGTCCATGACTACAGTCCCTGGGCTCATGGCTGTCCATGACTACAGTCCCTGGGCTCATGGC
>NC_022021.1:6771882-6779566 GCF_000317375.1 Microtus ochrogaster
GCTGTCCGTGACTACAGTCCCTGGGCTCACAGCTGTCCGTGACTACAGTCCCTGGGCTCACAGCTGTCCGTGACCACAGTCCCTGGGGCTCACAGGGACTCACAGCTGTCTGTGACTACAGTTCCTGAGGATCACAACTGGTGATCCAATGCCCCCTTCTGGCCTGCACAAGTACTGCATGTATATGGTACACATACATACATGCTTGTAAACACTTAAACTAAAAATAAATAAATCTTTGAAAAAAAAACACTAGCAACAGAAACTTAGGGGGAGGGGAAGGTTATTTGGCTTACACTTCCATTCCATAACCCATCACTTAGGGAAATCAGCACAGAAATTCAAGGAAGCAACCTGAAGTCAGGAACTGAAACAGAAATATGAAGGGGGGCTGCTTACTGGTTTGCTCCCCTATAGCTTGCTCAGCCTGCTTCTTATACAACACAGGACCACCTGCACAGGACCGGCACTGCTCTCTGTGGGCTGGGCCCTCCCACATCAATCATTAATCAAAACAATGCCCTGCAGACTTTTGTATAGACCAATTTGATGGAGGCACTTTCTCAACTGAGGGTTCCTCTTTCCAAATGTGTCAAGTTGACATAAAACTAACCAGCACATATAATAAAATAAAAAGGAAAGATGGGTTAAAGTCTTACTGGCAAAACAAGCCCTAAGAAACTCTTACAGAAAAACATATAATAATTTGTGCACTGGGACAGGTCAAGGGTCTCTCTCTCTAAGCCATGTCTTTTTCCCACTACACTTGTGCATAAAACTAGTAAGGCCCAGCATGGTGTGAGAGGAAGCAGGGTGATCATGTGACTTCAAAAGGAGAAAGTGCAGTTCCAATCGGCTGCTGGACACCATTACAAGGGAGCAACCATGACTCCTGGGGCAGCAAATGGACCCTCCTGGACAGGTATTCCAAACACCGTCCTATCAAAGTCCAGAGCTTTCAGGACATGGCAGATTCTTCACTCATGTTTTTGCGGGTCTACCACAGTGACTTGGCTTCCTACAAATAAAACACGCATGCACGCACATGTGCACACGCCAGCAGGTATGTTCTGGAGCCAGGGAGTCTCTCTCGATTTTATAGACCCTGACTTTGATAACCCATTTCTCAGTGGAGTCTTTTGGGGGCCAGCTGATCCTACAAAACATCCATCTGGCATGTGAAATAAAACATTCAGATTTGGAAAGCTTTCTGTATGTGGTCAGAGAGACTGCCTCATTGTTTATTCCATGTTTGGCTTCCTGAAAGTTTAAAATATGAATCAAGTGGAAAATGACTTCAAAATAGATAAGGGATTACACAAATCTTTCCCTGCTTCCCATTGCCATGGAAATAACCCTCTTACACACGAAATGGTGTGCTGGCGCTTTCTCTTTTGTTTTAAAATTACAGATGATAAAAATCCAATTATTCTACATGCATTTCTATGGATTTTGACAGCCAGAAATGGAGCACCCCGGAGGACTCTCTGTACGGCGTCCAACCCCTGATATTCTCTCCATCTTTGAAATTTTCGTTTGTCAGAATGTTTCATTAGAAAAAAAAATCTCACCGTACAATCTTAGCCTCGCTTCTTTTCCTCGGCATAACGTGTTGGCAAGCCGTCCACGTCAATGCCTGTGGCAAGCCTTCCTCACATGCAGTGGGAAGCCCCACTCCTGTTCACCGTCCATTCCTTAGTTACAGAAAATGGCTGCGGTTGTCACCCGTTATCAGTAAAGCTGGACTGGGCGTGCAGCTCAGAGGCAGAACACTTGCCTGGTACATGTGAGACCCTGGGCTCGACTCTACGCACTGAAAGAAAATGCTACAAACATAAAAAGTATAAATTTTAAATTAAAAAAATCTTTTGAGGCAAGGCTTTCATGTGTCTTCATTTGGCCTCAAAGTAGGAAGCCAAGGATGACCTGGAGCTTCTGATCCTCCTGCCACCACCTAAGTTCTGGGACCGCAGGGGGACACCAGCACACTTCTTTGCTGTGGTGCTAGGGACCACACCCACAGTTTCACATGGCTTCTGCAGCTCCAAGGGGCTGCGTCCTCCGCCCCAGGGTTTACATTTCACATGAACAGTTTCATTTCTCTTAGCTGAGCCAAGCAAACAGGACTGCTACCTTTAAGGCATTCTATTTCATTAGCTTCCAGCAACTGATGGTTTGAGTATTTTTTTGTACTTTACTGTGTAGGTTTCTCTTTCTTTTCTACACGACCCCTTCATTAAATCCCCAATGTCTTCCATCATTACTTCCATCTTTCCATTCATTATATATTCTGCAACGCTATTCTTTACTCTGGGAAAGCTAACAACAGGCCGATTCCCTTTAACCCCCACCTTTAAAGCTGTATAATCCCCACGGACCCATCTTGAGTTTCATTGGTCTTTTTCATTGTCATCTTCATTTGGGCCACTAAAATATATTCTGAATTTCAACAGGACAGTTTTCAGTTAGAAAAATTGGGTTTGTTGATTTAAGTTTCTCTTTGTTTGGTTGCAGCGTCCACTTCTCTACTGAGAACTAAGGTTTTCCATTCATTTCAAGAGTGTTTCCCTCATCTCACGGAGCAGGGCAGCAACGCGTACCTGACTTGGAGAGGCCGCCTCTCCTTACAGCGGACAGTGGCGACCATGGAGACTCAGGTTAGGCCGCCCAAGATGCAGAGGACATGTGTGATGGATACGGCATGGGCTCAAGCCTAAACAAGTCATGTATACCACCCCCTGAGGCTCAGGGAACACTGGGAAAGAGGAGACAGGAAGTGTGGCAGAGCCAGAAGATGGGGTAGGGAGCTACAAAATGCCGTCCTCTAGACCAGATGTAACCACTACAACCGTTAACTCCCATCAACTGTAGTTACTGCACCGGACAGACAAGACCAGTCAAAGGCTCACATGGTTCTCCCCTTTACCTCAGAACTACTGGCTATTAATAGATTCTGCGAGAGGGGGAACCACTGTCTTTAGTTTTCTGTCCTCTGCTGAGCCACCAGGCTCCAACAGGCAGCTTCATGGTCACATACATGGCCCTGGTTAATCTTGGTAGGTCACAAAAACAAAACAGATAAACATGAACGTGTGAGAGAGGTTTTGGAGAAGGCAGACATAGTAGGAGTGTTAGGGAGATAGATAGGAGATTAAAGTGGTTTGTTTACCAAGTATACACATGTGAAAGTATAAAAAAATTAAAAATTTAAAAATATTTATCTTTGAATTCCAGTATTCAACCCATCTCAAAGATGGCCATCTACACTTAGATTTTTGCTCTGGGTGCCAGTTCTTCATAAGGCAATTAATTTCGAATTGTTTCCGGTTAATCGGAGCATGGGCCTGCTCCACAGTCTGCGGACAGTGGTGATAATGACGGTTCAGACCTGAACTCTGCCATCACGTACATGGGGTTAGTCTAGGGCCTGGGGAAGAGTCCTCAAAGCCCTTGTTTTGCCTCTGTGGGTCTGTGTGGCGGTTCCGGGTGGAGGGATGCCTTGGCTCACAAAGCATCGGGTGCTTCTCTCCTGGTTTGTCTGTAGATACCCTGACACATGCCTTTCTCCCAGCAACTCCTGCCCGGGGTCTCTCTGCCAGGACAGCTTTCTTTTGTGTTAATTTACTCCATCATGACTTTATGCAATCTGTACAGCTGAGGTTGCCTTTGGGAGTAAAGCAGCCCAAGAAAAGAGAGGAAAAAATAATGAGGATTTCCCACAGAAGACCATGGGTCTTCTTTTAGGTGTTAGATACAAATCGCACCACAGGGGCAATGGAGAACCTCAGCTGGAGTTTACGCTGAAGCTGGGTCAGAGAGCATTGAGAAAGGCAAGCAGAGAAGAGAGCAAAGAAACACAAGTAGAATAGAAAAGAGAAAGGAGAATTCCCATGTTTTCCAGGGCATTACTGATTTCTTCACTCACACTAGAAGCAGGGTTTTCTACAAGAGAGCACTATCCATGCCTGCTTCGTGTTACCTGGGCCGGAGCTGGGAGACAGAGGAGAGGATATAAACAAGGAAGTCACCCCATCACAGGAACTAATAAAGCCGAGTTCACTGCTCGACTGCCGTCTGCCCTTACGAAGCCTCCGCTAGTCTACTTTGCTGCATCATCCAATTTTCAGCTGTCACGGTAGATGAGAAAGACGAGCCTTGGTGGGCTGACTCCATCTTAGCTAGCCGGGGAAGGCTGTGCCATGGTGTGAATGAGAACAGGCCAAGAGCACTTGGGTTTTAAAGCCTGTGTCTGGATGAACACAAAAGCACCCTGTGTAAGGTAAGAAGTAAAGAGAAAAACGACGAACTGAATGCCCTGATTAAGGGCTTCTTAGGCTGCACGGCTGTTAGTGCTGTGGAAACAGAAGATAAAGGTTTAGAAAGTGGTTCCTGATCTCCAGGAACACAACAATGGGAAGCCTGGCCCAGGGGGAAATGTGTGGCTGCACACGGTCAAAAGTCAACAAGACTGCTCAGGAAGAGGAGGAGGAGGGAAGAAAGCTGGAGTGACATGCGGGCCAGGCATCTCCGTGCTGGACCTTCATGGAGACCAAAGGCATATTCCACCGGGGCCAAGAGACCTTGACAGGGTAATTATTTTTCTCCAGATGGTTTTGTCATTTTAAAAAATTATTCAGTGAGATTATTTTCCTAAAAGGAGACCGAGAGGCAGATCCTAAGGGCATTTTTTTTATTACTCCTGACCCTGATCTTGCCTTCCCATCTCCGTGCGTGCGTGGTAGAAAGGGTCTCAGGGTGGGAAGGAGTAGCCCAGCTGAGGCGAAGTGAGTCATGGTATCTTCACTAGGGAGTCTCCATGACCAAGGTAACTCAGCAGGTTGCTGGCACTGCTGTGTGCTTTGGCTGAGCTCAGGCATTTGGAAGTTCATTTCTCATATTCTATCTGGGTTTACTCCTAGCAACCACGGACTCTTGATCCTAGGAGAGAATCTATTATGTTAGAAGCCACTTTCTGCTAAGCATTTGGAAGGTCTTCACGGAGAACCCCTGCTAGAGGCCAGCCCCACAGGGGAGAGGCCCTGGGTAAGCCTTCGCACAGATGGCCAGGAGGAGCGAGGAGGCCAAGTCCATGGTGAATTTTCACTTGCAGCTGTGTGGTAAGCAGCTATGCATGTTGGTGACTCAATAGCTGTGGGTTTCCAGCTTTAAATTCAGGCGTGGATGTAAATCTTTTCCAATGCTGAGCATACAGTGAGATCAAAGGACCCAGGGGAGGTTTGAGCCCATGATGACCTTGCATTGCAAGCCTGAGCGTGAGGGATCTCTATGAACTTGAGCATCCAGTGCACAGAAACCAACCTGACAGATCTGACGGGTTCTTCCCGTCGTATATATCTTTACTTCCATCTAGTAAGGTTTTGTGCCAGGGTCCTGATTTTTCTTTTCTGCTGCTCCGATCCAAAATTTATGCTCACCCAGCCATACTGGGTCACGTATGAACGGCAGGACTACGAACACATCACACTTGTGCCTTTTCAGAGTTTTGTCTGGAGCCCTCCTCGTGTCAGAAAGGACCATGTGTCCTCGGACTCCCACCCCCCCCCTCCTACTGCACCCCTCCCCCCATTTGGCCTGCTGGTGGGACTGTATTCTGTCACTTATCTAGCATAAAATAAACAGAACAATCTGGAGCTAATTTAAGTGGCTGACCATATCAGGATACAGCTGGGAAAGATTTGAAGAAAGGGCTGAGCGGGGAACAATAGCGCTGTGAAGTGGGGCTGCGCGGTGCGCAGCGTGCACAGGAAGGCCTACGCAGACAGCCTGGCAGACAGCTGTCAGCCACTCCAATAACAATCCCCAAAGCCAATGAAAACGGGCAGGCTCTGTGCAGGCAGCTCGGCGGGAACACCAACAATGAAAACAAGGGATTATAGGGTGTTCTGACTTAGTGGCTAGGAGTGTCAGGGCCACCCCTCTCCCGGGAGCCCTCTGCGGGGCTCCTGACCAGTGAGGCCTGAAGATGAATTGCAGATGAGACTTTTCATTTCTCGACTACGCTGGCCAAGATTTTTTTTTTTCAGACTCATGCATACATACTGGCTTTATCCTGACTTATGAATTCAGCAAGGCCCTCAGCGGCACATCTGTTTTTGACATCAATTTCTTCCACTCTGCAGGATGGCTGGGTTTTTTTTTTTTTAACTCTTTGGGGGACTCTGGCTAGACCTTAAATTTCCTGGTGCAACTTGATGGAGTTGAGAGGGCTTGAGGGAGTTAAACAGCGGTGTGCTGTTCTTGAAAGAGCTTGTGAATGCTTCATATTAAACCAAGCCAAAAAAAAAAAAAAGTGTTCTGACGGGGGGTTAGGGGGAAAGGAACCACTTCGGATGAAGCTTTAGACAAAGATCCAGTCAAGAAGCGGTTCTCAGAAGGCTAAGGGCAGCGGAGGGATTCCTGCAAAGAGATGGAATCGGAAGCAAGGAGACCTGACCCTCATCAGCTCTTAGCACTAGGCCAAGGCTTCTGGGTCAGTTTCTTCATCTAAGCTGGATGACATTCTCCCCCTCACCATCATGTAATGTCTGACATATGCTCATACTCTCTCCTTTCAGAAAGAGTTCTAGCTAGTGAAAATTCCCCCCCTGACAAGAGTAACTTTGGGGTCTACTGTGGGAAAAACTTCATTTGTTTCAAAGTAATTTAAAAAAGATAACCTAACCCTGCTGTCCTAAAGCAAGCAGAACGACATCCGGGAGGCTCAATAGAAAATTAACCAGCTGAGGAAAAGAAGTAAAGGTTTTATTAGTTACCATTCTCACCATTTTAAATCGTGTCTACCACATCACAGTAGATCACTGAAATAAGTTACTCATGTTTCTGTAATGGAAGCTAAGCCTAAAATTTCGGTGTATAAATAAGTTTTCCAACAGAAGAAATGTGAAAACCTCTAGGAAGCACAAGGATAGAATGACTGGAAGGTATTTCTTTAAAGAATATAACACCCAGGGCCGGAGCGAACACTCCACAGTTGAGAGCATGTGCTGCTTTCCTAGAGGATGCATATTCAAATTCCCTGCATCCACACTGGGCAGCTCACAGTCGCCTGTAATTCCAACTCTAGGGGATCCAACGTCCTCTTCTGGCACTGCAGACACTGCATGCATGTGCATAAACCCAAACACAGACACATCCGCTGTGCCGGCTAGTTTTATGTCAACTTGACACAAGCTACAGTTACCGAAAGGAGGGAACCTCAGTTGAGAAAATGCCTCCATCAGATGCAGCCGTAAGGCATTTTCTTAGTGATTGATATGAGAGGGTCCAGTCCTTTGTAGGTGAGAACACCCCTGGGCTGGCTGTCCTGAATTCTATGCTGAAGCAGGCTGGGTAAGCCATGAGGCAGAAGACAGCAAGCAGCACCCCTCCATGGCCTCTGCCTCAGCTTCTGCATCCAGGTTCCTGCCTTGTGTGAGTTCCTGCTCTGACTTCCTTCTGTGAACAGTGATATGGAAGTGTAAGGCAGTTTGCTTTTGGTCAACGTGTTTTCTCCCAGCAATAAGAACCCTAACTAGGAGCCGGGCAGTGGTGGCGCACGCCTTTAATCCCAGCACTCGGGAGGCAGAGACAGGCGGATCTTTATGAGTTCCAGACCAGCCTGGTCTACAAGAGCTAGTTCCAGGACAGGCTCCAAAACCACAGAAAAACCCTGTCTCGAAAAACC